>NC_091434.1:72279060-72584967 GCF_964237555.1 Oryctolagus cuniculus | reverse complement strand
AAAAAGATTTATTTATTTATTCAGAAAGCAAAATTACAGAGAGGCAGAGGCAGAGAGAGAGAGGTCTTCCATCTGCTGGTTCACTCCCCAGATGACCACAATGGCCAGAGCTGTGCTGATCTGAAGCCAGGAGCCAGGAGCTTCTTCTGGGTCTCCCACACTGTTGCAGGGGCCAAGGACTTGGGCCATCTTCCACTGCTTTCCCAGGCCACAGCAGAGAACTAGATCAGAAGTGGAGCAGCCGGGACTTGAATTGGCACCGATATGGGGTGCCAGCACTGCGGGCAGTGCCTTTACCTGCCATGCCACAGCGCCGGCCCCACCCAGTATCTCTTTAGCTTCTTATCCAGCTGCTACCAACAAACTCTGTGTCAGCCTCTGCTACAAAAAACATGTGAAGGTTGATGCCCACGTGTCAAGAGCATCCCAGAGATTTTGAACATGTAAAGAACACGCTGTGCTGAGTATTAACCCATATTCTCTCAGCTCCCAACTCTCCGACAAGCTTTGTTTTTGGCACTAAGGCTCTGTAACTACTTTTGCCCTTTGCTGGGTCTTTTCCAGTGGTGTCTGTCAATGGGGGCCACTGGAGGAGACAGCTGGGCTGGAGAAGGGAGATAGACATGCCTGTCCTGTTTGCCTTTTTTCCCCGAGGGTGTCACCTTGACAGCAGTGGGCTTTCCTTTTTAAAAATGGACCTCGTTATCTAGAGAAGTTTTAGATTCACAGGAAAATTGATTGGGAGAAAGAGAGATTCCCTATAGACCCCCTTTCCCCATAGCCTCCTCTGTTATCACTGGTTCTCCACACCCCTGCCACAATGGCACAGTTGTTAGAACCTGACAAACCCACACTGACTCAGTTTGCTTATATGCTTGGGAGTGACACTTCCTGTGGACTTGTGTCTTCTCCTTTAAATCTGGGGCAGTGCTAACTAATTATGAGGGCAATTGAAGTTAGAATTAAGAGTACTTGTAAAAACTATAAGGTCTTGAATTAAGCTATAATGATAGTGTCGTAATATCATAAGAGAGATTATGAGATTTGACCTTTGTCTTTGTGCAAGTTTTCCCGGACCATGGGAGTCTTTAAGCAACACTGGGGTGAGGGCTGTGAGGGTTTCTGGAGAGCCAGACATCACTGAGGGTTGGCTCTGTCTTGGCATCCTGCTCAGTGCTTCGCTTGTACTGCCTCATTCAGCTCTACCATTCTATAGAAGACTACCCGACTTTGCTGATACTGAGAATCAGCTTTCTTGACTATCCTCTGTGCCTTCAATGTGAAGGATGCTCCATGCTGTCTGTTCTGTTGTTCACGTCATCCTTGGTTGTGAAACAGGCACATGGTGGGCGGTAGCATTAGCTGTCAGATTCTTCTGGGGAAAGTTAGTGTATTGATGGGTCATGAGTTTTAACGCAGACCTTTATGAAACTCGCAGGAATTGTTGATTCTGGTTTTAAAAATTTTGTAAGGTTTTTCTGTTGCTAGTAGATCACCATAAAAATAAAGGGCACAGTCTTCATTAAACTCCACATGCAATCAAAATCTTCAGTGGTAGAGCAGGAGTAAAACCACGCAACGTCTATTGATGAGAATATTTTGTGGTTTCGAGGCCTTAGTGGGCAATCCTCTTGGTGTTGAGATCTGGGCCAAAAGAAGTGCTTAGGGTCAGGAACGTGCGTGAGCAACTGAAATGTCAGAAATGCTGGGAGAGCTGAGTCCTCGGAGAAGAATGACGGGTCTGTGCTGCCAGGTACCTCTTCACCTTAGTTTGGAGTTCAAGACACTGAAACACTGGACTCTTCTACGCTTGTTAAACAGTGATGACAATGTCTGTTTGCTTGGCCCTTAAGGACATTTTAGGATTGACTGAATTAAAGCATGAAAGCCTTGAGCCAGCATTGTGGAGCAGCCAGTTCACCCACTGCCTGTGACCCCAGCATCCCATATGGACACCTGCTAGAGCCCTGGTTGCTCCACTTCTGATCCAGCTCCCTGTTATTGCACCTGGGAAAGTAGCAGAAGATGACCTAAATCCTTGGGCCCCTGCACCCACTTGGGAGACCTAGATGAAGCTCCTGTCTCCTGGCTTGGCCTGGCCCAGTCCTGGCTGTTGTAGCCATTTGGGGAATGCACCAGCAGATGGGAAATCTCTCTTTCTCTCTCTCTCTCTCTGACTCTACTCTGTAACTCTGCCCTTCAAATAAATCAATTAATTTTTAAAAAGCCATCGTGGATTGTAAGGCATCTGGCAAAAATATGATGGAACTGAGGGATTCGCACATTACAGAAAGGTTAGAGTTTCCAGAGTTCACGTTTTTTGCTTCAGGGCCAAAGGTGAAATTTCAAGACAAGTATACCAGTGACAAGACTCTGTGAGACCATTTTGCACAGAGCCTGCAGGCTTGCTTCTTGCAATTCTGCTTCCTCAGCTACTCATCTGAGGAAGATGAGTGGGAAGGAATGCCTGGACCCCAACACGGAGTGACAGCAGGGACAGGGATGGGGAAGGGATCATCCTAAGTGCCCAGGGGTATGACCAGAGGGACTCTGGGGCAGCTGACAAGCTCTTGATTTGTGTGACATGTCAAGCTCTGAGAGACTCTACTGGAAGCAGCAGTTAGAGATGGGGTTGCCAAAATTGCAGTCAAGGAGTACTGAAGCGTAGCTGACAGTGACAAATCTGTGAGGGTGTAGTTTTACCTCGCTATGAGAGGTCCAGATAGGATCATCCTCAAAGTCCAAAGAAGAGCAGATCAGAAATAAAGCCTTACTTGTCCATGTGTACTGTTCCTAGGAGAGTCATTGATAGTTATTGTAATTTTTTTTTGACAGGCAGAGTTAGAGAGAGAGACAGAGAGAAAGGTCTTCCTTTTTCTGTTGGTTCACCCCCCAAATGGCCGCTACAGCCAGCACGCTGCGCCGATCCAAAGCCGGGAGCCAGGTGCTTCCTCCTGGTCTCCCATGCGGGTGCAGGGCCCAAGGACCTGGGCCATCCTCCACTGCCTTCCTGGGCCACAGCAGAGAGCTGGACTGGAAGAGGAGCAACCGGGACAGAACCGGTGCCCCAACTGGGACTAGAACCCGGTGTGCCGGCGCCGCAGGCAGAGGATTAGCCTAGTGAGCTGCGGTGCCGACCTGTAATTTTTCTTAAAGATTTATTTGTTATTTGGAAGGCAGAGTTACAGAGAGGCAGAGGCAGAGGCAGAGGCAGAGAGAGAGAGAGAGAGAGAGAGAGGTCTTCCTCTGCTGGTTCACTCCCCAGATAGATGCAACCACCAGAGCTGTGCTGATTAGAAACCAGGAGCCAGGAGCTGCTTCTGGGTCTCCCATGTGGGTGCAGGGAATCAAGGACTTGGGCCATCTTCTACTGCTTTCCCAGGCCATAGCAGAGAGCTGGATCAGAAGTGGAGCAGCTAGGACTCGAACCAGTGCCCATATGGGATACTGGCATGCAGGTGGCGGCTTTACCCGCTATGCTACAATGCTGACCCTAATATTTATTGTAATTTTATAAGCACCATAAGTCTATGAAAATATCAGCTAACTCCTAGTGGTAATGTATTATAGACTTTCCCAACTGCAAGGGTATTTCATATGTAAATACACACTATACGATGTTTATTCTTCTTTTAAAAATTTTATTGTATATATTTAACATCTATGACATAATGTTATGGGATGTATATTGATAGTAAAGAGATAACTATCAAAGTGAAGCAAATGAATACACGTTACATCTGTCATTCATCAGCTACCCATTTCTCTTTTTTTAACTTTTATTTAATAAATATAAATTTCGAAAGTACTTTTGGATTATAGCGGCTTTTCCCCCCATAACCACCCTCCCACCTTCAAACCATCCCATCTCCCACACCCTCTCCCATCCCATTCTTCATTAAGATTCATTTTTAATTATCTTTATATATAGAAGATCAACTTAGTATATACTAAGATTTCAACAGATTGCACACACACACACACAAAGTATGAAGCCCTGTTTGAATACTAGTTATACCGTTAATTCGCATAGTACAACACATTAAGAACAGAGATCCTACGTGGGGAGTAAGTACACAGTGATTCCTGTTGTTGATTTAACAGTTGACACGCTTATTTATGGCATCAGTAATCACCCAAGGCTCTTGTCATGAGTTGCCTAGGCTATGTGAGCATTTTGAGTTCGCAGACTCCGATCTTATTTAAACAAGGCCATAGTCAAAGTGGAAGTTCATTCCTACCTTCAGAGAAAGGCACCTCCTTCTTTGATGGCCCGTTCTTTCCGCTGGGATCTCACTCACAGAGATCTTTCATTTAAGTTACCCATTTCCTTACTTCTGTGGCAAGAGCAACTAAAACATTAGCATGAATCCCTTTTACAGTACAGTTTTGTTACCTGTAGTCTTCATGTTGTACATTAAATCTCTAGGCTTATTCATCCATGTATTTGCTTTAGTCAATTTTTTCTTATAAATATCTTAATTCCTTTTATATCAAACTTAAGGTAATGGATGGGCATATTTTGATTGTTTAAGGTAATGGCATTATTGGGGCCAGTACCGTGGAACACTAGGTTAATCCTCCGCCTGCAGCGCCAGCATCCCATGTGTGCACCGCTTCTAGTCCCAGTTGCTCCTCTTGCAGTCTAGCTCTCTGCTGTGGCCTGGGAAAGCAATGGAGGATGGCCCAAGTGCTTGGGCCCTGCACCCGCATGGGAGACCGGGAGGAAGCACCTGGCTCCTGGCTTCGGATCTGTGCCAGCCAGCCATTGCAGCCACTTGGGGGGAAAACCAGCGGAAGAAAGACCTTTCTCTCTCTCTCTCTCTCCCTCTCTCCCTCTCTCCCTCTCTCTCTCTCTCTGTAATTCTTCCTGTCAAATAAATAAATAAAATCTTAAAAAAAAGATAATGGCATTATTAATGACAGTTTATGAACTTCACCCTTTAGCATCTATATTCTGTGTTTATTGAATAGTGGAGATGGATACTTTTTTCCAGAATCCTTGAAACATGTGGTGAGGAGAGGTGATTTGGACATTTAGGTCAACGTGGGCTTTCCATGGATCCAGCCAAGTGTGCATGATATCTGGTGGGTTTTCATTCTCTGATTGTCCCTCAAGTGAGGTTGGTGTCTGTAGACGGGCGGGTTCTTTTAGTACTGCTACGTAAGATCTAGTGAGAGTTTTCAGAAAGCTTCTTGAGAACTCTAAAAAAAAAAACCACTACCACAGAAAGTCTTTGCAGATGATTTTTTATTAAAGCAGTCATTGTCCAAAAACTATCTTCCTTTTCCTTAAGTCTACAACAAAGTTAGATTAAGAAAAGAATATGGGAAATCATGAAAAAAAAAAAAGAGTTGGAAAAGAAAAAAATGGTTCCTGGGACTCAGAGTCCCGGAGAGAGAAAAATGCAGAGGGACTGCTGAAGTGTTTGCAGATGTTGGAGGTGGTCAGCAATTGTACTCTGAGCAGGGCTAAGAAAAGAGGAAGTGGGTTACATTTCAGTAAGAAAGAGTGATACAGGAAGAATATTTTGAGTCAAGCATGATGAAAAACTAAAATAGGACACAAAGGGAAGAGGTTTTTTTTTTTTTAACCTTTTATTTTGAAAAATTACAGAGTTACAGAAAATTGCAAAGAAATGTACAGAGAGATTTTCTGATCATTCAAAGGAAAATTCTGAAGGATCTCTAAAGAAAAATCAGGCTCAGAGCTAAAAGGCTGGAGCAAGTAACACAGGGTTCTCTTAAATGTTCCTGCTATTTCACAAATCCCTGCCATCCCGTGCTGACAGGTTACCAACCAGGACAGACTAGGGCACAATGTATATCTGTTGTAACCAAGGTATTAAAAAGAAGAACAAACGTTTGCTGAATACTTCGCAAATATTGAGCTCTGTGATGTGAGGTTTATATTCATTCTGTCAATGCTTACAGAAAATTATCCAAGTGTATTTTATTGTCTCCATTCTATAAAGGTAGTAACTAGGTCATAGAGATAGTCAACAGTTTTCCAGTGCTCCACGCTCAGAGCAGGTGTATCTGAGACATGAATTGTCTCTGAAGGAATTGTCCTTTATACTTTATGTCTGCCTGCTTACCATGCTGTCTGCCATCCACCTGGTCTCTGGCCCTCTGAGTGCTCTCAAGGGGCTAATGGTTTAGAAAGAGTTCCCAACATGAGACTGAGTACAGATATGGTTTTCATTAGATAGGTGAGGAGGTACAAAAGTTCCATGGTGTCTCCAGGCACAGGAAGAAGTCATTGCTTTGTTGGTTGCATTTCACGTTCTCTTGGTGTATTTTTGGAGTAATTTCACCCAGTTGAATAGTTTCATAGCTTTTGTCACTACCATTGGCTTGAATGCCATCTTTTATTCTACCTGGCAAGGCAGTGAAGTGGCACTTTATTTTTATTCCACCTACTGTTGTCTGTGGAATGAACTGAATCACAGCTGTCTCTGGGCTTCAACGTTAGGCTTCTCTGTCTTTGAGATATTAAGTCTTATTAGGGATAATGGCTATCCTGTTCATCTCCTTTTATTTTGGGTATTAATTTATACTCTCATTTTAAGAACTTAACAATGCAGAAACACATTTAAAAAGAATGTTACAGCAACCTATCACCTGGCAATAAACATAATCAACTTTTTAGTGTATTTTTCACATATTTTGTGTGTCACAAGTGCTTTATCACTTCTGAGCAACTTTGCATGTTATTAAGCATACATTTAACACAATTAAGTGTCGTTTACCTTTAACATACAAGCTTAAAAACCATACAGAAACATCAAATGTGAATGAAATCTTCTTAACCCTAATAGAGTATCACCATTAACAATTTTTCACTAGTATTCCTTATAAAAAATTTAAAGTATGCAAATGGGACATTATACTTGGTTTTCAGTATGTTGCACTTACATGTTTTTGAGGCACAAAAAATTGACCTCAGTTTTACATCTTAGACAATTCCTTTTTCTCCTTCTGACACATGTTCATTTCCTGTGTTTACACTCGTGTCCCACGTGATTCCCTTCATCCTGTGGCTTTATATGCCATGTGCATGTTGATGGCACCAAATTTGTACCCTACACTAAGCCTCCCAGAGCTGCAGACCAGTGTGTCCAGCTCCCACTTGGCATCTCTGTTTATAAGCTGAAGAATTGACTAAGTATAGCCTCAATCTTGCCATGCCTCAAACTGACGTCACAAATTCTTCATCCCAGCTTCCAAACTTAACTGCCCTTCTAGGAGCTTGGACCAAAACTATGTCCCCACCCTTTTCCTTTCTTATCTCCTCCCATGTTTAGTCCATCAGTAAATCCTGCGGCCCCAGCCTTTGGAACAGGTGCAATAAGGTCTGATTTCTCCTCACCACCTCTCTTGCTGCTGCCCTCTCTTACCTGGACTTTGGAATAACTACTCCACTAGCCTTGTTGTTCCCATAAGGGCTCTCCTTCATTCAGATTCAGTCTGGTTTTTTGTTTGTTTGTTTTTTGTAAGATTTATTTATTTGAAAGAGTGACAGAAAGGGGAAAGAGACAAAGAGAGGGATTTCTCATCTGCTAGTTGACTCCTCAAATGGTTTGCAACAGCCAGACCTGGGCCAAGCTGAAGCCAGGAACCTGGAACTCCATCTGGGTCTCCCATATGGACAGCAAGGGCCCATGTATGTGGGCCATCTTCTGCTGCTTTCCCAGGTACATTAGCAGGGAGCTGGATGGGAAGCAGAGCAGCCGAGACTCAAATCCACGCTCCGATATGGGATGCATCACAAGGAAGGCTTAATCTGCTACCACGCCCGGCCCTCAGTCTATTCTTGACAGAAGACTCATGATTTTGTTGAAACAGAGTTGAAACAGAAACCAGATCCTTTAGGGTTTCTTTTGAGAGACCTGAGTGGCTTTCCTAGCTCACTTACACTAAAAACCAAAGCTCTTTTTTTTTTTTTTTACATTTATTTATTTATTTGGAAGAGTTATGGGGTGGGAGAGAGAGAGAGAGAGACATATCTTCCACTCACTAGTTCACTCCCCAAATGGCTACAATGATTGGGGATAGGGACTAGGCTAGGCTGAAGCCAGGAGCTTCTTCCAGGTGTCCTACGTTGGTGCAGGGGCCAGGGACTTGGGCCATCTTCTGCTATTTTCTCAGGTGCATTAGTAGTGAGCTGGATCAGAAATGGAGCAGCTGGACTCAACCACCCTTATGGGATGCCGGCACTGCAGGCCGCGGCTTAACCCTTTGCACCACAGCGCCGGCCCCAAAACCAAAGTTCTTAAAATGGCCTGCAAGGTGCTGAGATGTGGCTGCCTGCTGCTCCTGTGCTTCCTAACTGTAGCCACAACCGGTCCTCTGAGCACGTCTTGACATCTGAGTCCTACTGCTTTCTCAGGCCCTTCTTCCTTGGCTGCTATGCCTTCCAGAACATTCTCCTCCATTTTTTTTTTTTAAACAACAGTTTACCTCCTTCCCTCCTTTGGGATTCTGTTCACTTTCTCCGTGGGGCCATCACTCGCTAGCCTGTTGCAACCCCACCTGGTACCCCTGTCCTTCTCATCATGCTGTATTTTTCTCAGTCATGATCCAGCACAATAAAAAACACTTTCTCTTCTCTCCTCCTGGAATATAAATTCCATAGAAGCAGGTGTTTTGCTCACTGTTGCATCTTCAACCTTAGAGCAGGCCGTACACACCATAGATGCCTGATGAGTAATTTGTCAGCAAATCATTAAGCAATTTACCATTTCCCCCTTCTGTAGGGGCAAATGTGCATGAAAATCTTTCCTTTCATGACATTTTCATTTGACAGATTTCCTTAAATACCTAAAAGTGGAATTGCTGTGCAAAAATGCATGGCATATCACAAATAACTTAACAGTGCCTCTGTATTCTGGTTTTTGGGAGAGGGAGGAAATCTAGTTTTTTATTTTATTTTATTCAAAAGAGTTAGAGGTTGATGTTGACCTTCCTTCTACTGCTTCATTCCCCAAATGCTTGCAATAGCCAGCGTTGCAAAGACAAGAGCCAGGAACTCTATCTGGGTCTCCCACACTAATAGAAGAGACCAAAGTACTTGAGCCATCACCTGCTGCCTCCCATTATGCATATAAGCAGGAAGCTGGATCAAAATTAGAGCAGCCAGGACTGTTCAATAAGGGATGACTGAGGGCCTCCTAAGTGGTATCCTAACCACTAGCCCACAATGCCTGCCCTGAAAATCTAGTTTATACTAAGATTATATTAGGAGCTGATGGTCTATTAAGTCTTCTCTAAGTTGTTTGACTACCTTTAAGACCTTGGACAGACTAACTTCTTTGGGCTTTGGTTTATATTTCTGTAAAATGAGATGTATTTAGTTCAAAGTGGTGTGTGTGTGTTTTTTTTTTTTTTTAAAGTAAATCAGTGGCGGGCGCCATGGCTCACTTGGTTAATCCTCCGCCTGCAGCGCCAGCATCCCATATGGTCACGGGGTTCTAGTCCCGGTTGCTCCTCTTGCAGTCCAGCTCTCTGCTGGAAGTGGCCCGGGAAGGCAGTGGAGGATGGCCCAAGTCCTTGGGCCCTGCACCTGCATGGGAGACCAGGAGGAAGCACCTGGCTCCTGGCTTCAGATCGGCACAGCTCCAGCCCTAGAGGCCATTTGGGGAGTGAACCAATGGAAGGAAGACCCTTCTCTCTGTCTCTCTCTCTCTCATTAACTCTGTCAAATAAAAAAAAAAAAAGTAAATCATTACAAAAACACTTGGTACATGCTAACTAACTTTCAATAAATATTAGTCCCCTCTCTCCAAATTGGCTTTTTTCACCCCACCAAATATTGATTTTTTTGGAAACAGTTTAGTTAAGATTATAGAATATGTAGTCATGCACACTCAGCTATGCACTGGGGCACGTGCACACATGTATGCCTAAACATGTACCCACATATTTGCTTTAAACATGCAATCTATACTATTCTTGTCCATTTAAAGTTTTAAATACCTGCTGTAGTGGTAGCCATGGCACATCCACAACTGATAATACTGAGGTCTAAGAAAACAGTTGGAGTCAAGCAATGAGATCAATGTTACCTCTGCCCCTCCTCCTCCTCTGCTACATAGTTGGATTTCTTTCCTGCACAGTCTGGGGTGGGTAGGATATGTGTTACTTCTCATAATTGGACTTAACTATTTCACCTGTCATTAATTGGCTGTGATTAATTTCGAAGATCTTGCAAGTGCTTTTGTATTTTCCATTCCTTATGCTCCCTTCCTTTCTGAAGATCCAGGTTTTCCTCTGGTTTTGCTGCCTTTTAACCTAGAGAACTTTCTTTAGCATCCTTTTAACAAATGATTCCTTTGAGAGGAGGAGAGGCAAGAGAGAAGAATCTGCCCACCAGTTCACAGCCAGCAGAGGCTGCAGCCTGGATCCTGGAATGCGATCCAGGTCTCTTTGTGGGTGGCAAGAACTCAATCACTTGGGCTATCACCCCTGCCTCCCAGGGTCTGCATTAGCAAGAGACTGGAACCAGAGCTGGCATCAGAAGGCTCAGCACCCGCCCCTCCTTTAGCATTCTCAGAGTGAAGCTTGAGGGCCACAAATTGCTGTGATTTTCCTTTTACCTTCATTCTCTGAAGGTAGTTTTGCTGGACTGGAGTTTTGAGTTGATGGGGGCTTTTTGCTTTGTTTTGTTTAGTTTATGCTTTTGCTTCCAGGAATTTAAAGATGTTACTGCACTGTCCTTGAACCTTCATAACGTCTGATGAAAATGTTTCACAATATTTCAAATTATTTTTTTCCTGTATGTAACGTGCCATTTTTGTCTAATGACTTTCAGTTTTTTCTTGTTACCTGTGGTCTCATCTTGTTTAACTGTGAATTGTCTAGGTTTTTCTCTTTTCATACTTATCTCATTGGGATTCGCAAGCTGTTCAGTTCTGTCTGTTTATATCTTTTATCAGATTTGGCAAGTTGTGAATTGTTACTTCTCCTAATATTTTCTTTTTCTTCTCTAGTGTGTCTCCTTTTTCCTGGGACTCCCATGACCCACATGTTAGATTGTTTTAAACTGTTTCGCCGGTTCTTAAAAGTCTGTTTATTTTTCCATTTTTTTCTCTTTTTAAATTGCATAGTCCAAGTTCACTGAGTTTTTCCCTTTTTTTCCCCATCTTTTTGTGCTGCTGGGTCATGCTTTCCTTGCTTTTCATCAGCGTGGATTACATCTGTCCTATCTGTGCAGTCTGTGGGTTGTTTTAACCTTGCTCTGAAAAATGTTGATGTTTTGGTTATCAGGCAGTTTACTTAGGCTCAGACTGCAGTGGTTCATGCCCACCGCGGTTTCAGACTTGGATCGGGCCTTTAAGCCTTAGCTTCTAGCTGTGCTCAGTTTATCTTGTACATTCATGGTTCAGAAGTCAGCCAGAATCTTGATTTCTACACAAAACTAGGGTTTCTTCCCTGGTCCTTTTCCTTCCACGGTTCTCTAGTCGCTCTGAGTTCCCCAGGCTCCTTCTCCTGGCTGGCTCCTGTGGTGAGAGAGTACGTGTTTTTCTATCCGAGTTCTTACCTGCTGCTGTGACTGGGTTTGACATCAGGGCAGAGCTGTAAAACAAACACAGAGGCAGATAAGGGGCTTGCTTTTTTGTTGCTTATGTGCCCCAGCTTTTGATTCCCCTCCAAAGTCTGTTTGCTTCGTTCAATCTCCACAGCCCTCAGGTAGCGTTGTCTGTAATTTTTATTTTTTTAATTTTGTCTAGTGGAAAGGGGAGGTGTACTGGTGGTATTGGTATGTTGTGTAGATTTTAAAGAGAAAAAAAAATGTGTTTGTCAGGATCTCATTCCTCCACATCAGAAGCAGAAGTCTCCTGCCAATTCTTTGTAGTTGGTATTTTTATTAAGATGGTCCTATGCACACACAGCTGTCAGAGGTTCCCTGGACTCTTTTTCCAGTTTTCCCTGATGGTAAAATTGAAACACTGTAGCTTGGAATCACAAGCAAGAAATTGCTACAGTCTCCTAATCTCATTCAGATTTCCCATTTTATTTATACTCATTTGTGCACCTGTGTATGTGTGTGAGATTCAATTCCATACAGTTTTTGCACATGTGTAGGTTTGTGTGTCTGCATTCACAGCCTTCTAGCTGTACTTTGAAAGCTGTAGGAATTTGACAGTTAGAAAGGACATGGAGGCCCGTGTTGTGGCATAGCTGGTAAAGTCGCCTCTTGAGACACCAGCTTCACATATAGGCGCTAGTTCGAGACCTGGCTGCTCCACTTCCGATCCAGCTGCCTGCCAATGACCTGGGAAAAACAGCCAAAGATGGCCCAACTACTTGGGCCTCTACACCCTCATGGAAGACTTGGAAGAAGCTCCTGGCTCCTGGCTTCAGCCTGGCCCAGCTCTGGCTGTCATAGCCATCTGGGGAGTGAACCAGTGGATGGAAGATATCTCTCTCTCTGTCACTCTTTCACATAAATAAATAAATCTTAAAAAAAAAAAAAAAAAAAAAGAAGAGAAAGTACTCAAAGGCTCTGGCCATGTTCCCCAATAAAGATGATGAGATATTTTAAAGTAGTTAGAACAATGGCATTTACTGTGCAAACATTCATTGTTTCTGAAGGGTGTCCCTTTGCAGGTTGTAGACTTCCTTGAGTGCAAGGATCACCTCTCACCGCAGCCCTGCCCATTGCTCACTTCAGGACTTGGTGCAGATGTTTAACTTGTGTTTAAAATGCAAACAAATGGAACGGAAAAGTAGAAACATCTTAGATGTTTTCCTTGCCTTTTAAACTGAGGCTGGTAATTTCCAATGCTTAGATCATGATTATATTTACTTTAAAAATATGGCATATGAAAGTATTTTATAGATGGTTGATCTTTTGAATGTGGTGTTGCTGCCTTTGATTTAAAAAAAAAAAAGGAATTAGGTGAGCATTTCCTGGTAGAGATGATCATCAAAGCTGGAAAGTAAGTATTTCCTTTTAACTTAGTATTTGTAGGTGAGAGAGTATAGTATTTGTAGGAGAAAACGAGCAAGCAAGAGAGAGGGAGGGAGGGAGGGAGGGAGGGAGGGAGGGAGAAAGGAAGACTTACTTCTGTTAGAGCCAGCATTTAAAAAAAAATTCAGCTCTTCTCTAATGGGCCATAGCAGGAATTGATAAAACTAGCAGCAGGGTCCCAGGTTTTATTCGGTATGTAGTATATTTTCTGGGGAAAAAATAATGCTACAGTTGTTTCACACGTTATTTGGAGAAAAAGTGAAATATCTGTATTTACATATAATTAATGTCTCTCAGTTTGGATTTGACATTAACTTTCTGCCTACTGCCACACTTTTCTGAACCTTGGACATGGACTCTCTGCACTGCATAAGATGAGAGGAGAATGCCTAGGGAGGCATGGCTGGAGCCTATAAGCATGCTCTTTGAGGCCAGCTTTGAAGTCATGGGAACAATGGAAATTAAATAAATAGCTTTTTATATTGGAATGGTCAGTCACGTACCCTCTGATTTCCAAATGACCCTGAGAAGATGTGGATATTCCAGGGACTCACAGCCTTTTTGGAAAAAGATAGTAGAAGTACTTACTAGTGTATTTTAGATGAATTATTTATCAAGCTTTCCATCCGTGCATTCCTCATCCATCCCTTTTATCTATTTGTGTGTTCATCCATCCATCCAGTATTCATGAATTGTCCCCAGTGTGCCACGCATGAAACAAAAACATTATATGACACAGTAACTGTTCAGGGGATTAAAGCAGTTTATTGGGCATGTATGCCAAGGGTTCATGTGAACTTTGGGAACTTCAACTTTAGACTGAATCAGTTTCCCAGGTACATTGGCAGGGAGCTGGATTGGAAGTGGAGCCACACCTTAACCTGCTGTGCCACAGTGCTGGCCTTGAGCCTTGCTTTAAAAATCTCTTTACAGAATATTAGATTTAGTTGATAGTTTCAGTGATGAAAACTTGATAGGAAGATGCTAATGCATTTGTTTTTGAGACTTAAAAAAAACAGTTCTTAAAATGTGGTTTGAAGCTTCAAGAGAAAGCACAGGAGGTATTAAGTATGTTTTTTTTGGAATTGCTTGGGTAAGTGACTGGAGGGTGAGAGCAAAGGTGAGGAAGTTGCTACTGAAGAGATCCCCCTACTGCCTGCCCACACGTTGTTGTGGAGCACCAGAGAAGGCCAACTTGTGAGCGTGTCCAGCCATTCACTTGTCAGCAGCTTTCAAAACCATGGCAGCAACATGAAAAATATATTTCCTGAAGTAGAACAGTTGATCAAATTTCTTGACCCCTCCAGTGCATGCCTAGGCATTGTCATGGGGTGTGAACTCTTCAGAAGCAGCAGCTTGTGCTGGATCAGGTTGCCATAAGGCTGATGATGACAAAGTCCAAAAGGGAATTTGAACGTAGTGCGTCAGAAGTTGTGAGAATGGGGAAGATAAGGGAGTGGTGGGGAGAAGGTCAACTTGGAAGGACATAGATTGGAAGAGTGGATTTTGTCCTTTACACCAAATTAATTGTGCCTGTTTGCCTTATTTTTCACTTTTGCTGCATCTCATGTCTTTTCATACACCTCAGTCTACCTTATGATGAGAAGACAGATAACCACACAGCTGGACACCGCGCCAGGGAGACAAGCTCTAGACGCTCCCCTGTGCTCACTGCTCATTCAGTTTCATTTTCCCCTCATCATAGCCACAGCTGTACCTCTGTGACTATTATTTGTAGTGAACACCCAAGGTCTCTAGGAAAAGGTTATGCTCCTTGTCAATAAGGTTGACGTGTCTCAGAAAACTTTAATTGAAAGAATTGAGGTGTGTTCAGCCTAGTTTTTGGGGTGCTTGTATCCCAAGATGCAGTTCCTGGGTTTCTGTAAGCAGCCCCACTCTGATGCAGTCTGCCAGAGGCAGCACTGATGCTTCCAGGAATTGGGTTCCTGCCACTCATGTGGCAGGCCTGGGATGAGTTGTCAGCTGCTGGCTTTGGCCTCAGCCTAGTCCCGGCCATTGCAGGCATTTGGGGAATGAACCAGTAGATGGGTGTTCTCTAACTTTCTGCTTCTCAAGTAGATAAAAATTAAAAAAAAAAAAAAAGAATTGAGAATGCAGAAGGTTTGGAGATACTCCAGTTTGTGGAAGATTTATGTATTGGAAGAGAGTGAATATTCTTTCTACCCATCTTTGTCCCTGAGAGCTCAGTATGATAGGTGTTACATCACCTTTTCTGTGTAAATGGTTTAAGTTTGAATATGTACAGTATCCATTTTTCTTTTGAATAAATTGCTTCACTTATACTTGAAATAGAAACCAGAAGAATGTCAGTACTATGTATGCAAACTTTGTTAATGCTGCTTACAAAAAAGGCTTCTATGTCTACTGTACTTTAATCTCATTGGTTATTATAAAGTTTCACCTAAGATTTACTTGTGATCTGTTAGGTATGTTTACTAGTTGTTGCACTTGGCCATCACTGGATTAACTTGGGTAATACTTTCCTGTAATATTAAATTACTTCATATTAGTAGGGAATGTCAGATGTTACCACTGAAAGTGATTACTTACAGAACTTTATTTCTTGAGCATTTAGCCTAAGACTTGAAGTTGTAAATGTTTTTCTTTTTAATACTGTTTTGTTAGAGGTGTTACCATACCTTTGGGCCCCACACATTCCACCTGCTCTCCTTCAATGATTCAATCACACATCAAATAAGACCAGTTATGAAGCTCAGTCTTCCCATTCTTCTTGACATAGGCATTGGCTTAAGAAACAGTCCTACTCGTGCTTGTAAACACTCCAGACTTTTAAGCAGGTCTGGGATGTCATGCTGTTTGACATCCGTCATTGCTCCCTATGAGAAAAAAAAAAAATAAATGCAAGACAGAATTTTAAGAGGCTGAAAGGGATTGGGGCTGAATACAGAACACTGAGTATAGACAAGAGTGCTAAGTTTTTGACTAGCAGTGATCAGAAGTCCTGTTTCTGCTCATTGTCAAAATATGACATGACTATTGGACTGTGTTAGTGTGAAGCTTACGTGTTACATAATTTAAAATCAGTTTGTCTTATTTACATATCTACTTATACCCGTATAGTTTCATGTGCCAGTCTCTCTGCGTCTCGTTAGAACTTGAGGATCAGGAGGTTTGAATGCTTTAAAGGACTTATTTTTTTAATGTTACTGCCAGGCGACTGAAGGAGAGAAAAAGTGGAGTCTACTTCATGGTTACCCATGTGGCTTTTGACAATGTACACTCATAAAACCCCACCAGCACTTTGCTGGGCCACTGAGTGAGGTGTAACTGGTGGCATTAAGAACAGCTACAGACTGAATAACTTCTGACATTTTTCTTGTTTTTTGTTTTGTTTTGTTTTTTTTCTGATTTTTAGATTTGTAGCCAAACCATGTGCCATTGCCCTCAACATTCAGGCCAATGGACCACAGATTGCACAGCCGAATGCCATTCTGGAAAAGGTCTTCACTGCGATTACAAAGGTACGATGTCCCTCCCCAAGGCGCTGGTTCTCAGCGCACTGTCATCTCATTCCTTCACTCTCGCATTTGGAGACAGTGCCCAGTCTCATGCTGCAGAGCCTGTTCTCTGTGGGCCTTGCGCTTAAACCCACACTGCAGAAGCTGAACAGAGGTGGGCGTGTATGGAGTCCTTTCCCAAGTTGATTTTAGATGCTTGTCTGTGAAGAACAGTCTTGATTAGGTGGTGATTAGGCTCATTCTGTGCCTCTCTGATTCTCGAGTGACATGGAACAGTGCTGAAAAGGGTTGGGTGGGACTTTGTGTCAGTTACTGGGTGGAATCTGAGAATATGATTTATGTATGACGAAAAGAGGAACTTATTTGCTTATACCGTTGTCCATATACTCGAGCAGTTGCGGTAAATAGACAAATGTGCACGACACAAAGGCATAGTTGAAGAGGAAAAGAGTTGCAGTGTGGAGGAATGTTGGACGAGGCCCAGGGTGGGTCTCAGGAAGAGATAGGTTCACTGTTGAGAATGAAAAGGAGATACACTCACTCTGGTAGCAGTTAAAAGTCGAGACCAGGCCAGGGGAGAGAGCCTGCCCCTGCCCCTGCCCCGTCCTCCACAGGACAAAGAGAGGAGAAAGATAGAAGTCCTCAATCCAAGATCTTAAGAAAACAAAGCAAATT
The DNA here is from genome assembly GCF_964237555.1 of Oryctolagus cuniculus. Taxonomy (NCBI): domain Eukaryota; kingdom Metazoa; phylum Chordata; class Mammalia; order Lagomorpha; family Leporidae; genus Oryctolagus; species Oryctolagus cuniculus. Next base: position 72,567,816 of record NC_091434.1, on the reverse strand, counting down.
GCATAGTCCATGTGTCTTGCTCTGAGTCTTCCGTACCTCTTGCCCACCTTATTTTCCTTTTGCCTGCACAAGAAATGAGAACAGGAGAAATGAGGCAGACTGAGAGAGGTACCATGGGGCCATGTATTGAAAGATTCATGTTCCTCTTTTGTTTTCCTGGGAGAATCACTCAGGCTTCTCAGGTGTAGTTTGAATGTGTTAAGCAAATTCTGTTCCTCTTTTGGTACTTGTATTGCTAGCTGTCCGTACTGTTTGTATCACATACTCTTGTATCACAACTACTCATTGAAATATCCGAACATTTATTTTATAGTCTTCCCTTCTGCCCAAATTTTTTAGGGTTTTCTCATCTTCCTGTTTTTTATTTGTTTAAGATTTGTTTATTTGAGAGGCAGAGGCAAAGAGACAGAGAGAGAGAGATCTTCTATCCATTGGTTCACTCCCCAGATGACTGCAGTGGCTGGAACTGCACTGATCCGAAGCCAGGAGCCAGGAGCTTCTTCCAGGTCTCCCACACGGTTGCAGAGGCCCAAGGACTTGAGCCATCTTCCACTGCTTTCCCGGGCCACAGCAGAGAGCTGGATTGGAAGTGGAGCAGCCAGGACTGGAACCAGCGCCCATATGGGATGCCGGCACTGCAGGTGGCAGCTTTACCCCTGCTATGCCACAGCACTGGTCCTTCCCCTCTTCCTTTTACAAATGATGTTGTTCCTGGGAAAGTATAAGAAAGCACCAGGGGCCAATGCTGTGGCTTACTAGGCTAATCCTCTGCCTGCAGCACCGGTACCCCAGGTTCTAGTCCCGGTCGGGGTGCTGGATTCCATCCCGGTTGCTCCTCTTCCAGTCCAGCTCTCTGCTGTGGCCTGGGAAGGCAGTGGAGGATGGACCCTGCACCCGCATGGGAGACCAGGAGGAAGCACCTGGCTTCTGGCTTTGGATCGGCGCAGTGCGCCGGCCGTGGTGGCCATTTGGGGGGTGAACCAATGGAAAAAGGAAGACCTTTGTCTCTTTCTCTCTCTCACTAACTCTGCCTGTCAAAACAAACAAACAAACAAACAAACAAAAAAACAACACCTCCAGGTTCCCTTTTGTATCTGCTAGGAAGAAGAGCAGAATGAATTTTAGGACATGCTCTTTTGGTGGTTTCCTTGCTGGTTTAATATGGCCAAGTTTTACCCTAAAGGGACATATATCCTGTGGTATTTAAAGGAAGAAAATATTAAGAAAAAAACCTGATTATCAGGTAGTATATCAATGTACTGCAACAGAAAACTTCTCCTCTTAAAAAAACAAATATCAGGTCATGTTTAATGTGATTACAACACATTTGTATTATCTTTGTAACTGCTTTCAGCACACCCTATTCTAAATGAATAATGAAGTGAGTTTTCAAGCCTCAATTTGATGCCTCCCTCTAGAAGTTCTGCAGTGAACATTTTAACTCCCTCGCCTTATGTTTGTGTTGGTTACAGGAGAGGTTCCCTCCACAAAGATAATGAAAAGGTTTGCAGTTAGGTTGACTTCTTTGAAGATTCTTTGCTTCTAAGCTGATTTTAATGATCATGTGCTTTTGGTTTCCAAGGTGATTCCTTTGCAAGTTTTTACATGATTGAAACAGAAGCCTCATGTTTTAAATATAAATGCAGCAAAAGTTGGAACCATTTTCAACTTGTGTTCTTTGAAGTTCTCCAGTCTTATTTGTGACAGGAAAATGTGACAGATCAATTGACCAGAATGGGAGGAGTTGGAGTGGAGCGCTCCAACAGCGGGGCAGGGTGTGTTTCAGTGGTCATCCAGCAGGCTGGCCTTGGCCGTGGCTGAGGGACCTTTGAAGAAGGACATGGTTATCTTCTTCCCCTCAAAAAAAAAAATCATAAAATCCACATTTAGGACCAGCTAGCCCCACTGTGTGTAGAGCCATACGCAGAGTGAAGATGTAGGACCCTTGTTCAAAAAGCGTGAGAAAGGTGCCATCAAAGGGACAAAAATATGAACCTTTTTCCTTCCTTCCTTCCAGTGTCTCCCCCCCCCCCCCCGCCCCCAGTCAAGGTGCTTTTTACTTGCTGTGAGGTGTCATGCTCCCTCAGGCTTGGGAGACACTCATGGGACAAGTACATCCCCATGCAGGGGCCTGGGGCCGACTCCTGTTGCTCAGCATAAATACAGCCCACCTGCTGCTGGGTTCCTTTTTTCTCCAGTCACTGGCTAATACACTGCCCTGGACAACCAAGTAGAGAAGTTGAGGCAGACCTCTCTCCTTTCTGTAAGCCCACTGGTCCAACCCGTGGTGGCCAGCTGTTCTCCAAATGCATTGCAACTTTGTGCCAGGATCAAGGGCGGGCAAGAGTTCACTCTATGGAGTCACTCCCAAACAATTGGGTGACCTCCTCTATGGAACTTGCGGGAGTACAAACCCTGCCTTACCACTTCCCTTGCTTGTGCTCATTCCCATGCTGGGGGCTGAAGGTAGCAGCAGTCACCAGGAAAGGGAGAGAGAGGAGCCAGGTGGATGCTGCGATAGAAAAAGTACAAGCAAGGACCCAACTGGGGGAGGTGAAGGGCTCAGATGTGGGCCAAGTTGCAAGTCCTGGCGTGTGCTGCACTGCTCAGTTGGACTTTATTTATAAAACACAAAGTACATGATAAAATTAGGAAAATTTTCAAGATAGCCACAGAGCTTTGTGAGTCCTTCTGAGTGAGGGGCTCCCTGGGACTGCACTGCCCATAGCCAATAAGAAGATAGGAAATGCGAGTCTGTAGAGTTCCAGAAAAGTGCAAAAACCATCCCAGAAAAGAAGACAAAATTTGAAGGAATACAAGAAATATTAGACATTACGGAAAACTGTCGCTCCCCCTCTTCGTGGAGGAACGACACAGGACCCTGCGCTGTTCTTTCGTCTGCTCGGCCCTCCCCGGGTTTGCTGCTGGTTCTTCCCGGGTTGGCTACTATCCCTTCCACCTCCGTGGAAGGGCAGTTCCCCCTGGCCACATTCCCCACTTCCGCAGGGGAGCGGCACACCGCCGGCCGGCTCTGTCGGGGGCTGCACGGGTTCCCTTAGATGTTCCCCATAGATGTTCCCTGGTGCATGCCGTCTCTCTCCTCCTTTATAGTCCTCCTCCGCCAATCCCAACTCGGCTGAGTACGCTGCTCTCCAATCAGGAGCAAGTCCTACAGTTAATTGGTTGAACTGGAGGCAGCTGTGCGGAAGCTGTTTACTTCTCTCCCAGCGCCATATTGTGGGAGAGCAGATGCATAGAATAAGTCCTAATTCGAGTAACTTAGTCTAGTCCGGATTGCTCCCCACAGAAAACTTAGCAAAGAACACAGATGATAGAAGTAATAAAGTGGAGTTACATGAACCAAACAAGAAATGACATAAAAATTTAGATACACAGGGGCTAGTATTGTGGTGTAGTGGATAAAGTGACAACCTGCGATGCCGGCAGGCGTGTGGCTGCTCTGCTTTCAATCCAGCTGTCTGATGGTGGCCTAGGAAAAGCAGCAGAGGATGTCCTAAGTGTTTGGGGCCCTGCCACCCACATGAGAGACCAGGATGAAGCCCCTGGCTCCTAGCTTTGGCCTGGCCCAGCCCTGGCCATTGTAGGCACTTGGGAATTGAACCAATGGATAGAATATCAATCCTTTTCTCTCTCTCTCTCTCTCTCCCCCCCCACCAACGTCTCCTCCCCCTTCCCTCTCCTCCTACCTCCCTCTCCCTCTCCCTCTCCCTCTCTGGATTTCAAATGAATAAATAAATCTTTAAAAGAAAAACACTTGGATGCTCAAGGCAAGCAGATCCAGGAACTCTATAATTGGACTCCCTTAAGGGAAAATGAAATAATGAACAAATATTGGAAGATATTATTGAGGAAATTTCCCAAAAATAAATGGAGTTTTATTTTGATGTTAATAGAAACCTAGTGAAAAATGATCCGGAACATTGAACACTCAGCTTTATGTTATTAAAGTTATTAAGAATGGTAAATAAAAAAAAATCATTTTTGGAGCAGCCAAGCAGGAAACCGAATGACTTTACGTCACATGACTTCGGGCTTTTACTTTAGCAGAATTTTCAGTGTTCCCAAGGAGAGTGAGAACTGAATTTATATCTAGCCCAATTGTTTCTACTGTGTAATGGCTACACACATGTGAATATGAAAAAATTTAGGGCAATTGTTCCACAAGTCTTCCTTGAGGAAACTATGAAATCAGTCATTTCAGCCATCCTGGAGATGATTAGGCATGCTTGTGAGTGTTGGCTATCTTTCTAAACTGTATATCTAAGGCAGTGTGAAGTATGCAGATTGGTGACAGAACAGAACATTGAGATTTTATGTCCTCGCAGTGTAGGAAAGCTGCAGCCAAGAAATAACTAGGGGGACAGGGATGAAGCTGGGAGGAACCAAAGTTCTCTGATTGCGTAATCTCTAATGGTTGGGAGTCGCAGCTATCATTTAAAGCTGATAAACCGAGGAGGAGAGTAAATATGTTTAATAGTACAAGAGTAAATGGTGAGAAAGATAATATTATTGACTAGTGTTGGGTGGTGGAAGAGAAGGAAGGAAGAAAGAGGAAGTCATGTTACCTTTAAATATTGCTCATACAGAATTATTAGCTATGGAAAAGAAACAGAATATTATACGGATCACCACCAGAGCAAAAATTACATACTACAGGGAGGAAAATGAAAACCACTAGGCATATGTTTCTTCAAATCATCAAAACAGAAAGTAGAGTATAATTAGAAAACTATACAAAATTTATCAATCTTATCAATACATACAGATGGCTTCATTCATCTAATAAAAAATGCTTCAGGTTTGAGTTACTGCCTGAGTTGAAATGTGTGCCCTTGTTATTTCTTACACTGATATCCTGATGCCCTAGGTTTCAAAATGTGACCTTAGTTGGAGATAAAAATCTCTATAATTATAATTATTAAAGTAGGGTCATTAGGTGGTTCATAACCCAGCAGTACTGGAGTCCTTATGAATAGGGGACGTTTGGACACGAGTGGGTGTGAGGGAAGACAGTGTGCAGAGACATAGGAAGTGGGTGTCATTTATAAGCCAGGGAGAGAGGCCTGGAACAGATGCTCCCCAGCAGTGCTTTGACACTTCGATCTGGGAACCAGCCTCCAGAACCATGACACAATAAATTTCTCAATTCTTTCTGTTGTTGAAGCCACTCAGTTTGTATAGTTTGTTATGGAAGCCCTAGAACACGCATACAAATGTATACAAAGCACAGAAGAGACCCCCAAAAGACAAAGTAGTTTAAAATATCGAAAACTAGATCAGGGTGAAAGTATCCAGGCAAACATAAATAACAAAGAAAGGATTTCTAAAGGCATTAAAGGAAGTAAAGATTTGATTTTTTATTGCCACAAGACATAATTTATAATGAAGATAAAATAGTTATGAATATATATGCATTAAATACTGATATCTATATAATCATTCAATAGGAATTAAAGAAGAAACAGAAATATGATAGTAAGAAACTTTGACTTGTTGGTCATGAGAGACCTGATTATCAAATTATAAAACAGAATGTAGACAGTCTCTTTAAAAAAAATCTATTTCTTTATTTGAAAGGCAGAAAGAGAGAGCGAGGAATAGAGAGAGAAAAAGCCTTTATATATATATATATTTTTTTTTTTGACAGGCAGAGTGGACAGTGAGAGAGAGAGACAGAGAGACAGGTCTTCCTTTGCTGTTGGTTCACCCTCCAGTGGCCGCCGCAGCCGGCGAGCTGCAGCCGGCAAGCTGCGGCCGGTGCACCACGCTGATCTGAAGGCTAGAGCCAGGGGCTTCTCCTGGTCTCCCATGGGGTGCAGGGCCCAAGCACTTGGGCCATCCTCCACTGCACTCCCTGGCCACAGCGCAGGGAGCTGGCCTGGAAGAGGGGCAACCAGGACAGAATCTGGCGCCCCGACCGGGACTAGAACTCGGTGTGCTGGCGCCGCAGGCAGAGGATTAGCCTATTGAGCTGCGGTGCCAGCCGAGAAAAAGACTTTCACCACTAGTTCACTCCCCAGATGGCTACAACAGCCAGCATTGGGCCAAGCTGAAGCCAGGAGCCAGGAGCTCCACCGAGGCTTCTCACGTGGGTCACAGGAGCTGAAGTTCTTGAGCCATAATCCACTGCTTTGCAGAAGCATCAGTGTAACGGGAGCTGAGTTGGCACCTTGATATGGGGTGTAGGCACCCAAAGCAGCAGCTTAACCCACAGAGCCACAATGCCTGCCCCAGAATATGGACATTCTAAGAAGCGTAATTAAGGAGGAAGATCTGATGATCTTATATTCTGGGTATAAAAATTTAAGTACCTATTAAATATTTACAAAATGACCCTATGTTATATAATAAATTTGTAAGGAATAAACTTAGAATTAGACATAATCAGGGCTGGCACTGTGGTGCAGTAGGTTAAAACCATGGTCCATAGCACCAGAATCCCACATGGGTGCCAGTTCAAGTCTCGGCTGTTCCACTTCCAGTCAAGCTCCCTGCTAATGTGCCTAGGAAAACAGCAGAGGATGGCCGAAGTTCTTGGGCCACTATACCCACGCTGGAGACCCAGAAGCCCCTGGCTCCTGGCTTTAGCTTGGTTCAGCCCTAGTCATTGCAGCCATTAGGGTAGTGAACAAGTAGATGGAAGATTCTCTCTCTCTCTCTCTCTTTCCTTCCCCCACCCCAGCCTTCTATGTAACTTTGCCTTTCAAATAAATAGATAAATCTAAAAAAAAGTTAGACATAATCTAATAATACTTGAAATGAAGTAAAAATCCAAAAACAATCTCTTCCCTTTGGAAATTTATAAATGGATAAAAGTGAAATTTCAGAATATTTCTAACACAATAATAATGAAAGCACAGGACCAATGCTGTAGTGCAGTGGGCTCAGCACCCCACATCCAAATGCTAATTTGAATCCCAGCTACTCTGTTTCCCAATCTAGCTCCCTGTTAACATGGCTGCGAAGGCAGCAGATGGTGGCCCAAGTCCTTCAGCCCCTGCCACCCATGTGCAGCACCTGCATGGAGTTCCTGGCTCCTGGCTTCAGCCTGGCTCAGCCCTGGCTGTTGTAGCCATTTGGAGAGTGAACTGGCGGATGGGAAATCTCCTCCTCTGGTTCTCCCACTCCTCTGTTGCCTTCTCTTTCAAATAAATCAATCTTAAGGAAAAGGAAAAAGCATTGCTTATATATACTGTGCCAAAACAGTGCTCAGTTGAAAACTTGTATGTATGAAACAAAGTTAACCATGTAGTTAAGCACTGGAAAAACTGCAACCAAATAAATTGAGATAAACAGAAAAGAGAAACTAGTAAAGATAAAAGCCTGGGGGCTGGCACTGTGGCTCACTTGGCTATTCCTCTGCCTGCGGTGCCGGCATCCCATATGGGTGCTGGATTCTGTCCTGGTTGCTCCTCTTCCAGTCCAGCTCTCTGCTGTGGCCCGGGAGTGCAGTGGAGAATGGCCCAGGTGATTGGGCGCCTGTATCCGCATGGGAGACCAGGAGGAAGCATCTGGCTCCTGGCTTGGGATCGGTGCAGCGCGCCAGCCGTAGCAGCCATTTGGGGGGTGAACCAACAGAAGGAAGACCTTTCTGTCTCTCTCTCTCACTCTCTAACTCTACCTGTCAAAATAAAATAAAATAAAAGTTAAAAGTGAAGTGTTAGCAAAACTGTAGAACTAAAACATTTTTAATCCAAAAATGTTTTATTGGTTTAATTTTTTTTAAAGAGTGTCATCTAAGCCAATTGAGGAAGAAAGAAGCAAATACAAATGCTAACATAGTAATTGACAATCAGAGGAAAATGAAGAGTGTGTTTCTGTTAGCTGGGTGCTATTGTTTGGATGTAGTTTGCTTCCTCCAAAGCTCCTATTGAAATTTTGTCCCCAGTGTATTTGTCTTGAGAAACAGGGGAAAGGGAATCTTTAAGAGGTGATTAGGTCATTAACAGGGACTAATGTGTTTACCAGGGGACTGGGTTAATTCCCTTGGTGAGTGCATGCTTACTTTAGCAGGATGGAATTAGCTGCTGCAAGAGTTAGTTGTTATAAAGCAAGGCTGCCCCTCCTGTTTTTCGATTTTCTGCTATATTATAATCAAGTGCAAGGCCCTGGATGGATACAGTTGCCTAATCTTGTATTTCCAACCTCCAGAATTACGAGCTAAACTTTCTTTTACAAATAACCCAGTCTCGAGTATTCTGTAGCGGCAGCAGAGAAGAAACTTAAGACATGGGACAAATTAAATGGATAAACTTGGGTATAAGGGAAATCATTCTAGAAAAGTATAATTTGTGTATGTGTGTGTATATATGTGTGTGTGTGAGAGAGAGAGTGTGTACTTGTATATGTGTGTGTGAGCTAAACTGTAAAAAAGTACCAGATTCAGATGCCCCCACAAAAGGAATTTTTCCTTATTTTATTACACTGAAAATATTTTCTGAACAAGTAGGTTTGTGTTCTTTTCATTGCTCAGAGTATTAGCAATTCCAAGGTATGAGAAGGTCTGAATTTATATAAAAAATTGCATTTGCTTTGTCTCCTTTGATTGCATATATTCAAGGAGTACAATATACGTATATACCATGTATATTCTTATATACAGTAAAACGGTTACTATAGACAAGAAAATGAACATATCCATCTCACAGAAGAATTCTAATGTATTCTTAAAGGGCAGATAATTCTCTTTAATCAAGCCATCCAGTTCTCTCTTAATATAGCAATAAAACATTAATATCAAGCATAACAGATTTCACTGAAAAATCAGACTGGAGATCAATTTACTGATTAATATTGATGAAAAATCCTTAAATAAAAAATTAGCAAGTAGTATCTAGTTTTTCAATGGGGAGAAAGATGAATGATGGCAACCAATGAAAAGAATTATTTTTCATCACAAAATAAAGTTTATTCTAGGCATGTGGATATAGGGCCTGCTCTGTATTCCATATTTAAAAATCTACTATATAATTCATCATGTTACTGACAAGTTAATGGAAAAAGTACATATTTCATGGATGCTGAAACCTAGCATCTTTTTAATTAAAGAGGATTATTTGAGTAGGGATATGTGGTTTCCATTACATGTTAAACGTATTTGTTTCTCAGTCCCAAGTCTGGCCCCTTGCTTAATAAGAAAATTAAAGGTGTTCCCAATAAAGTCCAGACCAAAGACTGTTATTACTGCTGTTCACCACTGTGCTAAATTTTATATTCAGTTAGCAAGTACACAAGAGGAAGGAGGAAAGGTAACAAAAATTAGAGAAGAGTTGGGAAAATGATGGCTATTTGAAAATTCGTTCATTCAAGAACTGTTTGAGTACTACTCTAATTTAGGCACCAATGAGAAGACACTCTGAATTTTCATTATTTTTGCAGCTTACATTTCAGTAATTTTATGATTGTACACCTGGAAAATTAAAGGAGCCAAATGAATAGCTACCACAAATAATATGAAATTTTAGCACAAAATTAGTAGTCAGAAACAAAAGACTTTCATATATATGCCAACCATAATCAGTTAAAAGATATAAAAAAGTGCCTTACATATAATAGAAATTTAATTAAATCCCTAGAAATCAACATAAAAGTTGTATGCAAACCTATATGAGGAAAATTTTCCAACACCCTTCAAGGACGCAAAGGACAAATTGAATAAAGATATTTATTTACCCTACATTAATTTTCAAACTCAGTGTGATCTTATTTAAAAAAAACCAGCAACCTTGGCTGGTTGGCCATTTGGTTATTTTGAAAATAGATAAATTAATTTTAAAGTTCATGTAGGAGGAGTTTCCTGAGACGCTAACTGTAGAGTATTGGCACCCTAATAATGGTCCAGTGGAAAAGCAGATTTAGATTTTCAGTGGGAAAAGGCTGAGCAATGGGATGGGATATTGGGTAGCCTCTACCTGGTAAGAAAGAAAATTAGTCATACTTTACACTCAGTGGCAGTCTATTTTGTAGGTATACTAAAGATTTGCTATAAAAATGAAAGCCCCAGGAGTGGGCATTTGGCCCAGGGGCTCAGGTGCCAGTTAAGAGCCTGTTGGAGCATCTGGGTTCCATTTCTGACTCCGGCTCCCAGTTCTACCTTCCTGCTAATACACACCCGGGGAAGCAACAGATATTAGCTCAAGTCGTTGGGTCCGGGCCACGGCTGTGGGAGACCTGGATTGTGTTTCTTGTTCCTGACTGCAGCTCTGGACCAGTCCTGGCCATTGCTGGTATATGGGGAATGATCCTGCAGATGGAATATCTCTGATTTTGTCTATCTGTCTCTCTTCTGTTTCTCTGCCTTTCAGATAAATAAAAATGAAAATAAATGTAAAAAAATCATAAATCTAAATGTATTAGAAGGGAAACTAGGATAATTTTCTGAACATTTGAAGGAAGGAAGGCTTTACTAATTCTACAGTTAGAAGCTATAACAGAAAAGACTGATAAATTTAATATGTATTTTTAAAAACTTTGTAAGTATATATCAAACAAGCAAAAAATACCGTAAGCAAATTTTAAAGCACAGATGACATACTGGTAAAAAGTATGCAACTTACGGTGCAAAGTTTTAATTACCTCAATAAATGAAGAAAAGGACTTGCTTGTGAAAGTATTAATTGGCGAAATCACTCAAAAATTTCAAATGAAAATAAATTATAAATACTTAGAGCCTTTTGATCTGTAACTTTCAATTCTAAGAACTTATCCCACAGATAAATCTGCACAAAATGTCCCATCGTTGTTAACCACTTAGGTTGTTTATAGCAGTGGAAGTTCAAAAGCTATCTAAATGTCCATTAATAGGTCATAGATAAGTAAATTATGCCATATCCCTGCAGCTCTAGAAAAGTATGTGGGTCTTTTCTACATACTGATCTGTAAATATTCCAGAATACATTGCAAAGTGAAAAACTCAAATTCATGAATACTGTCTTTGGTACAAAGTATTTTGTGTGATGAAGATAGATATAAAAATACATATTTGGGGTTGGCATTGTGATATAGCGGGTTAAGCCACTGCCTGCAACACAGGCATCCCATTTGGATGCCAGTTCATGTCCTGGGTGCTCTACTTCTGATCCAGCTTCCTGCTAATGTGCCTGGTAAAGCAGTGGAAAATGGCCAAGTGCTTGAGACCCTGCACCCACGTGGGAAACCCCACTGCAGCCTGGCCCAACCTTGTCCATTTGGGGAATGAACCAGTGGATGAAAGACTTCTCTCTCTGTCTGTAACTCTGCCTCTCAAAGAGGGATAGACAGAGGTCTTCCATTCACTGGTTCACTTCCCAGATAGCCGAAACAGCTGGAGCTGGGCTGAACCAAAGCCAGGAGCCAGGAGCTTTCTCTGGATCTCCCATGTGGATGCAGGGGCTCATGCAGCTGGGCCACCTTTCACTGCTTTCCCAGGCCATTAGCAGTGAGTTGGATTGGAAGTGGAGCAGCCAGGACTCAAACTGGCACCCATATGTGATGCCTATGCTGCAGGCGGATGCTTAACTACTATTCCACTCCGCCAGCCCTGATGAATAAATCTTTAAAGAAAAAGAAATATGTATTCATATTTGCTTATATTTGCATAAAATAACTTTGGAGAGAAACTAATCTAGTCACTGGGTATCTGCTAGGAAGGGAAGAATAGGAACTAGGAGTGGGAACAAGGTTTCAGGTGAAACTTTGGATAATTTTTAACTTGTGCTCCACGTGAATGTTTTCTCCATGAATAAATTTTGGAGATAAATTGAAGTAAACAATGAATTACCCTGGAGAGCAAAGGTGTACTGTAGGCAATGAATTTTCTCTCTTCCATGTGATGAAGAGGGACGTCCTCAGCGTACACACCCAGTTGAAATTTGGCAGATAACATTTACAGGCATACGGTCAGCACATTGTGTACCCGAGGGCCATTTGTGGTGTTTTCTGGGTGTCTGACTGTCGTAATCAGGGTGTGCTGAGGAAACAGATCAGCACAGACGGCATGTCTTGAACACCAGACATTTGTGTCTCACAGGCTGGGAGGCCGGGAGTCTGAGATGAGAGTGCCAGCATGGTTGCGTCCTTGGTGAAGGCCCTCTTCCTCCTGGTGGCGGGGATGACGCATGCCCTCTGGAGTATCTTCACGCAGGGCATTGATCTCATCACCAGCACTCTACTCTCAAGGCCCAGTCCTCTCCCAGAGGCCCCTTTCCTAATTTGACCACACTGGGGATTAGGATTTCAACCGAAGAATTCGATGGGGAGGGGCACATTCAGTTTGACGGGGCGCAAACCCTGTGAGAAGCTTTTGGAAAGGAGCCGTGGTTTATTCTGCCCTCATAGTTTGAAGGCTGGGGTGCCTGCCTTCTCTCTACTTCCTTTTTGGTCAGTCTCCCTGATCGTTAACATCTTACGAATATCGAAGCAGAAATAGAATAAATAAAAGAATGAAGCTCACTTGGCTTAGTTCGGTTGTGTAGTGGGTGACTTCCTGTGGTTGTTGGCAGAATGCTCTCAACTTGTGGAAGAGAAGGGAGAGAGAGCAACAAGGAAAACTCCCATCCACCGAGTTTACATACATTTCACATTTGGTTCTTACCATAATCCCATTTTGGTTAATAAACAGCACCTTATTTTTTTTTTAAAGATGAAGGAATTGAGACTCAGGGAGGTCTGGGAAGTGACAAAGTAGACTCCCAGTCTGTCATCTCAAGGCCATCTTTTTCCTCTTCAACAAATTTGCTTCTTCAATTAGTGCATACATAGTATTTGTGAAAGACTTGGTGTGCTATTTGGTTAAATGAATGACCAGGAAAACAATAGAAGAGAAATGTGTAAAGAACTGACGAGAGGAGGAGAGAAGGGGAAAGGTGAGAAAACATAATTTATTGGCAGCAATTGTACCTTAGGCTTAATTTAAAAAAAAAAAAAGAAAGAAAGTGAGGCATTTCGGGATTTTTTTCCATGCTTTTTTCCTATCCCACATTATGTGTAATAAAGGAGCTTAGCATTTTTTTTCCTGGGAGTGAAATATTTGCACTTCTCTTTGTAGTTCACCTTCGCTGGGCTCCCTTCCCTGGAAAGCCAATGGGTCTGACTGAGCAAGCCGGGCTGTGCCATGCAATCCCTGTTGCCCCTTAGGAAGCACATTGCTAATAAGGAGTGCAAGCATTAGAGCATCCAAGCCCTTTCATGAGTAGCCTTGAGGTTATTTGTGTTCTTGGTACTCTCGGAAGGACTAGTTCCTTAGTGGTAAATACAGAAATCTCGGTAGCAGATAGTGAACATAGGAGAAAAATCTCAAACGAGGGAAGATCTGTTCGTGGTGACAGCAGAGGTTCACTGAAAATGATTTTCCTGGTGCCTGTTTCATAGCATCCTGATGAAAAGAGATTGGAAGGCCTCTCCAAGCAACTGGACTGGGATGTGAGAAGCATTCAGCGCTGGTTTCGACAAAGACGCAACCAGGAGAAACCAAGCACTCTGACGAGGTTCTGTGAGAGCATGTAAGTTGCTGTCTTTTTGAAAGTAAACCTAAGTACTCTTGCCACTCCAGCGGTGAAAAATAACAGCTCTGTGCAAGCTCCAGCAGCCCTTAAAAGCATGCCATCTGGCGGGAAAATAGTTGGGGGAACAGTAGTCTACAAGAATTTGTGATTTCCATTTTGGATTCAGTAAATGAAATTCACTTCCTAAGGGAGTTTCTACCAAGTAAACAAAGGTTGCAAGGGTCTACCCTGAGAGTTTCAACCAGACATCTTTGAAATGCAGCAATAAATACCTACTTTTATAGATGTCTGTAGTTTAAATTTTAATAGAAGAAACTTAGGCAATACATTCTTTCCACCGATACAAACTGAGATACTAGCATATATTATTAGAAGATTATGACAGTGTTCTCTGTTCCTAGAGAAGAACTTTCTCTCTTAATTCCTGAGTGAGTTTTTTTTTTGTTTGTTTGTTTGTTTGTTTTTTTTGACAGGCAGAGTGGACAGTGAGAGAGAGAGACAGAGAGAGAAAGGTCTTCCTTTGCCGTTGGTTCACCCTCCAATGGCCGCCGCTGAAGCCGGCGCACCGCGCTGATCCGATGGCAGGAGCCAGGATCCAGGTGCTTTTCCTGGTCTCCCATGGGGTGCAGGGCCCAAGCACCTGGGCCATCCTCCACTGCACTCCCTGGCCATAGCAGAGAGCTGGCCTGGAAGAGGGGCAACCGGGACTAGAACCCGGTGTGCCGGCGCCGCAAGGTGGAGGATTAGCCTAGTGAGCCACGGCGCCGGCCCGAGTGAGTTTAATGAAACATGGCTTAAGGGATGGAATGAAAGTCTCTGAAATGTGAACTTTGTGTGCCGGCGCCGCGGCTCACTAGGCTAATCCTCCGCCTAGCGGCGCCGGCACACCGGGTTCTAGTCCCGGTCGGGGCACTGGAGTCTGTCCCGGTTGCCCCTCTTCCAGGCCAGCTCTCTGCTGTGGCCAGGGAGTGCAGTGGAGGATGGCCCAGGTGCTTGGGCCCTGCACCCCATGGGAGACCAGGAAAAGCACCTGGCTCCTGGCTCCTGCCATCGGATCAGTGCGGTGCGCCGGCCACAGCGCGCCGGCCCGGGCGGCCATTGGAGGGTGAACCAACGGCAAAGGAAGACCTTTCTCTCTGTCTCTCTCTCTCTCACACTGTCCACTCTGCCTGTAAAAAAAAAAAAAAAAAAAAAAAATGTGAACTTTGTGGTGTATAAATTATGTGTCAGTAAAGTTGCTAAACATAATAAAAGACCTGTAGAGAACTCTTCTAGCACAATGATATTTTGAGGTAGTGATTCCCAATTCACTGATGTGTAGGAAAATCAGAAGAAGAAACCTTGTCGCTTTCAGCACATCCCCAACAAAGGGAAGATTCTACCTTGAGAGTCATTTTCCCATATACTCTTCATCTTTTGGGATGTGGTTGTTCCTTTGTCTAACAGTTCTTTCTTTAGGGAGCTTTTCAACACATGGTCATTTAAGCAATGATTCTGTCAGTGTAGCCCCCTAAGTTGCAGGCTTTCTATTTGGAGTTAAAGTTGCATTTTCAGGTTTAACTTTCAATTATGCCAAAAAAAAATTATTTTAGCAATTGCAGTCTACGACTTAGAGGGAATCCTAATGTTATAGAAGAAATGAATGGGAGACAGAAAAACATCAAGAATTCTTAGGTCCTAGGTAAAATGGTGAACGTAAATAGGGTCTCCGGAAGGTAAGAATAAGTATACAATTTACTGAGGGAATCTTATAGATACAATCTGCAAGCCCTTCCTATGGTCAAATATAGTGGCAGTTCATGAAAGAAGGATGTAAGGGTTTCTGACCAAAAGCCAGAACAGCTTCCTGGTCTGCTCCTGACACATGTGCAAAGGGCCTGGGCTCCATCACTGAGCCATGGAACTGAGCGAGGACCAGAGGGCACATGCCCATGTACTCAAACTCATGTTCTCCTCTTCCAGCTAGCTTCAGTGAAGCTAGCTTTTTTTTTTTTTAAGATTTATTTTATTTATTTGAAAGACAGTGTTACAGAGAGAGGTAGAGACACAGAGAGAGAGAGGTTTTCCATCTGCTGGTTCACTCCCCAATTGGCTGCAATGGCCAGAGCTGCGCTGATCCAAACCCAGGAGCCAGGAACTTTTCCGGGTCTCCCACGGGGGTGCAGGGGCCCAAGGACTTGGGTCATCTTCCACTGCTTTCCCAGGCCATAGCAGAGAGCTAGATCAGAAGAGGAGCAGCCAAGACTAGAATTGGCACCTATATGGGATGCTGGTGCTTCAGGTCAGGGCTTTAACCTGCTGTGCCACAGCACCGGCCCCAGTGTTAACCTCTTCTTTTTTTTTTTTTTTTTTTTTTTTGACAGGCAGAGTGGACAGTGAGAGAGAGAGACAGAGAGAAAGGTCTTCCTTTGCCGTTGGTTCACCCTCCAATGGCCACCGCGGCCAGCGCGCTGCGGCCAGCGCGCTGCGGCCAGCGCACCGCGCTGATCCGATGGTAGGAGCCAGGAGCCAGGTGCTTTTCCTGGTCTCCCATGGGGTGCAGGGCCCAAGCACCTGGGCCATCCTCCACTGCACTCCCTGGCCACAGCAGAGAGCTGGCCTGGAAGAGGGGCAACCAGGACAGAATCCAGGGCCCCGACCGGGACTAGAACCCGGTATGCCGGCGCTGCTAGGAGGAGGATTAGCCTAGTGAGCCGCGGCGCCGGCCAACCTCTTCTATAATATACTGAGTTCACACCAATTTATCTTAAATGCCAGTATGAATGGCATCAGTCACCCGGGGGGCTTGTTGAAATGCAGGTTCTGCTTCACTTGTTCTGGATGGAAGTTGAGATTCTTCATTTTTAGCAAATTCCCAGATGACGCTGATACTGCTGGTCCATGGACCATACTTGGGTAGCAAGGACCAACATTGGACCCCCTGAACTCAACTGGTCTTAACTGTGTTTCACAATAAGTAAGACAGTCAAAGCCATAGTGGATTAATAATATTTCTCAAGAATTGATGGAGGCATGGCAAAGTGGAGGCACAAGGGTGGGGAGGAGACAAAACAAAGTATCATGATGATCTCTTCCCTCAGGAAACTTACAGTATTACTGTCAATGCGATAAGGTATGAGACATCTTCAAAAATCCATGGAAAAGGCATATGATAAACTATAAAAAGATAATAAACATTTTATTGTACCCAAATAAACCTAGCTTTTACTTATATTTTTCCACAAGCTTTTTGTAGGGCCCTTTTGTCTGAGTATGTATGGATCAGTGATAGCTATTAAAATAACCAGATAGGTGTGTTAAATGATTGGTATGGATAGTCAGTAACCAAAGATTAAAGAAAAAAGATGAACTGTGGGTTAGGGCACATGGGGGAGTTGCCTGTATTAGAAATGGGTCAGTACTGATGGCCTTCAACCTTTCTGTTGCACGAGGTAGTGTAATCAACTCTTGTTTTGGAACACATTTCTCCTTGGCTTCTTGATTGCCAGTTAGTTCTCCTGTCTTTTCAGGCTCTGCTATTTGCACCATTAATTCTGCATTTTACTTGTGCCCTTCAGTGTGCTACTTCTCCATATTCAGCATTCAATGTCTCATTTTCCTTTCCCTACCCTCCATTCTCTGTGTAGAATGTATTTCCTCTCATCAGCTTCTTCTAAAGCTATATGTATGGATTTATGTGTACAGTTATTTCTTCTAAAGCATTGTTCTGCTACCTGCAGCTGGCAACTGATTTGCTTCCATTCCTAAACTCCTTTTTACTGCTATTGTTTGTAGGCCTCCAGTAGTTACAGGCTAAAAGCCAAGCCAGTCAATGGTGAGTTCCATTAATTCTTTGTGAATCCACCTTTGTGGTCCAGATCCTAATTACTCTCATAGTTCTCATTATTTATCTCATGTTCATAGAATTTTTATTTGCAGTGAACCCTACCTTCACACCAAAATGTTTTCCTAAAATACTTCTATCCCCATATTCTGCTGCTTTAAAACTTTGAACAATTTTCAACTGTAGAGTAAGTATTGGGCTCCTTCGTCTGATTAAACCAGAGTCCGACCTTCACCATTCTGATGTCAGTCAGCCGCATTACCTCTTCCTTTCATAAAGTCCTGTTTTCATGCTGCTTGCCTGATCTCTCCTGCATTGGTTGGCATGTTTCTGACCAACTATACCCACTTCCTCCACCTCTCCCGTCTGTCCCCCATCTGTTCCTCTGATGAGAGGCCTGACTGTTGTGTCTGTATCAAGTACACATCCCCCTGAATCCTTAGAGCACTTACTGCCAGGTTCATTATTAATACTGAATCCCACGCTTCCATATATGATAACTGTTTTTATCGTGGCTGTCTGCTTGCACCCCAGTTATAGCATAGGTGTTCCTTGAAGAGTACAAGGACTGGATCTTTTTCTTCTTATTTTCTTCTCAACATTTGCCACAACAATCATAATCAACTGAATACATATTTGTTAAATGACAGTATATTAAAATGCCAGTAGTTTTGGAAGGAGTCGCTGGTCATTGTTGCCACCTTGTCTCCACGAGTGAAGAGTGCCTGATATGCACTGACTTAGCGTACAACCTGTCTAGGAAAATTACCTGATTATGCAAAGATCCATGACGATTAGAGGCAGAAATTCGGAGGAAAGAAGTGAGTGGCAAACGGGAAGATTTAGAAAATACCGTAGGGGATAGGGTACGATTCTGTTGGTCTATGTGTGCAACTGTGTGTAATGGTTACTTTCCTAAAAAGAATGACCTATAATTGTTGTTCTGAACCAGGGATGCCTTTAATGAACACCTGGTGAGCTTTTCAAAGTGTATGTGCAGGCCTCAGCCCAAGACTTCTGATGCTGTCTGACAGTGCAGGAGGAGTCTGGACGTGTAGGAGATAGCTTGGAAGAAATGTCCCAGTGCTTCTGAAACATATTCCTGGTTAAAAAGAAAATAAGATTATTTACTTCACAGATACTAAAAATCAAATGAAAAAGCAACTGAACACAAGTTTAGGGCTGGTAGCTATGGGATCTAACCTTAAAACAAAAATCTGTTTCTATTATATTAGATGTGGTTTCAGAAAATAGAGAATCCCTTCAGGCAAGTTGTGTTTCATCTTTCAGCTGTGTGGAATAGCACCAAGATGCATACCAAGCAGTGTCTGTAGGCATCTGCTGACTTGTCCAATTCTTGGCACGCCCAGTTAATGCAGATGGACTGAGTAGAAGTTGGTCAGTGAGTAATGTACTTAAACATGGATGTGATTTGTTTTTCCCTCTCGTTTGATGTCACTCATTCACAGTCATGTCAGTTTTGATGGATATTTCTTCCAAAAGCCTTTACTTCCTTATTGGCAACTAAAATAGAGGTTGTTGAAGAGAGAGAGCGAGCGAAGACTGTATAAAAACGAGATGTCATGTGAGACATTTTAGGAGAAATTGATTCAGAATGAGAGCTGCTGGTGGTTGGGATCATGCTGTAACTAAGCTACTCCTGCAGACAGTTGCATCAGAATTGTGCGTTTTTGATCATTCACGATAATATAAAATAAATAATGTCTGCAATCAAAAGTATCTGCCAGATAAAACAAGAGGAGACCGGTAATATGGTAGAGTCAATGACTTCTCAGTCATTTGTTCACTACCTCTGTGATCAGTATTTCTAGTATTATAAAGTACATTTAGTAGCCAATGTCTCCAAGTAAGTGTTCTACATAGCTTTTATTTGAGCAATCGCCAGTTGACTAGAAGGAAGAATCTCCCAGATGATAACCTTAAAATGTAGGACAAAGAACACTCATCTTTTACAGGTTAGAATTAATTTACTTGAATTGAAATTTGCTCCATATGATACTGAAGTCATGGAGCTTATATTATATAAGAGGAGAGCCTAAAATTCCCTTTTATTTACAAATTTCATTTTAGAGTTGATGCAAATTAAAAGTACCCCCAAATGTCATATTTGCATGTCTGTATAGTGGCAGCAAACTCACCAAAACCGAGGAACCATTTGAAAGGATGACCTTATTTCTGCACAGAGACCCGTTTCTCTCTTCTTCTTCTTTTTTTTTTTTTTTTTTTTTTTTTTGACAGGCAGAGTGGACAGAGAGAGACAGAGAGAAAGGTCTTCCTTTTTGCCGTTGGTTCACCCTCCAGTGGCTGCCGCTGCGCATCGCACTGATCTGAAGCCAAGAGCCAGGTGTTTAGCCTGGTCTCCCACGCAGGTGCAGGGCCCAAGCACTTGGGCCATCCTCCACTGCCCTCCCAGGCCATAGCAGAGAGCTGGCCTGGAAGAGGGGCAACCGGGACAGAATCCGGCACCCCGACCGGACTAGAACCCGGTGTGCCGGCGCCGCAAGGCAGAGAATTAGCCTAGTGAGCCCTGGCGCCGGCTGAGACCCGTTTCTTAACCCCGATTTCATTGAAGTCAGGTTCATCAGTGAGAAGTGCTGTCCTGCTACACTCGGTCATGGTGAATCTAAGTAGCTGAGTTTTGCTTAGATAAATCTGCAGTACTTGTTTTTGATGTAGGTAAAATGGTGGAGGCTGATAAGTGAAACAGAAATAAAGGAGTGAGGTTATCCTGGACACAAGTAGTTGAGTCTCTCAGCCCCCTTTATTTAAGATCACTCGTTTAAAATCTGTGGTTTGTATTCAGTTCAGTTTTAGCTTTGAGGCAAAAGCCAGCAAACTTCTCATCCAAATGGCCAAAAGTGAATGTTTCAGACCATATGGACTTTGTTGCAATTACAACTCTGCTGTTGTAGCACAAAGCAGCCAGAGACAATGCAAATGTATGAGGCACTGTTCCAAGAAAACTTTATTTATGGATGCCCAAACTTGAATTTATCAGTTTCATGTGTCATAAAGTCTTATTCTTTAAAAAAAAAAAAAAGTTCAACCACTAGAAAATTTAAAAACTATCCTTAACTCAAGGGCCGTACAAGTATGAACACATGGCCAGCTGGATTTGGCCCCGGCCATAGTTTGCTGAACCCTGCATTAGAATTAACATGAGTGGCTCTTTCAGAGTTTTGAGAAAGAGATTGTGGACTCCTAGTGCTATTCAAAGTCATGATTCCTTAGAGTTTTGTCAGTGAATAGAAACATTAGAACAGTTCTGTAATTGGTATGTCCGTCTCCAGTTTTCCTGGGACCTGGTGCCTGGGTGGTGTGCAGTTTCATTTAGCTCAACCAGGCCCTCTTTGAAGCTTTGGTATTCTCAAGGCCATGCCACTGTCACTACAAAATTCTGAAGATTGATGAACTGGATCATGGACAGTCTACTCTTGCCTTGAATAAGCTTTTGAAACCTTGTTCCCGCTTTCTATTCCAGACCTACCATCTGTGGCAAGTGAACTCAGGTTTTCCATTTAGATCAAGCCTCTCACATTCCTTCATGGCATATGGCGAGGCCTCTAATTCATGTGTACTGGCTAATTAAGGAAAACAGATTTTTGCTAAAAATATCAGACAGGCCATACCTTGGTCAGGCTGGCTGCATATTAAGTACTTTTGTGCTCTACTTACATTTGACTGGTCAGTTTTTCTTAAATTTCTAGAAACTTTTTCAATATATTTTGCAAGAATTTTGTCCAATGTGGCGTTAAATGATGCTATTCAGAATGGACTGTTTAGAGGCATAGCTGGGCTCATGAAGGCCTAATATTCTTGTTTAACACTTGGATGCCATTTTTTGCACCTATTTCTTCTGTTTGTTTCATCCATTTTAAAAGTCTTCTGATTTGGAACAGAAGCATGAAAATCAGTATAATCAGTTTTAATAGAGGGAATATAATTGCATATGTAATTTTACTAAGAAACTTTTGGAAAAATTTTCCCAGAAGTACTTTCACATTCACCACTTGTGCTATTTAAGATTGTATATATGTGCCCACAGAAATCAGCTATACCTGCAATGTATAGCTGTACTTGGTGCCTGCCCTTATTGAGTTTATATAAATAGAGATTGTGTTTTATTCTTTATCTTCAGGATAAAGCCACTTGCCTCTCAGTGACAGTATGTCAGTTGTGCTATAATATGACATATGCATTTCCACATGCATTTTAATACGGTTATGGACTGAATTGTGTTACCCCCAAATCCCTAGTTAAAGCCCTACCTCCCATTGTGACTGTATTTGGAGATAGATCCTTTAAGGAAATCATGAAGGTTTAATGAGGTCATAATGGCCCTAGTAGACAAAATTGTACAGCAAAACAGAACCAAATAACATGGGGCTTGTGAGGCAAAGGTGAGGGGCACAACATTCAAACACTTCATTAATGATACATCACCAACCTAATAAAAACAGTAGTACACATTTTCATCTGTTAAATGGTTAATAAATATATAAGCTCTGTAATATGTGTGGCAGTTTTCCTTGGAAACCTCCTGGAGTTTGCTCACAGAAGTCAGTGTTGGTGTGAGTCTGCCCCCCAGGCTCCCATAACAAAGGGCCACAGACTGGTGGCTTCAACAGAAATGCATTTTCTCAAAGTTCTGAGGCCAGAGGTCCAGGATCAAGGCAATATGGGTTTGATTTCTCCTGAGGCCTCTTTTCTGACCCTTCCTCTGTGTGCATGCATCGTTGGAGTTCCTTCCTCTTCTTATAAAAACCCCAGCCACTGGATTACGATCCTACTCTTAGGATTTCATTTAACCTTCATGGCCTTCCAAACGACTCTGTCTCCAAATATAGACACCCTGGGAGGTAGGGCTTCACATAAGAATTTTGGGGTACACAATTCAGTTTACAGCAGTGTTAAAAGGCTTGTGGTTTGTTGAGCCACTGTGAAGTGGTGGAAGGAACATGATCAGAAGTCAGAGGGGAAGTTGTAACACCAGATGGACGTGGGCTGAGGTGGCTCTGGGATGTGTGCGTGTGCATGTGCACCCCTGGGCCTCTCAGGTTAGCTTGGTACATTCTTCTGTGTTCACCTAGTTCTGGAAAACAAAATAACATTTAAGCAAACATGAAACTCGTGTTATGCTCCCATTGGAAGATATTCACGTTTTCACTATAAGCCTTCTTGATAGCCGAACCAACAGTTCAGTGCAGTGATGAAGAGAGTGAACTCGGGAGCCATGCGGTCTGCACTTGAGTCTTCTCTCTGATAAAAACCAGTGGGGTGTTTGGGAGAGCTCTTTGACCACCCTAACATCAGCTTCTTTAATTTGTTAAATAGCCGCATGAGCGGTGCCAACCATATAGAGTTTAATGAAGACTGAGTGAGGTCACGTATGTGAAGTATTTAGAAAGGT
Source organism: Oryctolagus cuniculus (assembly GCF_964237555.1). Taxonomy (NCBI): domain Eukaryota; kingdom Metazoa; phylum Chordata; class Mammalia; order Lagomorpha; family Leporidae; genus Oryctolagus; species Oryctolagus cuniculus. The sequence goes on along the minus strand of NC_091434.1, from coordinate 72,545,060 downwards.
GCCTTGCTGATCGGAAGCATGCAATGGGGATTACCCACCACCGACATCATCACTTGTCTCTTGTTGGTCAGGTTGCTGTGACATGAGTAGCAGCAAATAGTTATTAGTCTTCCACAGCCAGGCCCTAGCAGTACAACCTCCCCCGACCCAGACCCACAGCCTCATCCCACAGAGGTAGCGCTAGTGCTTGGCATTTTGGCAGGAGAAATCCAAGGAGATGCAAGGGGAGCAGTTTTTCAATTCAGAACAAGGTGCTTTTGTTCTGTGGAACCCCAAGGAGGCAGAATCCATGTGAATTTGCAGAGTTACGACCTGGGCATTACTCACACGCAAGAAAAAGAAGCAAAGCCAACGCGAGTTCAGAGCCTGCGTGCTTTTGGCTTGCCGCTGAGTCGTGCCCTGACAGGAGTGGATGAGACACAGTGTCCTACTTCAGCAGGGAGGGGTGCCTGCTGTGCTTCTGGAAGCCAAGGCTTTTGAAGCGCCACAGGAGAAATGTCAGAACACACAGCGCATGGCTTTGAACCAGAGAGATTGAAAATTTGCCCAGGTGATTCTGAGGTAGACACCGCTTACCTCCACCAGGAGGGAGGGAGGACGCAGCCCGGTGCTCAGTGGTGATGCCACCTCTGCCAGGGCCAGGACAGTCTGCGAGGTCAGCACAGCCTCTGGCCGTAGGAGTTTGCTGTTAACTGTGATGTTTACCTCCCGTGCACAGCGGAAGCACTAAGGGCTCAGAAGGAAATTGATCTTGAACAGATTTGAGGGTGAGAATCAAATATACCTGGTTCATGTACTTGGAAATGATAGCTTCTATTCCCAGAGTCATCCTGAGGATTAGATGGAATGTGTAGGAATAATGTGCAGCCCTTCGTGACTTGTTTCCCCTTCTGCTGGGGTTGCAAGGTTGAGTAAGCAAAAGTTTCTGACCTGCAGGATTCACAGAGCAGCTGGTTCTAGTTAGTAAAGTTGCCCTATTCCTTAGACAGGGAGCCATAACCTGTGCACTTATGTGAAGTGGCTCCTTTCTGGGAACCCTCCGTGCTGCACCAGGCGGGCTTGTCCTGGATCTTGTACTTTACAGACTGCTGTGACGCAAGCACTTCGTTGCATCCTCTTGAGAGTCCAGTCTGGCTTGCCCTCTCTCGCTCTTCTTTTGCCCTCCCCCACATCCACCTTTTCACTGACCTCCTGCATACACAGGGGTAGGTGCCTTCTGCCTGGAGTCAGAGCATTTGATTTCCTTCTGGCTCTTTGCACTTTTGTGATTAGCTCATGATGACCACACCCCTTGGCAAGGGCCAGACGGGAGGTTTAAAAGAATCCTCAACCAGTATTAATTAAGTTGTGGTGCTCTTGGGGCTGGTGTTGTGGTGTAGCGGGTTAAGCCATAACCTGTGACATCGGTATCCAGTCTGGGTGCTGGTTCCAGTCCTGGCTGCTCTACTTCTGATCTGGCTGCCTGCTAATGGCCTGCTAATGGCTGAAGTACCTGGGTTTCTGCCACCCACGTGGGAGACCTGAAAGAAGCTTCTGGCTTTGGCCTGGCCCAGCCCTGGCCATTGTGGCCATTTGGTGAATGAACCAGAATGGAAGATACTCATTCATTCATTCGTTCATTCTCTCTCTGTCTCTGTCTCTGTCACTCTCTGTCTCTCCCCCTCTCTCTGTAATTCTGCCTCTCAAATAAATAAAAAAATCTTTTTCAGAAGTTGTGATTGTCCTGAAAGCTGGAATATTGTGCATGATTCCTGATGTTTGACTATAGTACCTGGTAATGGAAGGGGTGAATATGTGTGTAAGGTGGGGTGGTTCTGAGGATGGACATTAGGGCTTGGCAAAAGGGTGCCCAGCCAATACCCAGATTGGGAGGATTCCAGATGACTGCTGGGGAAATAGATCCTTGAAGTTTCTCTGTAAGCCTCTCCAGACCTAAATTCATAATAAACCCTCCACTGATAGAAAACCTCACTAAAAGCAACTGAAATGAGCTACTTTGATTTTACATTCGAGTTGGGCTGTGGGCAGTGTCTCGCGGGCAGTGTCTCAAGTTGCCAACTGATGGATGCTGTTTACTGCTCTTAGGGCTTAACTAGGTAGAACAGTTTGTACTACTGTTCTGCAGAGGATATATTGTGAATGAGGTGATTGGTGCAGTGTCACACAGTGCACCAAGGCCCACTAGTCAAAGTTTACAGCAGATTTCACGTTAAAGTTTCAATTTTTTTTAAGATTTATTTATTAGGGGCAGCGCTGTGGTGCAGTGGGTTAAAGCCCTGGCCTGCAGCACCAACATCCCATATATGAGCGCCGGTTCGAGTCCCCACTACTCGGCTTCCAATCCAGCTCCCTGCTAATGCACCTGAGAAGTCAGCAGAGGAAACTTCAAGTCCTTAGGCCCCTGTAGTCACGTAAGAAACCAATAAGAAGTTCCTGGGTTTGACCTGGCCCAGTCCCTATCCTTGCAACCATTTGGGGAGTGAATCAGTAGATGAAAGACCCCTCCATCTCTCTGTTTCTACCTCTCTCTGTGACTCTGCCTCTCAAATAAATTAAATAAATCTTAAAGTTTTTAAAATATACAATTTTAAGCCCATAATGATACTCCCACTCTCCCTCTCTCCTCTTTCCTTCCTTTTTTTCCTTTAATTTTTTTGAGATAACATACTTTCATTTTACTTTAGAGTCACAGGCTTAATCCTCCAATAAATCAAAGATTTATTTTGTTTATTTGAGAGGCAGAGTCACAAAGAGAAGGAGAGGCAAAGATAGAGGTCTTCCATTTGCTGGTTCCCTCCCCAAAAGGCTGCAATAGCTGGAGCTGGGCAAATCTGAAGCCAGGAGCCAGGAGCTTCTCCCAGATCTCCCACATAGGAGCAAGGAGTTCCAAGCACATGATCGATCCATCTTCCACTGCTTTTCCAGGCCATCAGCAGGGAGCTGAATCATAAGTGGAGCAGCTGGGACAGGAACTAGCCAGTGCTATAGGCAGAGGCTTAACCATAGCACCAGCCCCAATAAAGGTTCAATTCTTGACCATATTGCTTAACTTTCCAAGGTTCTGCTAACTGTTATACTCCTTTTACTTACCCACAGAGGTAATGGAAATTGCATATTTTCAGCTTATGTATTATTATGTAATAGTAGGTTTTGCAGAGTAGTGGGCACTTCATTATGGTGTGGGACTTAGGCCCAGAGAAGAGAGGAGAAAAGGATATTTATTGAAGCTGTATTATATTTGAGATCCTGTGATGGGATTTTTACATTTAAGTAACAGCCATGTATAATATGTTAGATATTAGAAATTCTTTTTACCCATGAAGAAACTGAAGCAAGGAGAGATGGAGTAACTGATCCAATCCCGCACAGCTACTCGCAGCCTAAATCCAGGAACTTGCGTTATTTCAGTGGCATGATGTTAGAGAAAACTGAAGAGCATTATATGTTACTGCACTCACAGCAAAGAGGGAGCAGGGACAGTCTGATGTTTGTTTGCACACCATCACCTTCTCTCTCTTTCCGTTCCCACTCCATATCATGAAAGGCTGGTAATAAATTTCTTTCTCCTTGCTGCACCTGTAGTGCTTCTAGTTGTTTTTGTCTAGAGCACTTGGAGACTTGCTATTTTCACAGTTTGCTTTTGTCTGTGTATTGAACTGCCAACACCCTGAATCCTGGGGCTGTGTCTTCTGCATCTTTTATCCTGTGGCTCAGCACAGTGCCTGGTGCTTTGTGAGACTCCAGTCAGTGTCCACTGGATGCTTCAGTTGTTTGGACTTTGGGGACTGGATGAACCTTTAGGTTAGCATCTAGAGGACTGACTTCAATGGGAGAAAGCTCAAGTTCCTTCTTTCAACCAGCCTAGGAAAGGCAGAGGTAAGGAGGAAAGGAGGGTGGAAGACAGACAGACTTTCTGAGGAGGTGACTCTGCTGAGTCGTCAAGGATTTTATATTGACCAGATGGAGAAAGAGAGTATGGCCCAAAGGCTGTTCCAGGGAGTGGGACTCACCTAGAGTGTGGTTGTGTGGAGAATGCCGGTCAGCACAGGGAAGCCAAGAGGTAGTCTGAGTTCTGCTTGGAGTGAGGCCCTGGGCATTTCTTCCCACAATCTCTTTTACATATCTAGGTCCTCCTGCCATTGTGCTCCAAAGAATCTTTACCTGTTTGCTTTCACAGAAATCTCATGTTTGCTAAGAGCTTGACTCATTTCAGAACAGAACTGGCTTTGCATTATCAGTGCCTCACACCAAGGTACGACTAAGTTTGAGCCTTTTACATTTTTGTTAAAAAAAAAATAAAAAAGAACAGCTTTGCTCCTTGAACATGAATCCCTCAGGAGCAGATATGTAATAGAGATGATTTTGAACAGGCACCTTCCTGTGTTCCTTGGTTGCCTGCCTTCCAGCCTGTGTCTGGCCTTTTGAAGGGGATAATATAGTGGATATAATTAGTGCAATGACCTTTTACCTTCCCCACCCCACCACTGCAGCCCTGCAGAAGGCAAACATACAAAGGAAGAGGAAATAAAACCAAATGAGATTATTGCTTCACTGTTGGCCATATCTACTGTGTTATATTTTATGACAACAAAAAAAAAAAAACAGGGTATAGTATTCATAATGATTGGTAGTATGCCATTAATTTAATATTTCGCAATGAAGGACCAGCATTAAAAGACCAAACCAGAAAAATATGAATGTGCTTGTATGCTTTGGGGTGGGACAAGGAAAATTTGAAACCAAGATTGTCCTAGAAAATCCAGAAAAGATTATAAACCCTCAGGACTTCCAAATAATTATAGAGAACCTATAATTTTTGAGATTGGGAGAGTTTAAGATGAAATGGGATTGGGGAGTTTCAGATGAAAAGGAACAAAACCACTATTCTCTGCTGCTCAGTGTTTAGTGGGTGAGACAGGTACAGCAATTTAGAAGAGAGCTGCGGGAGTATCTCGCGCTCCCTGAGGGCAGGACTGAGTCATCATATTGTGATGAATACTTGTGAACTGGCAAGCCAGATTTGAGATCAGCAAATCTAAGAATTGATCTGTGTACAGAGCTTCTTGTGGATTCATTTAATGATAGAATTCAGGAACAATTAATTAATATTTAATATTGTTTGGGTTATGTCATGATTTTATTTATGCAATTTTTATCTTTCAAAAGAATGGGATTTTTCTGATTACTGTAGGATCACTAGTGACCATCTTGTAAGAGGATTGTCCACCATTAAGCTTCATTGTGATGGTTATTGTTCCAGGAGCCAGGAGAGTCACCATGCCTGGAAATGCCTTATTTATGGGAGACCTTGGGTGATCCTTGTTAATGAAAACCAGCTTTCACTTAGAGTCACTGTGACTTGTGTTCGTTTTCCCTTGCTTCTCTGTGGGTGAGTGAGGAGACAGGATTAGATGCAGGCTCAAGATGGGTCTGGAGAGTGAAGTGCTTTTTGTCTTACATCAGGTCCACCCCAATCTGAAGACTGGGAGACAGGTTTCCTGAAAGTGGGAATTCAGGGAGAAATTCTTAGTGTGTAAAAAATGTGGTGCATGCTGTGTTTTGTGAAATAAGGTGTTGAGAGGCTTAAACCTGTACCTGAGGCACATACAGATCTCGAGAAGTAGCCCAATGCAGAATTTCCTCCATGGTGTGCTTCAGGTGTACTTTTCAATGGACATTATTTTTCTCCCTTTATCCTTTGAGACGCTAGTTATCTCTCTTACTTTCTCTCCCATTATTACTTTTAGTCATGGAAATATTTCCAATTTGAACTGATTTCAGTTCTTCACTGGTTCCACTTATGAAATAGGACATGAACCTGTGTGAATCACGTCCATTGGATTGATTCAGAAATGAGTTCCTTGTCTTACCTACAAGTATGAAGTATTCGCATGAACCTTTGGTGCACTAAAACCTAAAACCTTCTCTTTTTCCAAGACTCTAACTGTGCTTATTTCTGTTCCTTTCCAATATTTATAGAGCCCAACAAGCACTTTCAAGCATTTATTCTGTGCTGGGTTCTGTGTCACCTGCTAGATGGAAAAAACAAGACCTCTTCCCTTGAGAGAGAAACCACACCATCTCTTCATCTCACCCTCTAGTTTCATCCTCTAAAACTTCAGAGGGTGAAGCGAAGAAGAGCAGGAGTGGGGAACAGTTTTTTTGCCAAGGGCTTTTTGGATATTTCTGACAACATCTGTGCGCCATACAAAATTATCAACTTAAACATTAGCCTGTTAGAAATTTATGCAGTTGTGAATCCTGGCTGCAGTTGCTTTGGCAGGACTACACCAAGTGATTTCATGGGTCCTCTGTGGTCCACAGACTAGACGTTCCTCACCCCTAATAAACCTTAGTTCCCTCATCTGAAAAATAAGGACAATAACCTTAAACATCTAATGGAGTTGTGATTATGATGAAATAAAATCATTCTTATAAAGCACCCAGAAGGCTGCTTAATGCGTAGCAAGAACCCAAGAAAATTAATTATTTGTGTCAGTTTAATTTCTGGGTATCAAAGGCTGGCGAAATGAATTGAATTCTCATCTTTAGTCAAACAGTATCATTCCAAGCTTGCATGATATTCTAGGCTACGTATTACTACCATGTGTTTTATCTGGGCAGTATTTCTATGAAACTTCCGAATGCCTCAGGGTATAATTATTTGATTGCTTAGATTTGCTGAATTATGTAGTAGGAGCTAGAGTTTCATCCTTTTCTTTTCTTCATTGTTCCTTTATTTTAAAATTTATATTTAAAAAAACCAGATTTCATGTATTTCCTATATACAATTTTAAGTACATAATGATATCCCCACTCTCCCTCTCTCCTCTTTCCTTCTTTTTTTTTTCCTTTTTTTTTTTGTTTTGAGAAAGCGTACTTTCAATTTACTTTATAGTCACAGGCTTAATCTTCCAATAAATAAAGAATTCAGCATTTATTTAAAGAAAAGGGCTTTGGATACTGAGATGAGAACTTTTTTTTTTAGCTTTAAAGTGGCACAAGAGGTGGGTGTTGTAGTGCAGCAGGTTAAGCTGCAGCTTGGAACACATACATCCCATATCAGAGTGGCAGTCTGAGTCCTCACCACTCTGCTTCTGATCCAGCTCCCTTCTAATGCACACTGTGGGAGACAGCAGGTGATAGCTCAAGTGCTTGGCTTGCTGCTACCCACAGGAGACACCCAGATGGTGGTTCAGCCTCCGGGCTTTGGCCTGGCCCAGCCCTGGCTGTTGTAGGTCTTTGGGAGTGAACAGTGGGTGAAAGATCACTGTTTCTCCCTTTTCCCTCTGTCCCCCTCCCCTGCTTCTCTCTTTCTCCCTCTGTCTTTTACACTGCCTTTCAAGTAAATGAAAAACTTTAAAAAAAATAAAGAGATGTAAACTCATGATTCAAAACCATGTTTATGTACTTGTCTAAACAGCAGGTTAGGAGCTGAGATCTAGGAGGTTTGTCTTGGGCCAAGAAGTCAGAGCACAGGGGCTGTGTACTGTTTGGGAGGCCAGCTCTACTCACCTGTCTCTGCCACTTAGCAATTTGCTCAGCTACAGTTCCTGGAAACTAACACAGATCAACATAATTTACAGTGGGGCTACGGAGCTGTAAATACGTAAAGCACTTGTGCTCCACAAGCTCATAAAGAATGTTAGCCATCTCATAATAATGCTCCTTAGTAGTAGCACTGTAATGATCATTGAAGCAAAAAAGGGCCTTCTCCGTGTGGACTAATTTCTTGAACAAGTATTAGCTTTTATTAGGATCTCATGAGGATTTATCACAACCCACTCTGGCTGGTGCTGCTGGTGTGTGTGTGTTGTGTGTGGGGGGGTGTTTTGTTCTCATGTTGTCCTCACTACTGTGCTTAGGGCACCCTTCCCCCTACGTTAGCCACTTCACAAACACCTGTTCCTCTATCAAGACTCAGTTCTCCTTCATTTAGAGACCCGTGGCTATTTATCAAGTGACTACTTTATGCCAATCACGGTTCTCAGTGTCTAGTGCAGAGCAGACCTAGAAACGTCATCATGACCCTAGTGGCTTCACCTGCTCTGCGAAGGCGGCCTCGTACGCCCATTCTCTTTGCCCCCTGTAGAACTGATAGTCCCTTTCTTTTAGAGTGGTGATAGCGGTTCCCTGCTGTTACTTCTATTTCTTGTTATATACCCGACAGTAAATTCCTTCAGGGCAGGGAGTCTGTCGTGCCCCCTTTGGAATATCCAGTAGCTAGGACTGTGCCTGCTCACTGATGGTGCCCAGTAGATGTCTTCAGAGTGAAGGCATGTTTCAGGGCTAACCACCTTCTAGAGATTATCTGCCACATCTTTGTTCCAATTACAGCTCAGATGTACTTTGAGTGCCTACTATATGCCAAGCAGCCCTATAAGCAATTGGGATATAGTTGGCATTTTATTGTGTTATAAACGTAGAGGGAGGAGAAGGTAGGTAGACAAGGCAAGTATGTGGGATACCAGTTGGCTCAGAGTACTGAGGAGGAAAATGGAGCTAGAAAGAAAGGTCAGGAGTGAGTGTTTGTGTGTGTGTGTGTGTGTGTGTGTGTGTGTACACACAGGGGCATAGGATGAGTATCCAGGTGTGGTCAGGGAAGTCTTTCCTTATTCAAGGCAGAGAGGAGCAATGACAAACGTCCTGAGGAGTGTGCCTGGCCCCTGGCCTGAGTGAGGTCCAGGATGTCTGCAGTTGAGGGCTGGGGGAAAGGAATGGCAGGTGAGGTAAGGAAAACAGCCTGATAGTGTGCGGCTTTATAGGCCGTTTAGGCCATTGTGAATACTTTGGTGTTTTGCTCTGACAACGGAAACCATTAAAAAGTTTTTTTTTTTTTTAAGAATTGTTTTATTTATTTGAAAGAGTTACACAGAGAGAGAAGGAGAGGCAGAGAGAGAGAGAGGTCTTCCATTCACTGTTTCACTCCCCAAATGACTGCAATGGCCAGAGCTGAGCTGATCCGAAGCCAGGAGCCAGGTGCTTCGCCTGGTCTCCCACGCAGGTGCAGGGGCCCAAGGACTTGGGCCATCTTCTACTGCTTTCCCAGGCCACAGCAGAGAGCTGGATCGGAAATGGAGCAGCCTGGACTCGAACTGGTGCCCAGATGGGATGCCCGCGCTGCAGGCTGGGGCTTTAACCCGCTGCAGCACAGCACCAGCCCCATTAGAAGTTTTTGAACCCAAGAGGAATGGAGTCTGATGAATGTCTTCACAGGATCACATGGCTGGTGTGTTTGGGATGGGCTGCAAGGAGGAAAGGGCAGGCAGACAGTTGGCAAAAAGCTACTGCAATAATCCAGGGAGAGTTCTGTTCATCTTGAAAAAGGCGGTGGTAGTTAAAGTAATGAGACGAGTACAGACTCAGGATTTTATAAAAATGTTATGTTTTTAAATTTTCACACATATAAAAGAAGCAGTAGCTTAGTGAATACTGTGTATTCATCATCCATATCCAGTAACTGTTAACATTTTGACATATTTGCTTTACCTGTAGCTGTTTTGGCTGAACCAATTTCAAAGTAAATTAGACATCATGAGAATTCGTGTTTCGGCATGAGTCACCAGAAAGCAATCTGTTCTCCCGCAGAAGCAGAATACCATTCCCGTACCGCGATCGTATACAGCTGTTCTTTAAATTCTCCCAGTTGTCTTGTTCTTGGTGGCCTTTGTTTTGTATTTCTTTCCAGATGAAGTCCAATCAAGATCCATGCATCTTATGTGGTAGTTATGTCTTTGTTACTTCTTTTTCATTTTAATGTATAAATCCTTCCTATTTCTCCCTGTACACCCGTGCATACATGCACACCTCCCCCCTCCCCATCCAGGGACTTTTTTTTTCTTGACCCAACCAGATCAGGATTAATTTTGAAGATAAAATAAATCATTTGCTGAGGAGTGGGTTGTGTGGGGGGAGAGGGAATGGGTATTCAGGGTGGCCTCATGGTTTGAACTGAGCAGTTAGAAGGAAGGAGCTGCCATGCACTGAGCTGGGGAAGACTGAGGCAGGAGCGGGTGTGGGACTGAAGCTGCGGTTTGGATTTTTGGTCAGGTTAAGTGTGAGATATTTGTTGGGTATCCATGTGGAGAATTGCCATAGGCAGCTTGGTCCATGAAAAAGGAGTTCAAGGAGGAGGCGTGAGTCGCAGAGGCAAATCTGGGATTGTCAGCTGGCACTTGAAGCCCCAACGCAGTGCGAAACCACAAAGAGAGTGAGGGGCAACAGAAAAACACCTGAGGACTGGGCCTCGAGATGAGCTCCATGTGAGAGGTTACGGTGTCCTAGAGCAGCTAATAAAGGCGACCGTGGAGGGGGACAAGCGGCTCAGACACCGCTGCTGGGTCCTGCGACAACACAGAAGTTATATGTGTCTGTTAGGAGCAGTGTGGGTGCAGGGTGAGGGCGAACCCTAAGAGGGCAGGGGAGAAGGCAGAGGAAGAGAAATAAGAAGATAACCATCCTGGAGAAATTTCTTAGAAAGATGGGTTCAGAAAAAGAGCATGGTCCCCAGCCGTGGAGTGGGGTTCAGGATTATTGTGAATGAGGGGAAAGTGATGTCCTGTTTCTCTGTGGATGGGAGTGATCCTGTAGAGGGGCTGGGGTCGATGAGAGAGAGATGACAGGGCCGTGTCCTTGTTCAGCGGGGAGGCCTGGGATGTGGCAGAGCATGGTTCATCTGCAGTAATGGGTGGAAAGTCAGAGGACCAGAGTCCTGTAAGTCTCTCCTGATTGCTTCCATCATCCCCTTGAAATTGGAAACGGGGTCATCAGGGTGGAGAAAGCAGGAAACTGTTCTCTGCGAGTGTGCTTATTAATTTCCCTATGTGGACTGTATTTGTGTATGAATAACGGGTGGTGAGGCCAAGAGATGTCATCAGATGCCTTTTCTGGAAATATGAGATGCAGGTGGCTGTAGGGTATGGCCACCCACTCGTCACCCTTTCGCAATCCAAAAAGGTACAAGTTGGAATGACCCTTCAGAGTGCTGCAAATGGCAACTTGATTGACCCTTTGAATGGAACACCAGGATAGGAGCCCAGTTGGATGGTTTGGAACTCTGGCTCAGGTATTTGGTGAGGCTTTGGTGGTAGCATTTACCAGATCAGGTGGTGGAGCTGATTTCAGTCAGTAAACACTTGTTGGTTCTTCACCATGTCCACTGTCATTGTGTACAAGAGAGGGAGAGGAAGCCCCTTGTGTCCTTCAGTCTGTTTGTAACTTTGGGTAAAAAGGAGGGTACAGAACCGACCCCAAGGCCCTGCCTCATGGATTGTTATCTTTATGGGAAATGTTGCCATGTGAACGAAGCACTGCTGTGTCTCTCAGTCCATTATCCAGGGAGCTGCTGAAGCAGTAAATTCTTGTTAAATTGGATGGTGTTCTATTCCCAACTCCCTCTGTCCTAAGAATTCTCTATCACATATTGAAGATTCTGAAGCTGCCACATGCACTTCTCTTGAGCTTTGGATGATGTGATGCATTAGACATTTTTATTTAATTTATTCATTTAATTTAAGGAACACATCCAGATATGCCTGAAGCCAACCAGACAGTTTTCTAAATCTGCATATAAATAAGAGGGAAGAAGAAAAAAGGAAAAAATGCAAGCAGCACGTTTTTATTTTTTATTTCTCTCGGTGTTTTTCCTCTGTATACTTTACCAATTGAATCCTCATTACATGTCTTAGATTCAAGCTTCTCACTTTGAAAAAACAAGGTTTCCATTAGGAGGACAATTAAGCAAGCACTTCAAAAACTGTGAGGGATGCATTTTTATAAAATCCTGTGAATGTAACTTCTGCCTCTTGAAAAGGAATCCCAGGCTCTGATAATTATCTTTGATAAAATTTTTCCCCAAAGTTATTAAATGTTTAATGAAATAGCTCTAAGATAATTTAATGACTCAACTCAAATCATAGTTTTATATATGGGTATGAAAGGACACATATATAAAGGAACAAAACAATTCTTTCAATTATTTTTAACTTTTATTATGAAAACTTTGTCCATAAGATGAGCAGCAAATGTAACAGATTTTTATGTATTCCCTCATACAAATTCAACATAGACATTCTGCCACCTCCTGAGATAATACTTAAACTGAAAGTTATAAAAATTATTTCTTTAAAATGACTGTTTTATAAACAATCAAAACAGGGGTGAGCATTCTGGTGCAGCAGGTTAAACCACTACTTGGGAATGCCTGTATCCCATATAGGAGTTCCAGTTTGAGTCCTGGCTACTCCCCCTTTGAATCCAGCTTCTTGCTGATGTGCCTGGTGATAGTGGGTGGTGCTTGGGCCACTGCCACCCAAGTGGGAGAAGCAGGTGGAGATCCTGGCTCCTGACTTCAGCCTAGCCCAGACCTGGCTGTTGTGGCCATTTGGGGAGGTGGTCCAGTGGATGGAAGATCTCTTTCTCTCTGATCCAGTAAATGGAAGGTCTCTCTCCCTTGCCCCTCCCTCACCCCCACCGTCACCCTCTCCCTCTCCCTCACTCTCTCGCTCTCTTTCTCTGTCACTCTGCCTTTCAAATAAATCTTTCAAAAAAGCAGATAAAACATTAATATGAGATTTGGGTTCATTTGAATATATTTTAGGGTGGGGCCTCCGAATTAGTGCCAGAGCCTGTAAATGTTTTTTGTGGCCCGGATCCTTTGTTCCCCAGGGCCTCAAGGTCAATGGGCTCCCCAGTACGTCGTGCCCAGTGCTTCTCCTGTGTCTGGTTATCTGGTCGTAACTGACAGCTCAGAGCTCTCTGCACATTCTTTCCTGGTCACCGCCTTCCCCCCCACTTCTTTCCCCTTGCATTTGGATCTTGTTTATTTCTTTGAAATCCCATGCAGCGCCTTCCCCTCTGAGGTTTCTCTTCAGTGCCTCGCCCCTTGCCTAGCACAGATGTGCCCACTTGGAGCACCTAAAAGGAGCCCTCTCTGTACCGATTTCTGCCCTGGAGTCAAATAAACTAGACATGCTGACCTGCAGGGCTCTGCGTGGTACACTCATGGGTGAGCTCCCTGTCTGATTTCATCCCCTCTCTGTGCACTCCAGGGATATCAAGGTGCTCACTTTGTGCCTCGCCCATTCCTGCCTCTGGGCCTTTGCACTTGCTGTCCTGTGTTCCTGGAACATTGTGCTCCACGTCTCTGGCTGCTGCTGCCCAGAGACACCCTGTGAACTCCTTGCCAAGCACAACACTGCCCTTTCTCTCAAGAAACATGTTAGGTGAACTTTGGTGGTAATCATGTTCCTTTTTTTTTTTTTTTCTTCTTTTGATAGGCAGAGTTAGTGTGAGAGAGAGAGACAGAGAGAAAGGTCTTCCCTCCATTGGTTCACTCCCCAAATGACTGCAATGGCCAGAGCTGACCTGATCTGAAGCCAGGAGCCAGGTGCCTCTTCCTGGTCTCCCTTATGGGTGCAGGGCCCAAGCACTCGGGCCATCCTCCACTGCCCTCCCGGGCCGCAGCAGAGAGCTGGACCGGAAGAGGAGCAACCGGGACTAGAACCCAGCACCTATATGGAATGCCGGCGCCGAAGGCCGAGGACCAACCAAGTGAGCCACAGTGCAGACCCCAATCATGTTCTTTTTAAAAAAATTTTATTTTCACATACTTAAAAAGCAGAGAGAGAGAGAGAGAGGAGACAGAGGAGAGAGAGAGGAAATTATCTCTAGAAATCTGCTGGTTTACTCCCCCAAATGTCTGCAAAATCCAGGGTTGGTCAGGCCAAATCCAAGAGCCTGGAACTTCATCTGGGAGTCCCACATGGGTGGGCGTGGCAGGGGCTCAAATACCTGAGGCTTCCCAGGACACACCAGTGGGAAGCTGGATGAAAAGCAGTAGCTATGCCTTGAGCCAGCACTCTGCTATGGAATGCTGGTGTTCCAGGCAGCAGCTTAACCCACTGCGTGACAGTGTTGGCTCCAGATGTGTTTCTTATAGGTAATATTTTGTTCTATCCAGTCTGAAAATTTTTGTTCTCTTTTTTCCACCAAAGCTTAGCCCATGTATACTTACTATCATTTTAAAATGCTTTTAAATCTCTATCTTCTTTTATGCTATTTTCTTTTGATCCATTTCATGTTTTTCTTTTCCTTTTTTTAACCTGATTCCATTTTTCCTCTTAGTTTTGAAATTATAGACTCAATTTGTAATTGTTTTGGTTGTCACCTCAAAAATTACAATGGACACCAGTTCACGTCGTGCTGCTCCTCTTCCAGTCCAGCTCTCTGCTGATGGCTTGGGAAAGCAGTGGAAGATGGCCCGAGTGCTTGGGCCCCTGCATCCATGTGGAAGATCCATTAAAAGCTCCTGGCTCCTGGCTTTGGATTGGCCCAGTGCCAGCCATTGGCAGCCTTCTGGGAAGTGAGCCAGCAGATGGAAGACCTTTCTGTAATTCTCTTTCCTCTCTCTTGCTCTCTCTGTAAATCTGCCTCTCAAATAAATAAATAAAATCTTATAATGTAAGCTCTTCTCTCTCTGGAAAACCCGAGGTGTTTAGAGTATTTTATTTCCATGAGCCCTCTTCTGACTTGTGATTTTTGTCATGGCATTTTTTTCCTGTGTACTTTAAACATGAAGACAAACTTAACTAAAAAACAAAAAAGCAAAACCAGTGTTCTTTTAGATGGGTGCACATATTTACCTTTTTCTTTTTTTTATGTTTTATGTAGACCTAACACATGTAATCATTTCATTCTGTTCTGAAGATCCTTGAGGCTGGCTAGAGATGAAACCTCCCAGATTCTGGTATCTAAAAGTGACCTTACTTCTCCCTCACTCCGCAAAGCGTTTTCTCTGAATGTAACCAGCTTGGCAGCTGGTGCCTTCAGCAGGTTGGTGATGTCACTCCACTGTCTTCTTGCTTGCATGGTTGCCGTAGAGAAGTAGGTGGCAGGGCCCCCTTTCTCCAAATAATTCAATGTTTTCCCCTTAGTCTTTGTCACTTCTGTGTTTCTGGGATATTATGTATAGGTGTAACTTTTCTAAAAAATATTTTTCAAGTTTCTCTGGGGTTGTTAAAACTGTGGATTGCTATCTTTATCAGTTCTGGAAAATTTCCCACCCCTGCCTCTTCAAATATTGCCTCTAACCTCCTGTGTCTGTCTTCTTCTGCCATAATTACTATGAAATGTATTTGAGACTACCTCACTGGAGCCTCCCGTTTCTTAACTTCTCTTCCATGTTGGCCTTTACAAATGTTATTTACTTGAGTGTCAGAAAGAGAGAGAGAAGGAAAGAGCTTCACTACCTAAATGCTTTTCATGGAAGGCTGGACTAGACTGGAGCTGAAGCCCAGAGCTAGTGACTAAAATCCAGGTCTATCACGGAGTGACAGAAACCCAGCCGTTGGAGCCATCACCTGCTGCCTCCCAGGTCTGCATTAGCGGGAAAGTAACCTCAGAAGCCAGTTCTTGTCCCCAGATGCAGGTGTGCCAGTGTGGGATGCAGGTGTCTTCCAGTAGGCCTGACACCCACCCCAGTATTGTCCTTTGTTTGGGTGTGGGTTTCTCTGGCTATATATTAGATCTCATCTGACACATCGCCCACTTCATGGATTCTCTTTTGACTGCTGCTAATTTATTTCTGTCTCCTCATTTTAGTTTGGTTATTGTATTTTTTTAAAAAAACATTATTTATTTGAGAGGCAAAGAAAGTTAGAGAGAGGCAGAGAAAGAGAGAGAGGTCTTTCATCTGTTGGTTCATTCCCCAAATGACCACAATGGCCAGAGCTTAGCCGATCTGAAGCCAGGTGCCAGGAGTTTCTTCCGGATCCCCACACACTTGGGCCATCTTCCACTGCTTTCCCAAGCCATAGCAGAGAGCTGGATAGGAAGAGGGGCAGCCGGGACATGAACTGGCTCCCATATGGGATGCAGGTGCCACAGGCAGCGGCTTTGCCTACTACGCCACAGCGAGGCCCCTATTATATTTTTTTGATTGTTGTTTGTAGACGTTTTATCTGGTCTTTTAAGACCTTATTGGTTTTACAGTTCCCTGTCTCTGTAGTTTATGTGGTCTTTTATTTATTTACATAGAGGAAACATAGCTCTTGTATAGTCTAAACTGGCCGATTCCAGCATTTATGAGTCTGTTTCTGACTCTGATTCAGGGTACCCTTTTTTTGTTCCTGTGTGCTTCGTTTTGTGCTCCCCTTCATTATCAAAAACAGCTGGGGTGTGTGTGTGTGTGTGTGAAGTTCTTGAGACCTGTCTCAGAGATCCTGCTTGTGCTTATGCTTATGCCAAGTATTTTCAGATACTGCTGTCCAAGCTCACCTTAAATCAGACCTGTGATCTACGTTACCCTCCTGCAGGTGCTCAAAGCCAAAGTGGGCTCAGTGACAGCCACAGCTGTGAGTCTCTGACCATAGCTGGTCCTAGAATCATTTCCCTTCCCTTCCCCCTTTCTCTTCTACTTCATACCAAGCATAAGCAATTTCCCAGAGTTGTGGGTAGAGGTAGGGTTTAGGTGTGGCACACACTCGTCCTAAGGCTGTAACAAAGACAGTGTCTCCCACTTTGGGTAGGTTCTATGCCTTGATTCCCTCCCTTCTCTCCTGAAGCCTGCCAAAACTGAAACAACAGCTTGAGGTGCCTGGATTCACGATGAGCCAGTGGAGTATCTGTCTTTGCACCCACAGTATACAAAATGATGGTATAAACAGGCCATGAGGGACCTGCATTTCAGAGATGTGCAGATATCAATTTGCCTACAATGTCATATGGTGCCTGTTAAGTAATAACAGACATGGAGATTATTGCCTAAGTTGCACCAGGAAACAGTGTAGGCAAGGCTCACTCTTGCCAAGTATTGCCCAGACAAATGTAAATTTAATCAAATGCTGCTGGCTTGGAGAATACTGGTTCTATGCAGCATAGATTGATAAATTTGGTAGTGTTAAGCAAAGAAAAAAATCTATTAGAGGACAGGAATCTTGAGTAGAATTTTGGCCTTTATATGAGCATCAGTGACAGCGTAGCCTATGAATTAAGTAGAGATGGGGAGGGAGTCAAGACGTGTGCAGACAAGGGTGCAGTGAGTGAGAAGCACATCCTTTTGAGGAGACTGGAGACTCCACCAGGAAGGCGATTGGGAAATGGGGCAGCACAGATGTGTCATAGAAGAAAACACGCTGGTAATGATTGAGGAAGCCAGCCAATTTGGATAGGGGCAAAACAGCGTGGCCTGCATGGGTCTTAGACCAAATCCATCACTAGACTTTTAGAGAACTGTTCAGAATTACCAGCCCTTAATATTGTGTGGGTTGTATAAACTCTGGGAAGAGGATGATGAGCAGGAAACAGGACTTTTAGAAGACTGCATTGCCCAGGATTTATAGTTACTTCAAAGGCTGCAAGTTCAATTTATTCCTATAATTTTATATAATTCATATAATTTTTTTGCCCTCCACTCTGAGGCACTATTATTTGTCATCTGTGGATATGGAATTTGTTCTGTCATTCAAAAAAAATGCTGCCTCTGTGCTGTACGCTCCCTAGGCCTTGTGAGTATTCTGTATTAGGTAATTATTTGAATGGCCTTCTGCCGTTGTGACCTGGCCTCTGCCATCAGGCTAGCATGTAGCATTTATTGCGTACTGATTATGCAGTACAAGATCACTACCTAAGTCATCTTATTTAATCCTCACAACATTCCCTGGGCAGATGGTGTGACCCTAACTCAGGGAGGTTAAGCGGTTGCCCACAGTGTATAATGAGAGTCAGGACCTGCGTGTGACTGAGACTAACACCCTGCTTCTTCCTTTGCACGACCACTGAGATCGTGACTTTAAGAGTGAATTTAATGTTGTCCCATTTCTAAGTAATTCCCCAGATAATCAAAGCTGACTGTCAGGTTGACTTTCTCTAAAGATGTAAGTGTTGCTCATTCTCTCTTAGTGCTGAGTCACTAACAGAATGGAAACAGCCAGGGAGCTAGCTGCAATGAGACTGTATCTTCTAAAGATAAACATTTGTTAAGTCTCTCAAAACGTTTTTGTGTTTTTTTTAAAGATTTATTTATTTATTTGAAAGTCAGAGTTACAGAGAGAGAGAAGGCAAGGCAGAGAAAGAGAGAGAGAGAGAGAGAGAGGTCTTCTATCCACTGGTGCACTCCCCACTTAGCCACAATGGCCAGAGCTGTGCCAATTTGAAGCAAGGAGCCAGGAGCTTCCTCTGGGTCTCCCATGTGGTTGCAGAGGCCCAAGGACTTGGGCCATCTTCCACTGCTTTCCTAGGCCATAGCAGAGAGCTGGTTCGGAAGTGGAGCAGCTGGGACTTAAACTGGTGCCCACATGGGGTGCCAGCACTGCAGGTGGCAGCTTTACCTACTATGTTACAGCACCAGCCCCTGTTTTTGGTTTATGCATAATACCTATCTATAGAAAATAGCAAACCCCTTGCCATTGACTTTTTTAAATAAATAAGATTTATTTATTTATTTGAATGTCAGAGTTTGACAGAGAGAGAAGGAAAGGCAGAGAGAGAGAGGTCTTCTATCTGCTGGTTCATTCCCCAGTTGGCTGCAATAGCCAGAGCTGCACCGATCCGAAGCCAGGAGATTCTTCTGGGTCTCCCATGCGGGTAGACTTGGGCCATCTTTTACTGCTTTCCCAGGCCCCAGCAGAGAGATGGATTGGAAGTGGAGCAGCTGGGTCTCAAACCAGCATCCATATGGGATGCCAGCACCACAGGTGGTGTCTTTACCCATGTGCCACAGTGCTGGCTCCATTCTAATTTCATTTTACACAATTTCCACATTGCACCTTAGACCTCCCCCTTAACCATAGACTCCTATGTACTTTTGAGTTTGCGTCAACCACTCTGTCAATATAGACAATGGTGCGATACCAATCACTCAGATTTAGTAAGACCACTTAAATTAAAACCTATTCACGCTGGCGCCGCGGCTCACTAAGCTAATCCTCTGCCTTGCGGTGCTGGCACACCAGGTTCTAGTCACGGTCGGGGCGCCGGATTCTGTCCTGGTTGCCCCTCTTCCAGGCCAACTCTCTGCTGTGGCCCGGGAGTGCAGTGGAGGATGGCCCAAGTGCTTGGGCCCTGCACCCCATGGGAGACCAGGATAAGTACCTGGATCCTGCCATCGGATCAGCGCGGTGCGTTGGCCGCAGCGTGCTGGCCGCGGCGGCCATTGGAGGGTGAACCAACGGCAAAGGAAGACCTTTCTCTCTGTCTCTCTCTCTCACTGTCCACTCTGCCTGTCAAAAAAAAACCTATTCACATACTCAAGGTGTTCTTTCTTTGACATCAGAATTGCTAATTGGCATTTTGATATAGAGAGTTCTGTGTTAGGGCTTTCCTTTTTTCTGCCATAGACATTAATAAACAAAAACAGCTGCAAGAAACATATTTTATTATTTGGTTTTTAATTTTTGGCCTAAAGAGGTTATGAGCAAGCTTTTGGAGGATTATTTTCCTGTGGTATGGTGGAGAAAGTAGAAAATATCTCAGTAAATGTTACCTTTAGAATAGTGGCTGCCCTCATTGTCAGTTTTGTATCTCTCAGAAGAGGCTGGCAGCAAAGAGCTACCAAGACTTTACCTCCTGCCTTAAGAACTTAAGAGAAACAAATGCCACATCCATCTTCGTTGATGCTTCCAGTTGGAGTGGCAGTGAACACGCAAGGAGTTGGTGTTCTGTGACCTGTGTTACGAAACACAGGAATCATTGCTTTTCTGGGGGCCCAGCCATTAATAACAGAGGAGATTAATGCTCGTAGGCTACTGAAGGATTGCACTTGTCTAAATGTGGGTGGTGAGCTTCTGACCAGATTCTCGGTCACTTTCCTTGGGATGGTGTTATTTCTTCATTCGCTGACTAATTCCTTTATCTAATAACATCCATTGTGTACCTTTTGAATGCTGGGCAGTAGGTACAGGAAGTCGTGAAGAACAAGGCACTGAGTCAGCTCCCAAGGAGCTTATGTTCTGCACTCTTCCCTTATCACTATTTTTGCCCTCAAGGAATCGTCTAGAGTATGAAGTTGGACAAACCTCAACTCAAGTCCTCCCCTTAACTAATGCGTGATACTGGCCAAGCCAAGTTTGCCTCAGTAAGATCCCTTCGTCTATACCATGGGTAGAAGCCAGGTCTTGCAGCCAAGGGGCTTATTGCAGTGTCCATAGCATGGCAGCAAGCGTCCCTTGGATGTTAAGTATCACCATTTAGTTTTGTTAATTGTTATGATTGTGTCCTGGCCACAGGATTTGAGGAAAAAGTGTTTGAAATGAATTGGAAGAATGTGGCTCCTAAGTAAGCCAGAGAGAAAACCCAGAGGCTCCTATGATAAAGTTCAATAGGGCTCATCTATTGCAAATCTTAGGCTGTGGGTCTCCCTGTGTAATTTCTTTTTTTCTTCCAAGCATTATTTTAACTTGATTTTTTTTAAAATCTATCTATTGTGCACTTAGAACTGGAAGCAAGCAGTGTGATTGACCCTAAAACTTTCACCATATTAGGGTAGCTGTGCCTGAGCCAGACTGCCCAAAGAGAGAAACAGAACTGGCTCCTTGTAGATAATTTCTGTTATTTGGGTAATTCTCCCAAATACTAACCCTTCAGGAAAAGTTGCAGAAAGGCATTTAGATCTTTCAATAACTACTTTAAAAAAAAAAACTTTATTTATATTTGAAAGGCAGGGAGAGGGAGTGAGATTTCTTATTCACTGGTTAACTCTCCAAATGCCTACAACAGCCAGGGCTGGTCCAGGAAGAAGCCAGTAGCCTGGAACTCAATGGATGTCAGGGACCCAAGTGTTTGAGCCATCACCTTCTGCTTCCCAGGGTGTACCTTAGCAGAAGGCTGGAATCGGAAGCAGATCCAGAACTTGAATCCAGGTACTCTGATATGGGATGCAGGCATCCCAAGTGGAATCTTAACCACCCAAGGCCTGCCCTCATTCCTTCAACATCTTGAGTAGCACACTTGCTGGTGGCAGGTTAAGGCACTTAAGAAAGAAAAGTGAAAGGAATATTACTGTGTCTACATCTGTCTTTTAGATCTTCAATAATGCCTCTTTGACTTAAAGAAAATATGGATGAAAACAATGTTTTGCCTTTGCCCATTATAAAATACTCTTTAAAGGCATTTATACAAAGCATCCCTCAGTTATTTATTTGATAGAAGCTATTTTATTTTCAGTACAAATTGAAAGTTTAAGGTAATTTCAAATCAGATTTTGCCCGAGTATATATATGTGTGTGTGTGTGGTGTCCATTTATTGTTTTTTTTCCTTATTTACCCTGAGGGAAGGTTCAGAAGATTGTCTGGTTTTAAAAAACAGCAAAGATCATGCTTATTTCAGATGTTTAGACTGTACTCTAAACATCTGTACTCTAGACTGTACTCTAAACATGTTTAGACTGTACTCAACAGTCAACAAATTTACAAAGTGATCATTTAGGGTTTGTTCTGTTTTTCACTTATTTTCCATCATTTTATACATTATCATGGCTCTTGGAGTTCTGAAATTTGGGTTTGGTTCTGTTATTCCTCTGGTTATTAGATATAAGATCTTGGAGAACTTGTTTAATTTTTGAGCATATTTCCTGGCTTAACAAATGAGACTAATGTTATGTATCTCAGCCTGAAATTGTGAACTTTAGATAATACAATATGTTACATATCTTGGCACTTTCTTTGGTGTACTAGGGGTCCTTAATAAACATCTGTTGGGTCTGAACTGATTTATCTTACAGTTCTGGTTTCTCCATATTTGGATGCCTATTAGACTCTAAAATACTCCTTCTAGTGGATTTCATGAAATTGTGTTAAAAATAACCAGGGAGATTACATCCTGGGTAGCTTCCAAGTGGTGTGACATTATGTTGGTGGTGGCTGGAATACACCAATTTAGGAGATAGAGATGAAGTTGAAAGTGAGAGCCGAGCAGTGCTGCTCCTTGTCCAGAGTCTTTGCGTAATGAGGGTTTTCTTGGCCTCTGCTTCCTTGCCAAGTAATCATTGTGTTCAATGCTTTTTCTCCTCTGATTCCTTTTGGCCAGAGCAGTTGCTTAGTGTCAGCTCCTGGCTGTAAAAAACACTCTTCGTCTTTCTGGAAGAGGTACAGTTTGAGAAAAGAAGCGTCAGTGAAGACATTTGATATACACAGTAAAGTTAGTATGATTGGTATAAAATTGAAGACTTTGAATTGAGGGCACTTCATTGTAGCCTGTGGTTTTTAAATTACTTTTTAAACATAGAACATAATAATGGAAGTATCAATTTACTATCATTGCTAAAATTTATTGAGTACTTAGTTTGGGCAGAGTACTGCCCTAAGGACTTTATTTTTCGTTTTATTAGTTTAGAATGTTTTTAATTGTGATAATTCTATAACATAAAATTTGCCATCTAAGCCATTTCTAAGTGTTCAGTTAGCTCAGAAACATTAAATACATTCACACCAGCATGCAGTCATTGCTACCATCCATTTCTAGAACTCTGTTATTTTTTAAAGATTTATTTATTTATTTATTTGAAAGAGTTACAGACAGAGAGAAGGAGAGGCAGAGAGAGAGAGAGAGAGAGAGAGGTTTTCCATCCACTGGTTCACTCTCTAGTTGGCTGCAATGGCCGGAGCTGCGCCAATCTGAAGCCAAGGGCCAGGAGCTTCTTCCAGGTCTCCCACACGGATGCAGGGGCTCAAGGACTTGGGCCATCTTCTACTGCTTTCCAGGTCATAGCAGAGAGCTGGATCAGAAGAGGAACAGCTGGGACATGAACTGGTGCCCATAGGAGATGCCAGCATTGCAGGCAATGGCTTTTACCCACTACACCATAGCGCCAGCCCTCAGAACTCTGTTTTATCTTGCAAAACCAAAACCCTGCACTGTTAAACATTAACTCTCTCTGTGTGTGTGTCTCTGTCTCTGTCTCTCTCTCTCTCCACCCTTATTTCCTTACCACCAGCCCTGTGCTTTCTGTGAATCTGACTGCTGTAGGAATTGTACAGTATTCTTCGTTCTGCATCTGGCTTACTTCACTTAGCATAATGCCTGCAAGGGTCGTCCACGCTGTGGCATGTGTCAGAATTTCCTTCCTTTCAAAGGCTGGATAGTAACCCAGTGAATGTCCTCATATGCCTCACATTTTGTTTGTTTATGGAAACATGGGTCACTTCTACTTCCTGGCAATTGCGAATAGTCTTCTACATGGGTATACAAATATCTGTTTGAGACCGTACGCTTGATTATTTTGGGTATATACCCAACAGTGGTCTTGCTAGGCTACCTGGCTGTTCTATTTTTAGCTTTCTGAGGACCTCCAATGTTGTGTTCCACAGAAACTGTACCATGTTACATTCCCACCAATAGGAAACAAGTTTCCAGTGTCTCCACACCCAACACTACTTGTGTTTCTTTTTTGGTAGTAAATATGCTCACAGACTTGAGGTTAAGGGCTCTGTTTTAAATGTGCTAACTTATTTTATCTGTCAGTGTGCTGGAGGGAAGTCTCACTGTGTTCACCTGAAGAGGAAGCAGAGGCATGAAGCTAGTGGCTGGTACGAAATGGCAGCTGGGGGCCAGCGCTGTGGTGCAGTAGGTTAAGCCTCTTCCTGCAGCACAGGCATTCCATATGGGCACCAGTTTGTGTCCCAGCCTCTCCTCTTCCCATCCAGCCGCCTCTGCTAATGGCCTGGGAAGGCAGTGGAAGATGGCTCAATTACTTGGGCCCTTGAACCCACATGAGAGACCTGGAAGAAACTCCCAACTCTTAGCTTTGGATCAGCCCAGCTGTGGCTGTTGCAGCCATTTGGGGAGTGAACCAGCAGATGAAAGACCTCTCTCTGTCTCCTACTGTCTGTGCCTATAACTCTGCCTCTTAAATAAAAAAATGAATCTTGAAAAAAAAAAAAAAAAAGAAGTAGCAATGGGGTTTGAGTCCAGGCTATCACTCCCTTTCCTTATAGAATCATCACAGCAATTAAAATAACAAAGCCATGTTTGTGCTAACAGCTCCAATACTATGCATGCATGAGAATTAATCTTTGAAAATTTTAGTGTGTTTCCTTTCAAACATGGTTGCATTTCTATATATTTACTTATATGAATATAGTTTGTTAAGAGTTTATGCTTCGCATTTTGTCCTAACACTTCTTCCACCTCAATTTATTTTTTAATTTTATTTTTAAGATTTACTTTTTATTTATTTGCAAGGCAGAGTTACAGAGAGAAGAGAGACACAGAGCGATCTTTCATCTGCTGGTTCATTCCTCAGAGGACCACAACAGCCACACTAGACCAGGCTGAAACCAGGAGCCAGAAGCTTCATCTGGGTCTCCCACATGGGTGTAAGAGCACAAGCACTTAAGCCATCTGCCATTGCATTTCCCAGGCCATTAGCAGGGAGCTGGATTGGAAGTGGGGCAGCCGGGACACAAACCAGCGCCCAGAAAGGATGCCATCATTGCAGGCAGAAACGTTACCCACTGCACCACAATGCTGGCTGCTACCTCACTTAACTTACTAAAGACATCTTCTGAGTTGGTACCTATGGATGTACCTCATTCTAATAGACTACATTTGAGAGCAATTTGATTTATTTATCATGATTTTATTACAGTATACAACCATCAGAACTTCATAGAACATTCTAATGTGTGTGTTTTGCGTTAGAGGATTTTTCTTTTCAGAATAAGTTCCTAAAAATGGAATTTTTGGGTTAAAGGGTATATACATTTTGTATTTGATGCTAGAGATAAAAGCTAACTCACACAGGCAATGAAATAAATGCAGACTTGGGCATGCTGTCTCAAATTTGTTACACAAGTACAGCCTCTGGAAGAAGACTTTAGAACTTAGCAGATGACTGGAACCCAGCCCTGGAGAGGTCTTAGCTGGGTCAGCCTCAGGGAGTCAACGGATCAGCAAATGTTTGAGCCACTGCATTTGTCCCAACTACTGAGAGCTTTCTCGCTGTGCAGTTTCTTTACTTGGGCAAGCAGCTGACATCGTGGTCACAGCTAAAAGAAGTAAAAGGAAAGCCTGTGTGTCTGTTTGAAGTATATTCTTTAATTTCATCTTTAGGCCATTTTGTTCAGTAATAACTTTAAATAGGCTGTCATAATAACTTTAAATAGGCTGTCATTTAAATAGTGTTATGGGAAAATATTACCAAATAAAAATGGTATCTGATTTAAGCTAGCAGACTTAACATATACATGTTTGTATATGGGTATGTGTGTGCATAGATATTTATGCATATACATGTGTGTGTATTAGGGGAAATGAAATTCCTATTGATGAAAGACACATGGACATGAAATTTTTAAGTAAAATGGATTGCTGTTTTATTCCCATTACATAAGAATATAGAAAAAGGGGCTGGCGCTGTGGTATAGTGGGCTGAGCCTCCACCTGCAGCACCAGCATCCCATATGGGCACCAGTTCGTGTCCTAACTGCTCCTCTTCTGATCCAGCACTCTGCTATGGCCTGGGAAAGCAGTGGAAGATGGCTCAATTGGGGAGTAAACGAGTGGATGGAGAACCTTTCTGTCTCTCTCTCTGTAACTTGACCTCTCAAATAAATAAACAAATAAGTCTTTAAAAAATGTTTAAAAACGTCTTGATCAGCATAGCCCTGACTGTTAATGAACAACTTAATACATTATCCCTCTTAGTAGTTTTTTTGTCTATTCTACTTAATATGACTGGTTTAATTCTGTAATTAATACACAGTTATTCTTAAGTGTTGAAAATTAACTGAAATGTGATCCCTGTTAAACATAAGAGTGGGAATAAGAGAGGGAAGAGATGTATAATTTGGGACATGCTCAAGCTGACTTGCCCCAAATGGTAGAGTTAGAAACATACCAGGAGATTCCAATTCAATCCCATCAAGGTGGCATGTACCAATGCCATCTCACTAGTCCAAGTGATCAATTTCAGTTCACAATTGATCATAATGAAAGGACTAAGAGTCAAAGGGAGCACATAAACAAGTCTAGTACCTGCTAACACTAACCGATAGAATAAATAAAGGGGAGAGTGATCCAACATGGGAAGTGAGATACTCAGCAGACTCATAGAATGGCAGATGTCCTAAATAGCACTCTGGCCTCAGAATCAGCCCTAAAGGCATTCGGATCTGGCTGAAAAGCCCATGAGAGTATTTCAGGCATGGAAAGCCAAGACACTCTGGCCAAAGATCTCTGTGAGTGAGATCCCAGTGGAAAGAACAGGTCTTCAAAGAAGGAGGTACCTTTCTCTGAAGGGAGGAGAGAACCTCCACTTTGACTATGACCTTGTCTAAACAAGATAAGAGTCGGAGAACTCAGAGGGCTTCCATAGCCTTGGAAACTCATGACTGGAGCATAGGGAGACTACTGATGCCATAGACAAGAGTGTCAATTGGTAAAGTCAACAACAGGAGTCACTGTGCACTTACTCCTCATGTAGGATCTCTGTCCTTAATGTGCTGTGCATTGAGATTTAATACTATTACGAGTACTCAAACAATATATTTCACTTTGTGTTTCTATGGGGGTGCAAACTGTTGAAATCTTTACTTAATGCATACTAAACTGATCTTCTGTAAAAAAAAAAAAAAAAAGAAATTATCAATTCCCAACTTGACTCTCACTGGGATTAAACATGACAATAGGTCTGATCTGATTTCATCATCATTTAAAAAAATCATCTATTATTTTTCACTTTATGTTTCTGTGTGGGAGCAAACTGTTGAAATCCTTACTTAATGTATACTAAGCTGATCTTCTGTATATTAAGATAATCGAAAATGAATCTTGATGTGAATGGAAGGGGAGAGGGAGTGGGAAAGGGGAGGGTTGTGTGTGGGAGGGACGGTATGGGGGGGAAGCCATTGTAATCCATAAGTCGTACTTTGGAAATTTATATTCATTAAATAAAAGTTAAAAAAAATTAAAAAAAAAGTTTAAAAAAAGAATATAGGGAAAAAAGGTAGAGAATTTTAGAAAGCAAAGTAAAAAGGGGAGAATATTTTATTGTAATTAGTTAAAGCATTTTTCAATGTGTGATTTTATGTTTTTTCATATGGTGTGTGGTTAGTCATTTCATATACAATTTTTTCTACTTTAAAGTACTATACTTGAAAGTATACTATTAGTAGTAGACATTTGGTAAGCATCCTATATTCATTAACTTGTTTATTTTATTTGAAAAGCAGTTGCAGAGAGAAGGAAGGGGAGAGAGAGAGAGAGAGAGAGAGAGAGAGAGAAAATCTTCCATCTGCTGGTTCAATTCAAATGTCTGCAATGGTCAAGAAGGCTGGGCCAAGCCAAAGCCAGGAGCCTGCAACTCCATCTGAGTCTCCCATGTGGGTGGCAGGGGCCCAAGCACTTGGACCATCTTCCACTGCCTTCCCTAGTTCATTGGCAGGCTGCTGGGTTAGAAGCAGATCAGATGGGACATGAATAGGTGCTGTGACACAGGATGCCAGCATTGCAGGCGGTAGCTTAGCCCACTGTACCACAGTGCCAGCCTCCATTAACTTGTTTAATTTTTATAATGCCCATCTATGGTTCTGTTTTTGTTCTTGTGTTATAGGCAAGGAAAATGAGACTTTGAGAATCTGAATAACTAGGAAGGTACATTACTACAAAGAGTGATTCCAAATAACTTGCCCACATTTTCCACTCACAGAGGGTTTGTATGTTGCTACCTTGTAGGGGTCAGCAAACCATGTTTGTGCCCTCTTTGTACATGTTTGTCTAAATAGCTATATAACATTGCATCTGGTGAGTGTACCAACATTTACTTTATTATTCCGCTGTTATCCAGTACTGGCCATAGTACGTGTTATTATAAAGATCTTAGGATCATACACCTTGATGTATATTTTCCCCCTGTATTTTAGACTAGAGTACAAGAAGTTTAATTTAAAAAATGACTAAAAAATACTAGACCTCTAAAAGACAAAGATAACTTTTAGATTGTTCAGAAATCTTTACATAACACTGTGGGTGTTCTGTCCCTTTTGTCTCTGGAAGATGGCAGAGCCCACTTCATCCACGTCATGCAATTGAACATTGTCCCTAGAGGAAAAAGAATATCTTCACTACCAACCGTGGAAAATAACTGACAGAATCAGAGTTTGATGCTTAAATTGAGTTTGTTGGCATTTAAATGAAATCATACTTTTAAATAACTTGGGTTAATGATGCTACGTAGTACACAATGTGTGGCTCATCCTTGAAATAGTCTGTGACTAATACTTATGCAATCACTAGGCTTAACATTAGACTTAGGCTTCAAACCAACATTGTTTTTTCTCTAACACCTTCATTGAGGAAAATTTACTGTACATGGTAGACCTTTTTTGAACCAGTACCTAAACTTGTGTCATTTTAATGACTGGCTCTTGTAGTACCCTTAGCAAAAGATTCTCTTTCCCCTTTAGAAGGATAGCTTGTTTTAATTTTATTGTTATAAAAATGCATAAAAGCAGACTCCACAAAAGGTGTTTTAAGTATGGAACACTTGAGTTATGAGTTGTGTAATTCAGAAGATGTAGCCTGGCCTTTCCCTCCCCTGCTTAGATTTTAGGTGTGAGGATGGTGTAGGGAGAAGTGCCAGCACTCTTCTGCAGGAGTAAAGTGGTTCTTGGCATGGATCTCACCAGCCTGGGATAAAAATGGCACCAGAATAGGGAATTCCAGGATGGGGACACTCTTAAGAGTAAAGCTGTGAACTCTTCATTCTGCTGTATTGGAAACTTTCTCTCTCTCTCTCTCTCTCAAGATGTATTTGGAAGGAGAGAGAGAGAGAGAGAGAGAGAGAGAGAGAGAGAGAGAGAGAGAGAGAGAGAGAGAGAAAGAATATCTTCCATCTGCTGGTTCATTTATCAGTTGGCCAAAACTGTCAGGGCTGGACCAGGCTAATGCCAGGAGCCAGGAATCCCATCCAGGTCTTCCACATTGGTGGCAGGAACCAAGCACTCAGGACATCTGTTTCTGCTTTTCCAAGCTCATGAGCAGGGAACTGGATTGGAAGTGAGCAGGAGGGACTTGAACTGACGCTCTGATGTGGAATGCTGACTTGAAGCATTCCACATTCCATGCAGCTTAACCTGCTGCACCACAACACTGGCCCCATGTATTGACAACTTTCAGCTGAGTGTCAGTGACGTATGGGACAGTTCTGCTGGAATTTTGGATTTAGAAATGGGGATGAAATGAGAATAAAATAAATGCACCAAATAATATACCTGGCACTTGACTTACAGAAGGCCATGGTGCTTCAGACTATCAGGGCTTAGTGAAGGGGGTGACACTTCAGATAGACCAGGAAAAAATGGACTGAATTTTGACCTACAGAAAATGTCGAGTTGGTAGAAAGAATATTGTAGCCAAGGAAGGCCCTGGAAAGCCTAGGCCTGCCCTGCCCATTGGCAAGAGCTCGGGATGTAGGAAGAGGAGTGAGACTAGAGAGCAGATGGAGCGCAGTGGGGCAGGACCTGTGAAGCCAGCAGTGGAATCTTAGCTAGCGGAGAGTGGCAGGCATTGAAGGTTTGGAGCAGGAAGGGGATGGGGTGTGAAGCAGGTGCACCTGACAGCAGCATGCAGTGAGGGGTGAAGGTGGGCTCTCAGTGCGGTGGTGCCAGGCAGAGAGAGAAGGACTAGGAGGCAGGGGTGGTGGCTTCCTGGATGATGGAGGCTCAGTGTCCATGACCAGGAGCTAATTGGCTTGGCCAGCAGATTCCTCAGCCCTTATGCCACTGTGAATTAGAGGAGATTGGGGTACATTGATATTCTGGTGAAAACACAAAAACAAAACCCACCTATTCTTTTAATAACAGCATCATTAAAGTGGCCTATTTTGGTGGTTTGGTGGTTCCTCTTGCTGCTGTAACAAATGGTCACAAACTCAGGGCTGTAGAACACAAAGTACTCCCTTGCAGTTCTGGATAAACTCAGTATCACAGGGTCGTGTTGGTTCTGGAAGCTTTGGGTGGGAATCTGTTCCTTCCCCTTCTCCAGCTCTGGAAGCCTGCATGGCTGGGCTCGGGGACCCGTCCTCCATGTGACAGCTGGCAGTGTCGCATCTTCCCCTCTCCTCTGATGCTCCTGTGTGCATTGTTTCCTGTTTCTGGGGCTGGCTGCACCTTCTCTTCTAAGGACTCTTCTGTTCACACTGGGTTCACACAGATCATCCAGGATCACCTGCTATCTCCAGCTCCTCCGTTTAGTCACATTGCAAAGCCTCTTTTGCCTTGCAAGGTGATAGAATCATTCTGGGTTTTGCTTTTTTTTTTTTTTTTTCCTTGATCTTTTGAATTTAAGCTTCTTTTCACTTGGCCATAATATAATGAATGCTTTGAAGCTTGAAATTGATATTAGGGGGAAAAATTGCAACAAACAAACAAGTAAACAACTGAAAAGGTGACACAGATTTATGTGGAAACAGTGCATGAAAATTGTACTGCTGGGGCCGGTGCCATGGTGTAGAAGTCTAAGCCTTTGCCTGCAGTGCTGACATCCCGCATGGGCACCAGTCGAGATCCCTGATGCGCCTGGGAAGGCAATGGAAGATGACCCAAGTGCTTGGGCCCCTGCACCCACATGGGAGACCCAGAAGAAGCTCCTGGCTCCTGACTAGGGCCTGGGCCAGCTGTGGTCATTGTGGCCATTTGAGGAATGAACCACAGATGGGAGATATTCTCTCTCTCCCCCCTCTCTGTATCTCTGCCTTTCAAATAAATAAATAAATCTCAAAAAAAAAAAAAAAAAGAAAGAAAATCCTACTTTTTCCTGTCCTCTTACCAATATTATATACTTTAAAGTTAAAAATAAAACTTACGAGGTGGGCCTGCATTCTGTTTTAGGATCAAGTCTTGCCTCTGCCTCCCATCCAGCTTCCTGCTAACGTGTGTCCTGAGGGCAACAGGTGAGGGCTCAAGTACCGGTGTCACTGCTACCCACACGGAGACCTGGACAGTGTTCCCAGCTCCCAGGTTTGGCCTGGCCCAGCCCTGGATGTTGCATATATCTGGACATTTGGGGAGTGAACCAGTAGGTAGAAGATCTCTCTCACTGCCTGTTGCTCTGCCTGTCGAATAAATAAAAATACATAAATTTACAAAAATAAGACTTACTAATATGTGAAGAATTTTTTATTTTAATTTACTTGTTATTAATTTAAAGGAATTTCTTCTCTGAATTATCTATGTTCTTTGCCTGATTTTCGTCCCCTGTTTGGACAGTAGTCTTTCTCTTTTCACATTGAATGAGTAGTATTCACTCATTTTCTATGACTGCTTATATAAGGTTTTTTAGCTGTAAAGAATTTGTTATAATCCAGTCAGGAAATCCTGAGAATTGTTTTTTCCTTTAACAAGTGAAGGTGATTTTACAGAAATTAGAAGTGTAATGGAGTTTACCCTAGGCTGGGAGGGGCAGTGAGAAGGGAGGGCTAGGCAAAGGTTGATTAAAGGATGCTACAGTACAGCCAGAAGGGAGTTTGACATTCTGGGGCTCTAGTGCATGACAGGGTGACTGCAGATTATGTTTATGTGTTGTATATTTCTCTAGATAAAAAAAAAAAACCTAGAAGATAAGGTTCTGATCCTTTTCACCATAAAGAAATATTAGCTGTTTGAGGAGTTAGACATGTTTACTCTGATTAGACATGATACAGTATATACATGTATTCAAACATCACACATTACTCTACAAACAGAGTCAAGGCACTGCCTGTGACACCAGCAACTCCTACAGGCACAGGTTCAAGTCCCAGCTGCTCCACTTCCTCTTCAGCTCCCTGCTAATGTGCCTGAAATGGCAGCAGAAAATGGCCCAAGTGCTTGAGTTCCTGCCTCTTTTGTCTTATGCCCTGTTGCCTTGCATTCTCAAACAAGCCCTAGCCATGACCAGAAACCCAGAACACTGCTTTTTTTGTTGTACTTTCAACTTTCATCAGCCGATATTTTTGTTTTATTTAGAACCTTTCAGAATAGTTTTAGATACCATGCCTTCAGGCTATGTTAATGTTTATAATGATTTCATTTTATACACAGATGACATCTTGAATTTTTCACCCATATTAAACTAGAAATATGCCTTGTGAAAATATTGTTATTATACATGCAGAAGTTGTTTTGAAGTCAGTGTTTATAAAATTTCCCAAAATCTTTTATTGTTAATGTATTATGTAAATTATTTAGTGCTTGCTTGCTTCATTTAGTGACTCATTCATCAAATAAGAACACTTATTATGTAGCAAGACAAGATGAATAATGTTAAGATTCATTCATTCAAAAAATATTTATTGCATGCCTGTTCTGCACCAGGCATTGTCTTGTTTCTGGGGACACAGAAGTGTTCTGGGTCATATGATCTTAGATTCTCAGTTCTCCCTCTGAGACTGAAACAAGAATGTGGTTCCAGGTACTAGTTCTCCATTCCTATAGGACCCCGGAAAAGACATTTGACACATCTGATCCTTAGTTTTCCTGTTCATCAGATGAAGGAAACATAGAAACTCACAACTGAGTAGCTCACAGATGTAAGTCATGCGCTACAGAATATGGCACAAAGTAAGCTTTTGTCGTCTGGGGTTCGTATCCCTCTGCAATAGAATGCCATATCTTTGTAATATGGTGAATTGATGGTGCTGACATCTTAATGTGGAAAGCTGAGCTATCAGGATCACATATACCCCGTTTCCTTCCATTCTCTGTTGTCTTGTATTTATTCATTCCCTACCATACCTCTCTTTTGTCCTCTGCTCACCTGTCTGCACATCCCCACGCTCCCCCAGCCTCCTAGGTCCTGGCTGCTTGTACACCTTCCGATCTGCCCTCTCGACTTCCACGCAGTGAGGGCCCCAAACCATTGTGCACATGCCTGCCTCTCTCTCCCTCCCTCTCTGGACTCTGCTCTTCTTTCCGGCGCCTTTGGAAGTCCTGTCGACCTTTGTTACTATGAGCCTTCTCTGTTTGTTTGTTTGTTTGTTTGTTTCCCTCACAGGAGTCTCTCCAGCAGTTCTTCCTGAGTGCCTGTTGCCTATTTTAGCCAGTAGTGCTATTTAGAAATAGTCCCTGCTTCCTTCATGTATTTTCCTTCCAGATAGAAAGCATGTGTGTGTATGCTATGTCAGCCTATAGGAGGGAGTCTTCAAAAAGTCCACGGATAACTGCATATGGCAAAAATATAAAAAGCTATGCATGGATTTCAGATTTTTTGGCTTCAAAATGTTTTTAAAATTTATATTTGATTATTTTCCACCTACTTGGCAGAATGAGAGAGAAAGAGGAGAGAAAGAAAAGAAAGAAAAGGAAGGGAGGGAGGGAGGAAGGAAGGAAGGAAGGAAAGAAGGAAAGAAGGAAAGAAAGAAAGAAAAATCTTCTAATTCACTCACTCCTCCAGTGGCTGCAACATCCAGAGCTGGGCTAGTCCAAAGCCAGGAGCCAGGAACTCCCTCTGGGTCTCCCATGTGGATGGCAGGAACTCATGCACTTGAGTTATCATCTGTTACCTTCCAAGATGTATTAGCAGGAAGCTGGATCACAAGTGGAACAGCTGGGACTCCAACTGGAACTCGGGTCTGGGTTGCAGGTGCCCCAAGTGGCAATTTAACCCACCAGTCCACAATGCCCGCCCTAAACCTATCTTTTAACTTCATTTTCCACGAAGTTTTTTTTTTTTACATATTCTTATACATTTCCTGTCTGTGAGGCTAAGAGGGATGTTGAGTGCTGTTTGAGGCATGTGGGGTGGATGGTAACTGCTTGCCGTTGACTGTCAAATGTAGTGTGGCATCACGAATGAAAGTGACCATTGCTCTGCACTGGCATTTGATCCAGTGTCTTACTGAGACCAAAAACCCTCACTCTCAAGCCTTTCTTAGTTGCTCTTAGGGAAGATTGCCTTGCCCTGTTTTCTATGGCTCTCAGCGGGGGAGGCGTCACAGGAGAGGATGAGGAGCAGTTGTATTGACATGTAGTGCTGTAGAGCCATTCCACTTCCAACTCCTGACTGTCAGATGCTGAGTTATTTAGGGAAATATTTTCAGTCTGAACAGAAGAATTATTATTTAGACTGAGATCTGTGCCTGCATGTTCCTTTCATGTGGTTTCTGCTTGCAAGAATTGAATGTTGAGGCACTTTGGAGGATTATAGAAATCAATGAATGGAAGATAAACTTATAAATGTCATCATTGCATTCATTCATTTCTCCCTTTTCTCTTTTCTTGGTCTTGTATCTCTTTACATTGAAATATTTATAATACCAATTTTAATGGCCTGATTTGAATGATAGCATTAAAATGTTAAGTTTAAGATGTATTCTTGAGAACAGCATCTCTCATTTAACATTGTCATTATACAGCTAGATATATTGAAGCAAATGAATTGTAATAGTGAGAATTGATATCAACTTCACCTTTTCTTTATACAAACATCAAATAATATCTCCCACTGCTTGACTCATATGAACGTTGCCTTATAATTTTCAAATCAGTTATGCTGCTGTTTACATCATTATTTAACATTCCTGGAGGAGATTAAAGACAAAGATGTTTTTCTTTTTGGCAGACTTTATTGTTTAATGTAAGTAGACTTAAGTGGACTTCATATTTTCTCACAGATGTCAGGAAAAGGTGCTCAAAATAGCAAGACTTTTAAAGTTATTGCTATGAGAGCTGCCAAAACTCAGTATTTGTTGGTAAATGTAAATGTATCTGGCCAGACTTGGATTCTGTTCATAAGCCACAAAGGGTAGAAATTCAGTGTGTTGTAAAATGTGTGGCTTTGGTTTTGGATCTCATTGAGGGCACTTAGATTGTTGCTGATCACAGGGTCATGTGAAATTGGACCTTAATATGGTAGAGACTGGATTATGTGGAGGGAGTTTATAGTCTTGGGACAGTTTTGAACTGATTTCCTGGCCTCCTTCCAGAATGCTTTGTTTAGGGAAATATAGATGAATGGCTTTGCCAGAGCACAATATGAGTGGGGAAATGTGAGGTTAAAAGAAAAGCCCATAAATCAGTCCAATGCCTTTTTTCTTTTTTTTAACTTTCATTCATTGAACTATTGTTTCAATGCCCTATCCCTCTTCTAGTGTACAAAATTTGGAGTTGAGAGAAAATGCCTTGGAGTTAGTGTAACTTTTGGATTAATAGAAAATATGAGTGAAGTAATTCTTTCTTTATAGCAAAAATGCTAAATACTCTACCTGTTCTCTTTCAAATGCAGTGCTCAGTTCACAGTGTCTTTCCTATTCTTGAACTCCAGTAGCTGAGCATGTAAGTCATTACTCTAATTTCTGACTCACTTTGACACTACTGAGAGCTTAGCTTCTACCTTTTCATCTGTCAGATTCTGTAGATGGGCCAAGGTAGGATGGCCTCACCGAAGAGACAGGTCCCCTACTTTCCCAGTGATAAAAAATATTCTGGGATCATCTTAAGTATATAAACTTTGAAGGTAAAATAGTATTGCATGCATATTAATATTAATGATATGCTTATTTATAAATAATGTTTTTATTCACTTTTGTGAAATAGTTTATTCAGACTTTTGCATTTTTGACACCATGTCTTTTATATCACTGGAGCTACTTTGAAGCTGTCTAGGAGAGTGTACCAGAGCATTCTCTTTACTGCCATTAAATTGCATGGACTTGAGTGTGTCCACGGTATCCAGGTATAAAATTATTCCTATAAATTTTATCCCAGACTCTAGAGATAATTTGTCTCTGTTTCACATGTGTATATTGGGACTCTCCAAAATACAAATATTTTTCATTCTGTCTTTAAGAGAGGTCTTCAGGCCAGCGCCGCAGCTCAATAGGCTAATCCTCCACCTAGTGGCGCCAGCACACCGGGTTCTAGTCCCAGTCGGGACGCCGGATTCTGTCCCGGTTGCCCCTCTTCCAGGCCAGCTCTCTGCTGTGGCCAGGAGTGCAGTGGAGGATGGCCCAAGTACTTGGGCCCCGCACCCCATGGGAGACCAGGAGAAGCACCTGGCTCCTGGCTCCTGGCTTCATATAGGTGCGGTGCGCCAACCACAGCGCGCTGGCCGCGGTGGCCATTGGAGGGTGAACCAACGGCAAAAGGAAGACCTTTCTGTCTGTCTCTCTCTCACTGTCCACTCTGCCTGTAAAAAAAAAAAAAAAAAAGAGAGAGAGAGAGAGAGAGGTCTTTAAAAGACTTGTTTACAATAACGTCTAATATAATTATGCGGCCATGACCCTAGAGATAATGACTAAGTTTTTATTAAGTTTCTTTGAATCCTTAAAATAGCTGATTTCATCAGACCTTTTTAAGGAGCCCAACTACCATTGACTAATGTTGTTTCAGATCTGAATATCTTCCTGCAAAGAATACTTCTTTGTTCAAAATAAAGTACTTGGGCCAAATATTCTGTAAATAAGAGACTGTGTAAGACTTGAATATATGGCAACCCTGTCCTTTTGGTGTGTAGGGGGTGGGGAAGAAAACAGAATCTTCAGTGTCATTGGTATGATAATCAGCCAGAGTTTTCTTACCTCCTCCCCTCACATCTATTGGCAAAGATATGATGTCTGTTGCCATACATTCATATCCATTCCTCGAAGGTAAAAATATAGTTGCAAGGAGAAAAAAAATAGTAGCAAACGGCAAAAAATTGGTTTCCTGGAATAATAGGAAATTTAAAAAGGCTAATGATTATAGCATGGTGATTGTAAACCCTTAACAGTTAATATGTGATTATCCAAGAACCTAATGCTATCTCAGAAAATAAAATAATACAGTGTTAATGGGAAAATAGATCTCATTTTCCTAACCAGCACACAATGAAACACTAATAATTTTGCTTAAAAGATTGTCTTCTTTTATTTAGAATTTTTTTGTAAAGGTGAACACATTTCATGTATTTCATATATACAGATTTTTTTTTAAGATTTATTTATTTTACTTGAAAGTCACAGTTACACAGAGAGAGGAGAGACACAGAGAGAGAGAGCACATGCGAGCTTCCAATTGCTGGTTCACTCCCCAATCAGCCACAATGGCTGGAGCTGTGCGGATCTGAAGCCAGGAGCCAAGAGCCTCCTCCGGGTCTCCCACATGGGTGCAGGGGCCCAAGGACTTGGGCCATCTTCCCCTGCTTTCCCAGGCCATAGCAGAGAGCTGGATCAGAAGAGGAGCAGCCAGGCCTCGAGCCAGTGCCCATATGGGATCTGACACCACAGACAGCGGCTTTACCTGCTACGCCACAGTGGCAGCCCCTATATCTGTAGATTTAAGAGCACAGTGATACTTCCCACCCTACCTTCCCTCCTGCTGGTGCTCCCACCTTCTTTCCTGCTTCCTTTCTTATTTTTCTTTTAATTTTTACAATGATATACTTTCAGTTTATTTTGTAATCACAAGCTTAGCCCTCCAGCTAATGTAAAAAGATACTCATTCATTTATGCTTCTCTATAGAGCTATCCCCTGATCCTTCTGTATCTTAATTTACATCTAAGGTGGTGTCAAGTATTGCAGTGATATGCCATAGAATGGTCAATATAAAATCTGACCATTTTCTTTGGAAAATCTGGGAAGAGGAGGCATATACAAGGGAAGAATACCACTGGAACATGGTCATAGGCAATTCATCTCCTTTGAGACACTTTTGTGCCTCTCTGATGAGAGAAACACCTGTCAGAAGAGGCTGAGAATGGGAGGTGGGTAAGTTTTAATAAAAGCACTTGACTTTTTTGTAGCCCTGTAATTTCAGGGAACATTTGTGGGCAACATTTAATTCCATCTGCACAACAATTCTGACATGTAGACCAAGGAAGTAGAGGCAGTCTCTCCCCCTTCTCTCTCCCTTCTTCTTTCCTTTATCCTGTCTTCTCTTTAATACGTAGGGAAGCTGGGGTCTGAGAAGCTAAGCTAATTGACTTAATGTCACCTTGTGGGAGAGGGGAAAACAGAACCAGGTTGTTTCTCTGGGTAGAGGAACCATACATGTGTAGTTGTGGCAGGTGTGTACGTGCCTGCGTTTCCTATCCATTCAAATCCTGTTTCTCAGCCATGTTCCTTCCAGGGACATTTAAAACATACTCAGGGATGTGTTTCAGAGGTGATCATCCTAGAAATGCTTTCCTGGAGTAGTTTTCTTTTTGAAGAAGACCTGTAAATTCTTAGCCTTGCAATATTCTCCTCTCAGCGTTTTTACTCTTGCCAAAAATGAGAATGCAGGCATGCTTAAGAACAAAGAAAATATCAGTATACTTTAAAATGGGCATTGTCCGAGTAAATCCAGCTGTGAGCTGCTGGGATTTATTACCTTGTCCTGAAAAACTTCTGAATTTAAAGATGTGAGTAGCTGCCGCTCCCAAACCCCACCCCAAATCTCTGTATGTCAGAAAACACTGTCCTGAAGAGAGAATTTCAGGAAGGAGACAACTTGTGACATTCGTTTGAGATCTGTGCAACGTTTGCTTGAGATCTTTATATAGGTTCATGTATTCTTGAGGCTTTACGTATAATCACTTGAGGGCCCTATGGACTCTCCTCGCCCATTAAGTACTCATTTTAGTAAGAACATTGTCTTGAGCTTCACAAGGGTGACCTGGCTGACAGGTAAATTTAATTAAATGTCACAAATACTTACTGAATTCCAAACATGAGCAGAACACGGAACTAGTGATGTGGAGATGAGCTCTTATTTGACACCGTGGCAGCAGGCATAAGAAATCAACAAAAATGACTCAGGGGCAAATGAGAATGAAAAGTTAAAAAAGAGAAATGTACACTAAGCCCTTTAAGGGTTCAAAGGAGGGAGTGTGCATGTCTGGGTGAGAAAATCGGAATAAGCTGCTCCATTTGAGATGGGCTCTGGAGGCAGTGTGGTATTTTAAAACTAATAGAGTACCTAAAATGTAATGGAGTGAAATGGACATTTTAAAATTTGATGATTGTTTACAGCCCTTGTCTCTACTGTTGAGGAACAGCGTATTTTTCCTTCATACTCTCTGTTGAACTCTTTAATTAGTGTAGGGTTAATCTTATGTGTATAAAGTAAATGAAAATAGATGTAAAAATTAAGAGTGGAAATAGGAGAGGAGGGAGGGAGAAGGGTTAGAGCATGGGCAGGAGAGAGGGCAGGGTAAGGAGTATCACTATGTTCCTAAATCTGTATATATGAAATACATGAAACTTGTATGCCTTAAATAAAAATTTTAAAAAAGGAAAAAATAAATCTCTAATAATAACAACAAAATGGTAATGTGTGCATTAAAGGTGTTTCAATGGAAGAAACAGCAGGAGCAAGTGCAGGGAAACAGGGAAGTGTAGGATGTGTTGGAAAAGGAGTGAGTTCAGAATGGCGGGAAGAGAGAGAGTAGGTTAGATGAATGTGGCACTTTCCAAAGAGTGTGAACGTAACATATATTAACGTTCATCTAATGGTATATCAATATATTATGAATTTCTGTGTTCTTGGGGAACTGGGGAGAAAAATCCCTTTCCCATAAAGGAGTTTTAAGGGGAGGAAAGATGGAGCTAACTGGAAAGTTGCTTTCACTATATCAGTTCAATTTGACAAACAGATAAGTCAGTATTGTACTTTGACCTCTCTCCTTGTATCCAGAGCCTTCTTGTTGTCAAGGATCCAGCATGCAGGAGGGACACTAAAAATCTCTGCACAGATCTGGCCCTCTTTCCCTCCAGTCAACCCTTTGCATCTTCAAAAATAAATGTCCAGCTTCCTTAGAAGTTAATTTAGTGGGAGCTTTAGTATTTCATAGCACTTAAATGTGTGATTTGATACATGGATGTTTGCATTTTTCAATAATTTTTTAACCAAGGCATTTTGTCTGTAGTAGTAGAAATTTCAGAGACTAGTAACTTACTGGTGGGGATTTGGGATTGGAATTGGCTTTGAGGTCAGATCAACCTGGGATAAAATCTGACTTCTTTCCTATGACCACAAGACTCGTTTGACTGATGATACAGTTTAGGTGATGCACTGGTGTCTACCTCTTGGGTTGTTACAGCATTTGTACCTTGTGCTTGGAAGTCTTTTTTTTAAGATTTATTTATTTTATTTGAAAGAGTTACAGAGAGGCAGAAAGAGAGAGAGAGAGAGAGAGGAAGAGAGAGAGGGAGGGAGGGAGAGAGATCTTTTGTCCCCTGGTTCACTCTCCAGATAGCCACAATGGCCAGAGCTACGCTGATCCGAAGTCAGGAGTCAGGAGCTTCTTCTGGGTCTCGCATGTGGGTGCAGGGGCCAAGGACTTGGGCCATCTTACTTGGAAGTCTTCATAT
Organism: Oryctolagus cuniculus; assembly: GCF_964237555.1. Lineage (NCBI taxonomy): Eukaryota > Metazoa > Chordata > Mammalia > Lagomorpha > Leporidae > Oryctolagus > Oryctolagus cuniculus. The sequence continues at coordinate 72,504,818 of NC_091434.1, read as the reverse complement.
AATACACCCCAGTTTGCTGTCCCCTTCTCCTTTCCCATCTCACCATAAACATCATAGATGACAGAGGCATCTGCTTAGTCATAGGTAACTTTACCCAACTTCTCATTCTGCACTTAGAAAATGGGCACGCTTCTCTTGAAACAAGAGAAAAGCCTTCAAAATCTGTTGTTGCTGCACGTCCTTTTCATATATCCCCTCGGCTCTGAAGCACCTCTGCTGTTCATCCACTTGGCATCCCTCACTCTGAAACTCCAATGGTATTTTGATGGGGTGTATCTCATGTGTTTTTCCGAGTTGTCATTTGTGTATTTTTTCCATCACTCTTCTTGACTGGAGTCTCTAGACAGTTCAATCCTTAAAAAGCGTCTTTTTGTTTCTTGTGATATCCAACACGAGGTCCTGGTAAAGTGATCTGATGCCTTTGTAATGCTCTTTTATAAAGATATTCATGTCCTGTACCTACTTTTCAAAGTTCACCACCACCCCATTTCTGTTTACCAGTCTATTACAACATATCTTCAGTGAAAATCATCACACCCCAACAGTCCTCCTGAGTTGATTTCCATTACCTTCCAGAGCCAATGCAGGAATAATTCCATGAGATCTGCAGCTCCTCTATCAATTTCCTCACAACCCCCACCACCCAGCATTTATTACACTTCAGCCCACACCCTATGATTCAACCCGGCAAATTGGCTAAATGTACTCCCCTTCACAAAGGTGGGTAAAAATATCCCTTGTCAGCTGACAGAACAGGTGGCTTTCTTTTGCCACCTAGAATTCCGTAAAAAATGTTGGCAGAGTCTCCCACATAAGGTCACGGCCTAATCTGCGGAACAGTTTTGAACCCAGCCGCATTGCATTTGTGACTCTGAGTACAACAGATCTCTTTCTTCCCTTGACGTTAACTCGTGCTTTAAATTAAGGGTGATTTGTGCTTATTGAGGTATTGCGTGCTCGTCTGTTGGTTGCTTCTGGGCCTTGTGCTTTCTGAAGATGAAGACCAATGGTGAATTCTGATTAAATCATGTCCTAGCACAAACAATCCCATAGTCCAGCTGTCTCATTTTATTAAGGAGCAACATTGAAGCTTATCAATTACCTACCAATTTCATGGCCTTATTTTGGTACCTTTAAAAATAAATTTGGTTCACAGGTCTAATAAGATGCAAGTTTGCACTTGAAAATACGGAGACAGAACATTTTGAAATGACTTTCAGGGAAGCAAGGTTCAGTGGTTAAGTAAAATTTACTGCTTTCCTAAAATGCAGAGTCATAAATACCTTAAATGCAATGCCAAGTCAGTGATGTTGATTAGTAGAGGATTCTGGGAGGCAGTCACTATGCTAAATATATGTTTTAGTAGTAATAGTGAGGACATAGTAGATGGGGGTTGCAAATAGCAACAGTATTAGTATTGTACAACATAAGCATTAGATAATTCATAATTTTCTTTAAAAATAACTGGGAATTTTACAGTCTTTTTCAGATCAAGTGACATTTCAAAAATCAGCTTGGGGGCAGACATTTAACAGTGATTAAGATGGCCACTTGGGTTACTGCATCCTATGTTGAATGCCTGGGTTCAAATCCCACCTCGATTTCCTGTCCAGCTTCCTGCAAGTGACAGCTCAAGTACATTGGTTCCTGCCATACTCATGGTAGACCTGGATTGAGTTCCAAGCTTTGGCCTGGCCCATCCCTGGCTGTTGCAGGCATTTAGGGAGTGAATCAGTAGATTAAAGATCTCTGTTCCTCTGTCTTTGTGTCTGCCTTTCAAATAAAGATGAAAAAAATAATAAATTTCAAAAAGTCAGTTTAACAGGAACTGGCAGTTTAGTACAGCAGGTTGAGCTGCTACCTGTGACATTGCCACTCCATGTCAGAGTGCCAGTTTGAGTTCTGGCTGTTCCACTTCCAGTCCAGCTCCCTTCTACTGCTCCTGGGAAAGCAGTGGGAGATGGTTCAAGTTCTTGGGCTCCTGTCACCCATGTGGGAGACCTACATGGAGTTCCAAGCTCCTGGCTTTGGTCTGGCCCAGCTCCAGCTATTGTACCTATTTGGGAGTGAATCAGAGAATATAAAATGCCTCCCCTCACACATCTCTCCCTCCCCCCTTGCTCTGCCTTTCAAATAGATAAATTTCTAAAAGGCAGTTTAACAGAAATTAAGGATCATAGAATTATTTAAAATATATATTCTTGAGTGCAAATAAGAGAGAAGATATATTTATTATCTGCCTATTATAAGACTTTATTCTGTAGAATCCCAGTGTCTTCACTAAATACATGGACCAGAATGATGTTGGCCCATTGCCAGAAACAACAGCTTTGGTTTAATACAAGTCTTTATGGCTTTAATAAATAAGAAAAGTCACTAAAATCACCTATGTGGATTTTTATGTGGTCAAATAACATCGTTAAGCATTCAGAATTATGCAGTACTAGTGTTTGGAGAACAAGGAACAGAAGAGTAGTATCTCTACATGCAGTGTGGTCAGTGGATACAGATTACCTTGAATTAATTAATCTCGAGTTGACATCAAGGATGCAGAACATATGATCTAGGGAAATGCAGAGTTGTGGTTATTTGTGAATGCACAGAGGAATGAAGTGTGATGTTAGACCTTGATAATCACCTTTGAGACTTGGATAGTATTTTACTCCCAGCCCTGGCCTCTCTCTTCTCAGCAGGTCATCATTCAAAAAGCATTTCCTAATGCCATAATTTCAGGGGAATTCTTTTGGACACCCAGCAGCCTCCAAATCAGCATGAAACTGGTTGCAGCTGATTTATTCCATGAATTTCCATTTTGTGAAATTATCTACCTCTCTCTACTTTAAAAGGGGCTGGGACATCCTCACATACTTCCGCTTGAGTATTCCCCTGTAGTGAGCTAGTGACAATGATCCTCCATTGTTTCAAAGGAGAAACAGAAGGAGAGAGTTCCGGACTCCTTCATTATTATTATTATTATTTGACAGGCAGAGTGGACAGTGAGAGAGAGAGACAGAGAGAAAGGTCTTCCTTTTGCCGTTGGTTCACCCTCCAAATGGAACCAGGAGCCAGATGCCTCTCCTGGTCTCCCACGCAGGTGCAGGGCCCAAGAACCTGGGCCATCCTCCACTGCACTCCCGGGCCACAGCAGAGAGCTGGCCTGGAAGAGGGGCAACCAGGACAGAATCCGGCGCCCCGACTGGGACTAGAACCCGCTGTGCCGGCGCTGCAGGCGGAGGATTAGCCTAGTGAGCCACGGCACCGGCTCACTCCTTCATTATTCACCTGCTGCTCCTTGGATTTGTGCTTTGAATGTCCAGATGTTTTGCTACAATTCTACCATTTTGAGAAAAGAGAAGTGGAATGTACTGCAAGGGTTGGTTGAGAGTGGGGACAGTTCAGGCACTCCCCCCGTAATTCTCTTTTCATTGACCCTCATGAATCACCTTAGGTGAATGACTTAGATGGATACCTGTGTTGAGTGAGTAAATCAGGAATTAGAAAGAGCTGCTAGGTAACACCAAGAATACTTGTAACTTTTATGAAAAATATGTATGAGAAATGATTATCAGTGTGCATGTAGGTAGATGAGCATCTAAGCATTGATTCTAAAATTGAAAATAACCGAAGAATGATTTAGTAAATAAAACCTTGATACTACAGGGGGTTTTACTGTTTGTGCAAGTGGCAGCATTCACAGAAGCCCTTTTATATCTGACCTGGCAGAACCATGACCTTTGGAAACTGCCCGCCTGTGCCTTGGATCACAGGTGCAGCTCCGTGTCAGGAAAGGCCCCGCTCTCACAGCTGCCCATGGGAGTCCTGATTGTAATTATAGCTGCCATGCTGCAATGTCTTTAAAAGGAAAGCTGGGCTGCAGTTGTTGATCTGCTGCTCAAAGGACCACAGGTGTTAAGGGGTGGAAGAGTAGAAGCCCAGAATGAGGCCAGGTGATTAAGAAACGGAGTGTAGGCAGGTGAGCCTTGCTTATGGGCTGGGGAGGTTCTCTTTTATCCATGATCTATATCCAAGTCTGTTCTGTAGATCTTTTTTTTTTTTTTTTTTTTTTTTTTTTTTTTGGCAGGCAGAGTGGACAGTGAGAAAGAGAGACAGAGAGAAAGGTCTTCCTTTGCCGTTGGTTCACCCTCCAATGGCCGCCACGGCCAGCGCACCGTGCTGATCCGAAGGCAAAAGCCAGGTACTTATCCTGGTCTCCCATGGGGTGCAGGGCCCAAGTACTTGGGCCATCTTCCACTGCACTCCCTGGCCATAGCAGAGAGCTGGCCTGGAAGAGGGGCAACCGGAACAGAATCCGGCGCCCCGACCGGGACTAGAACCCCGTGTGCCGGTGCTGCAATGCAGAGGATTAGCCTATTGAGCCACCGGTGCTGGCTTCTGTAGATCTTAATCTCAGTATTTTATTGTCCTGGAGCTTCAGATCAGCAAACAACCCTTTGTAGTTTAGTAGTGCAGTGGCATTATGGAGAGTTATTATTCGATATGGTTTGATAGGAAAAATGAAAAAAACACTTGTTAGAAGTAAAAAAAAAAACTGTTTAAAACATCATTCTCAGTCTGCTGGAGAAGACAAGCATAAAGATCTACATTTTTACACTCCTTGGAGCCACTCTTAATTAAGATACACTTGATTTTAGTCCTTTTCTCTTAAGGGACAATTTCTTCTGTACATTTTGGCTGTTTGAGTGGTTATGTCTTTCCTTTCAAAAACATAACTTTGCAAATGTGTGTCCATATTGCCAAAGAACGGTATGCTTGAAAAGATTACTAGTGTATGTGTGTGTATGTGTATTTGTGTGTGTGTGTGAGAGAGAGAGAAATACAACTGAGTTGTATGTATATGTTCTATGAAATCAAGTTATTGTTGTGTTTGGGGTGTGTCTAGGTCAGGAGTGGGTAAACTGTAGCCTGTTGCCATTTTTTATACAACCTGTGCAATGAGAATGATTTGTATATTTTAAACGGTTATATTTTAAACAGTTATATAAGCACTTACATAAAATCCTTGAGTTTGCCTCTTGGCCCACAGATTCTGAAATATTTACTATCTGTACTTTCTGAATAAGTTTGCCAATCCTTGGTCTAGGAAATAGCTTGCTGGGTCATGTGGAAAATGCAGGTTTAATTTCCTTTTGTATAAAGGATTTATTTATTTGAAAGACAGAGTTTATAGAGGGCGTGGGGGTGGTCTTCCATCTACTGGTTCACTCCCCAAATTGGTGCAACAGCCAGGGATGAACCAGACTGAAACCAGGAGCCTGGAATTCCACCTGGGTCTCCCATACGGATAGGGTAGCAGGGTTCCAAGCACTTGAGCCATCCTCTGCTGCTTTTCCAGGCACTTTAATGGGGAGCTGGATCAGAAGTGGAACAGCTGGGATTCAAACCAGTGTTCAGATAGGTTGCTCTGGTGTCACAGGTGGCCGCTTAACTCACTGTGCCACCACACCGGCCACCATGTTTAATTTTCTAAGAAATTGTCACGCTGTTTCCAAAGTTTGAAAATGCCTGCACCATTTCATAATCCCACCTGAAGTGTATTCAGATCCCAGTTTGTCTACATCTTCAGGAAGATTGTTACTGTTTTTGTGACTATGACTAGTCTAGTGGGTGTAAAGTGATACCCATTGTAGATTTACATTTTGTTTCCCTGATGAATAATGATTTCCACTATCATTGCATGTGGTCCTTTGCCATTTATATATTTTTCTTTGGTGAAATGTCTGTTTAGATCTTTTTCTTATTCAAAATTTTGAGTTGAAAGAGTTAGTTCTTTATGTATTCTGGGTACAAATCCTTTATCATATTTATGACTTGCAAACATTTTCTCCCAGTCTGTAGCTTGCCTTTTCTTTTCCTTTTTTTTTTTTTTTTGAATTTTTTATATGACAATATGACAGGTAGAGTTACAGACAGTGAGGGAGAGAGACTGAAAGAAAGGTCTTCCTTCCGTTGGTTCACCCCCCAAATGGCCGCCACGGCCAGCGTGCTGCGCCGATCTGAAGCCAGGAGCCAGGTGCTTCCTCCTGGTCTTCCATGTGGGTGCAGAGGCCCAAGTACTTGGGCCATCCTCCACTACCCTCCCAGGCCATAGCAGAGAGCTGAACTGGAAGAGGAGCAACCAGGACCAGAACCCAGTGCCCATGTGGGATGCTGGCACCACAGGCGTAGGATTAACCAAGTGAGCCACGGCGCCAGCCCCCCCTTTTATTTTCTTAATGGTGTCTTTTGAAGGGCAATGTAAGAATTAATGCATTTAAACATGGAATATTTTTCAATATTTTCCTAATTTTAATTATTATATTCACAAACTGAGATCTGTAGAAACTTGTGGCACACCTCCAATGAGTCAGTGGTAGGGTTGGTGGTGGCGTCACCTCTTTGGATGGTTTTCATACTCGGGAGTGGAACAGGGAGCTCCATAATCTTATTGTTGGCACCATGTCCTCCTCGTGTTGGGCACCACCAATGTGCTGCCCATTTCCCTTGGCTCTGTATTACTGCTGTAGACTGGAGGATACAGACTTAGTTCATTGGAACTTTCTCTTAGATGTATGTTCTGTCTAGGTCTTCCCTGACTCTGTCCTGCTACTGCCTTACCCCAGCTCATCCGGAAAAGGGGCACCTTCTCTATCTTCACAAGATTTCCAGATCTGACTTGAAAGACTTGAGTTCTCTAGGCATTTTTTTAGTGACAGCAGGACAGGATGACTTTGAGATAGAGGTTACTCTCTGGTTGGTGCCCCAAGCTCAGACTGCAGACAAAGAATGTGAGTGATTGCTTTGTGTAGATAAGGCCTCCTTCGCCTTGCAGCTGTAGTCCATCAGGAATGGCCCTGTAGACTTTCAGCCCCTTGAGGGAAGTACCATGACTTATTCCTATTTATATTCCCAGCACCTGGTAATATGTCTTGGTATTTAGTAAATCCTCAATGTACCTTCCTTAGTGAATGGCCATCTGGTTGTCAGAATAATTACAAATAGGATTTATTTTATTTGAATCCTCCGTATTTATTGCATAGACATTTTCTGAGAACTGAGTAAGATTTCGTAGGGTCATGAGAAAAGGATGTGTTTTTACCCATGACAACCCCCTGCCTCATATTCTCATTCTGTTCATCTCTATGTCTTAAGTTGTTGATTTATCCACGCATCATGTCTTCTGCTTATAACAGCATATTGCCATGGAAATTCACTGCTGTACTTTTTCGCTTCTCAGACCTACTAAATTTTACTCTGAACATTTTTGAAGCCACTTGTACAATGTACAGATTTAGTGCAGTGGCAATCTCAAGTGGTTTGTAACATTAAATATTAAATAACTTTAAAACTGTGAACAAGGGAAATATAAGTCAGCCAAATCCTGACATGTAAATTTAATAAAAATGCAACAACAGAGTCTCTCGTTTTCATGATCTACTGCTTATTGGCTGTGGAAGAATGAAGGCCTCCTTTATACTTATATAGCCTTCAAATCTAATATGAAAGGCCAATCATAGAGTCATATTCTAGTTGATAGTCTGTTTAGCCATTGATACTGCCACATACAGTTAATCATAAAACTTAATTCAGAAATCATTTATTGGGTACATGTTATATATCAGTTATATAAAAATAGTTGTAAGTTGTTGAACACTTGATGTGTTTCCAGATACTCTAGCTATTTTACAAGTATTGCCTTATTTTATTCTCACTTTAACCTTTAGAAGTAGATGTTATCTTCATTTTGCAGATGGGAAGATAAAGCCAGAGGTACTGCCCAAGGTCATATACTGTGTAAATGCTGTGGTTACAGTATTCCAGCTCAGGCTGTGTGAACCATCTTCCCAAGAACTAGTCCTGGGTAGACGCTTTAAGACACAGATCTTTCACTAGGAGCTGAAAAACACATTTGGTTGTTGATCCTTGAAGGGATAATAAGTATAACATATGTTCTCTTAATGTTAGAAGAATATCTTATGGGGAAACACACTTCTGCCTTGGCAAAAGAAACTAAAGAAAACTTCAGAATGATCTTAAAAAGTTGAGTTGTATGAAAAAGAAAAGTCAGGGTTTCGCTAAGGTTTACTTTGTTATTGTTGTTGTTGTTTTTTAAAGGCATCAACATGTGATGGAACAGGAATGAAATTCACCTGGTCACACTGAAGAGAAGGTCCTAGGCTAGGCTATAGAACAGTTAACTTACCCAAGTAAGGAAATGATAGGGACACAGATATGTAATATAAGCTGGTCATTGTAGAGGACATTCTGAGATGTGGCTTGGCTGAGAATATTAGAACCCTGAGGCATTAGGAATGTTGGCATCTGAACTGGTAAGGCTTTCTCTTTGCTGACACTGTCTTAGGCCACCCATCTGAGTAATACTTCCTAAGATCAGCAACTCTCTTTCCACATTTTGCGTGCTTGAGATTTGTATAGGAAGAGAAACCTTTCAAAAGTGATACCTGTCCTGAATTTGGTGTTTATGTTTCCTTGTTATTTGTTCCACTATATGTGTATATAGGAAAAATAATATTTTTTTTGTATCATCAGGCATCATTGATTATATTTTTAGATAAATGATTTAATGAATACTCTTGTGTTTATATTAAGTTCATATTTGACCTAAGGTGAAAAGTGAAGAGGTTCTGTTTGCCCCCAACTTCATTGACTTTGCATTGATTTGTTTTTCTTTTCAAACAGAAAAACAGGTGAGACTCAATCAAATGAGGAAAACTCTGGAATCACAGATTTAGCTTTGATGGATGTAGAAATAATTTCAGGAAATTTTTACCAAAAGACTATTTAGTTTGTAAAATCAGTCCATTGGATGACTAACATGTTTCCCCCTAGCTACAGTATAACTTCAGACTCCAAAACAGGAGAAAGTTTAAAAGCTACACTGGGAATTTAGATTGTATATAAGAGTTCCCAAAAAGGAATCTTCAATTTCACTTAATTTCGTTCTTGAAGATACATGGGCTGTTTTTAAAATTAGAGTCAATTTGCTTTCTCTCCATTTGATGAACATCTCCATCAGTGTAATAAAGCCAATGTCCCAGTATCAACTTGAAGATACTATTGACCTAAAAAAAAAAAACCATGTTAACTTTAAAAGAAAGTTCTTAGATTTGAAGCCAGTTGGTGCATTAACCAAGACTTCAGATTGATACTTCACTTAAAATATGACAAGTCTTCAAAGTTTCATGTGAAAATGTGCATTATAGAAAAGCTGCATGGATTTTAGATTTTTTTGAAGCAACATAAATTCATAATAACTTATTATATGATATCTGAGCAGAATCTGATTTGAGGTACTTAGCAAAAAAAAAAAAGCTATCAGTTTCAAAAGAGCTTCTATCCGAACAACATGAATTCTGCTAAAATTAAAGTGAGAACAAACATCAAATTTATGGTGAAACTTGAGTGGAAGAATGGTGACACCACTGATGCTTTATGAACAGTGTTTAGGAACCATGCTCCAAAGAAATCAACAGCTTACAAATGTATACCTCATTTTACGAAGACACTACATGATGCTGAAGATGAAGCCCACAGTAACAGACCATCCACGTCCATTTTCAGGGAAAGAATTAACCATATTTGTTCCCTAATGGAAGAGGAACAAAAATTAACCACAGAAACAATAGCCAACACTGTAGACACTTCAGTTGGTTCAGTTAACACAGCTCTGTCTTTCTGCGCAGTAGGTGCCAAAACGTTGTGTACCCACATCAACTGAAGGAAATAACAACAGAGCTTTCATTGGAAATTTGATACAAGTGGGATCAAGGTCTTAAGGCAAATAGGGTCCTCACCAAGTTGCACGGGGAGAACTCAAGTGACTGTGGATTACAGCACCAACATATTTAGTTCCAGAGATGCAGGATTCAGAGGGTACCTTACCCATGTTTCCCAGGTTGATCACAGGTTTTCTGGTATTTGTACGCTAGCTGGTGCAAGCATGGATCAGTTGTAGGCAGACAGGGCTTTTAGAATGTTCAATGTGAGACGTGGATAAGGTCTCCACTGTATCCCGCAGTTCCTGCACTGTTACTGTTGACTATGTAAATCCTGGGAACACCTGAACTTATCCAGTGGGACTTGTGGAAGGATCTGTACCCATTCCAGTGCCACAGCCTCGTGACTGCTAGTGTACAGTCCCCAGCATAACCTATACATTTCCAGTGGGACCTGAACAAAGTAGCCTTCCTGTCCTGCAGCTCCAGAACTGCAACTATTAATATTCTATTCATTAGAGTCACTGTAACTTGCTCTGTGGGACTAAGGGAAGGCCCCCCTATGCCAGTGCACAGTTCCCAGAATAACCTGTATTCACCCTGTGTGGCCAGAGCAAGGCCTCTTCACATCCTCCGTGCTGGAACCATACCTTTTGATGCTATAAGCCCCAGTATCAGCCATGCCTACACAGTGGGACCTGGAGAAGGTCCCATCCATACTGCACAGTCCCACAGCCATAGCTACTGGTGCCACAAGCTCCAGCATCACACAGGCTTTCCTAGCAGAACAGGGAGACAGCCCCTTTGTGTCCCCAAACACCAGAAATGAGGCTGCTGACTTCACAAAAACCTAGTATGATTGACACCTAAATCTGTGGAGACTTAAGACCCAGATCTTTGGAAGCCCACGCCCACTTCAAATTCATCCTGCTACTTCCACAAACTGCTGCAGACTGGATCACTGTGGCACTTACAGACACTGCTGAAGCAATCCCCTAGAGATTATGCTTCTAGGTTCACATAGAACAAAAGCCAAAGCCAAAGCATCTATCCAACTGACATTCCACATTTCATCTAAACAGCAGTCTTTTCCAGCAAGAGCTACTGACTGAAGAAGGAACCGTTAAACCAGATGCACAGATATCAACATAGGGACACAAAAATCATGAAGAAACAAGGAAGCATGACACCTCCTGAAGAACACAGTAGTTCCCTAGAAATAGATCCTGATTTCAATGAAATCTACAAAATTCCTGGAAAATAATTAAAATAATGATCCTGAGGAGACTCAATTAAATGCAAGAGAATATAATTAGATAATTCAAAGATGAAAAGAAAACAGTACAGGATACAAATAAAAATTCAAGAAATGGAAATAATTAAAAATAATTGCTCAGAAATTTTGGAGCTAAAAACTTCAATCAATGAAATAAACAATATAATTGAGAGCTTTAACAACAAAATAGACCAGGTAGAAGAAAGAATTTCTGATCCTGAGGAGAATTTTAAAATAATCCAATCACATAAAAATAAGAAAAAATAAAAAATAAAGAAGAAAGCCTGCAAGATACATAAGATGCCATTAAGTGAACAAATATTTATGTTCTTGTGATACCTGAAAGAAGAGAAGAAAAAAGGCATTGAGAACCTATTAATGAAATAATAGTTCAAAACTTTCCAAGTCTTGAAAGAGATACAGATATTCTGAAATAAACAGCTCAAAGAACCTGAATAACTCAACCAAAAATGACCTTCTCCAAGGCATATTATAGTCAAATTTTCAGAAGTTAAGGACAAGGAGATAATTCTGAAGACAGCATAGAGAATGTCAAATGACATATAAAGGGAAACCCATTGGACTGATAATAGACTTTTCAGCAGACACTCTACAGGCTAGAAGAAAATGGGATGATACAGTCAAGGTCTGAAAGAAAAAATTTCCATCCAAGAATACTACATCCAATGAGGCTCTTTAGAATTGAAGAAGTAAAATATTTCCCAGACAAGCATAAACTGAGAAAATTCGATAGCACCAGACCAGCCATACAAGAAATCCTGAAGGTTGTCCTACATTAGAAGTAACCATCATGAAAACACAAAACACAAAATTCACTAACAGAACAGCTACACAGAAGAGGGAAAAAGAGAATTCAAGCTCATCATGATAGAAAGCTACCAAGACACAAAGATAAATAAAAGAAAGAGAAACAGATAATATGTAAATAAGCAACCAATGAAATGACAAGAGTTAGTTTTTAATTTACCAGTATTAAACTTGAATGTAAATGGATTATGTTCCCTGGACAAAAGATGGAAGTTGGCCAAAGGGATAAGAATAAGCAAGATCCAGCTATATGGTGCCTACAAGGGACTCACTTCATGGGTAAAGATACACATAGAATTAAAGTGAAGGGCTGGAAAGAGATATACCAAGCAAATGGAAACCAAAAGCAAGCGGGAGTATCATACTCCATATCATACTCATATCATACAACAGACATTAAATTTAAAAACAACTCTATAAACAGATAAAAAAGGACATTATATATTGCTAACAAGATTGATTTATCAAGAAGATATAACAAAATAAATATATATGGACCACACACAAGACTACCCAAATAAAGCAAGTATTAGTTCTAAAGGGAGAGAAAAACACCAATCCAGTAATAGTGGAGAAATGTAATATCCCATTGTCATCAATAGACAGATCATCCAGATAGAAAATCAACAGAGAAACATCAAAGTTGAATCATACTCCAAAACAAATGGCTCTAACAGGTATTTACAGAAGATTTCATCCAACAGCTATGGAATACATTCTTCTCATCCACACATGGAATATTTTCTAGGGTAGACTGTATATTAGGCTACAAGTCAAGTCTCAGTATATTTTAAAAAATTGAAATTATGCCAATCATTTCTCAGACCGCAGAAAAATAGAACGAAGAACCAAGAACAAGAACAATAGAAAACTTACAATGACATAGAAATTGGGGCTAATCCTCTGCCTGCGGCACCGGTACCCTGGGTTCTAGTCCCGGTCGGGGCGCCAGATTCTGTCCCGGTTGCCCCTCTTCCAGGGCAGCTCTCTGCTGTGGCCCGGGAAGGTAGTGGAAAATGGCCCAAGTGCTTGGGCCCTGTGCCCACATGGGAGACCAGGAAAAGCACCTGGCTCCTGGCTTCGGATTAGCACGGTGCGCCAGCCACAGCACACTGGCCGCAGCGGCCATTGGGGGTTGAACCAGCGGAAAAAGAAGACCTTTCTCTCTGTCTCACTCTCACTGTCTAACTCTGCCTGTCAAAAAAAAAAAAAAAGAATGACCACTTTTACCATTTTTATTCAATGTGGTATTTGAAGTATTAGCAAAAGCAATGAGGGAAGAAATAAAACTCATCAAAATCAGAAAGGAGGAAATCAGAATATCAGTGTTCACAGATGACATGATTTTTTACATGGAAAAACTTAAACATTTCACAAAACCTTGTTAGAACTAATAAACCAATTCAGAAAGTTGCAGGATATAAAATGAACATACAAAAGCAGTAGTATTTTTATTTACCAATAACGGTCTTGCTGAAAATGAAATTAACAAAGAAATCCCATTCACAACAGCTACAAAAATGAAATATTTGAGAAGAAATTTAACCAGTGAAGTAAAATGTCTCCACAATGAGAATTATAAAATAGCCATGAAGGAAATCATCATGCACACCAAAAAAATTAAAGCTATTTCTTGTTAAGGGATTGAAGAATTAATATTTTTAAAATGTCTATATTACCTACAATCTATAGATTCAGTGCCAACTCTATCAAAATATCAATGATGTTCTAATTTACAGAATTAGAAAAAAAAATCCTAAATTTATGTGGAACTACAAAAAACCAAGAGATCCTGGGAGGTGGCGGCGGAGGGGGGAGGATCAGGCTGGAGGCAGCATGATACCTTATTTCAAAGTACACTACAAAGATATAGTAATGAAAGCAGTATGGCACTGGCATAAAAACTATCACATAGATCAGTGGAGTAGAATAGAGATCCCAGGAGTTAATCCACGTACATACAGCCAATTGATTTTTGACAAAGAAGCCAAGAACATATATTGTTTCAAGGTAGTCTTTTCGATAAATGATGCTGGATATACGTATGTGAAAGAATGATATATATAAAAAGCAACTCAATATAGATAAAAAGCCTAAATGTGAGAACTAGAACTATGAAATTTATAGAAGAAAACCTAGGGGAAGCACAGGAAAACTCTGGGGTAGGCAATGATTTTTACGAATAGGATCCCCACAGCACAAGCAGCAAAAGTGAAAGTAGATAAAACGGGATTATATCAAACACAGAAGCTTCTGCAAAGGAGAAAGTCAATAAAGTGAAGAGACATCTGACAGAATGGGAAACATGCATGTGTAACCTACTTAGCAGCAACTTGCAACTCAAAGAACTCCATGACAAAAAAGCAGCCCATCCAGTTAAGAAATAGGCAGTGGATCTGAACAGACAATTTTCAAAAGAAAAAATACAAATGGACTGGCTGTTATAGGCATTTGGGAGGTGAAACATTAGAGGGAAGATCCCTCTGTGCCTGCCTTTCAAAAAGTTAAATAAATTTTAAAAACTGTGTGCAAGTAAATATGCCTGAAATAATACAGAAGTGTCTACAGTGGCTTTTATAAATGCAGTTGCACTTCACTGGAAAACTGGAACATGGATATAGTGTTTTATCTTATGGAAGTTATCAGCTCTAAGTTTGATTTGAGTGTTTTAAATTGTCAATAAAATAGCTTGCAAATATTTTCTTTCTTTTTTTTTTTTTTTTTAAACAGGCAGAGTGGATAGTGAGAGAGAGAAAGAGAGACAGAGAGAAAGGTCTTCCTTTTCCCATTGGTTCACCCTCCAATGGCCGCTGCAGCCAGCATGCTGCAGCAGGCACACCGTGCTGATCCGAAGCCAGGAGCCAGGTGCTTTTCCTGGTCTCCCATGGGGTGCAGGGCCCAAGTACTCGTGCCATCCTCCACTGCACTCCCTGGCCACAGCAGAGAGCTGGTCTGGAAGAGGGGCAACCGGGACAGAATCCAGCACCCTGACCGGGACTAGAACCCGTGTGCCGGTGCTGCAAGGCAGAGGATTAGCCCAGTGAGCCGTGTCGCCGGCCATATTTTCTAAATATATTCTGCTCACTTATTAAACTAGAATTTTACTTCATTTGTAATTTGTAAAATATAACAGAATTATAAAATGTTTTATGCCAAGAATATTAGCCCTCCTTCCCTTCTTTCTTCTACTTGATAACAAATGTATCTTTTTGTTTTGTTTTGTGATAGTAGGGCAGAAATGAGAAATGTCTCAAATTTAATTTGGAATTAAAAGAACCACATGCTGGGTGGGTCTTGTGGACCAGTGGATTAAGGCACCACTGGGAATGCCCCTATCACATATTGGAGTCCTGGGATCAAGTCCTGCCTCTGCTTCTGGTCCATCCTCCAGCCAGTGCACCTGGGAGCAGCAGGTGCTAGCCTAAGTACTTGGGTTCTTGCCACCCAAGAGGGAGACCTACATAGTGCTCCAGGTTTCTGGCTTCCACCTGACCCACGTTGATTGTTGTGGGTATTTGGGGAGTGAACCAGCAAGTAGAAGATCTCTCTTTCTCTCTCTCACTCTCCTTTCCCCCACTAAGCTCTGGTCACTCTGTCCTTCATATAAATAGATTTTTTTAAAAGAACCATATACTAATTACTTGTGTTCTAAAAAATATGTCCTATGTTTGCATACAATAAGTGTTTTTCATTATGTAGAACATTCTGAAATTGACTGGTTCTAATTTTCTGTTGATTATTTTAAAAATTGTATTGGCGGCCGACGCCGAGGCTCACTTGGCTAATCCCCCGCCTGTGGCACCAGCACTCCGGGTTCTAGTCCCGGTTGGGGCACCGGTTCTGTCTTGGTTGCTTCTCTTCCAGTCCAGCTCTCTGCTGTGGCCCGGGAAGGCAGTGGAGGATGGCCCAGGTGCTTGGGCCCTGTATCCGCATGGGAGACTAGGAGGAAGCACCTGGCTCCTGGTTTCGGATCCGCGCAGCAGCCATTTGGGGGTGAACCAACGGAAGGAATTCCTTTCTCTCTCTCTCTCTCTCTCTAACTCTGCCTGTCAAAAAAAAAATTGTGGCTGGCGCCGCGGCTCACTAGGCTAATCCTCCACCTAGCGGCGCCGGCACACCGGGTTCTAGTCCTGGTTGGGGTGCCGGATTCTGTCCCGGTTGCCCCTCTTCCAGGCCAGCTCTCTGCTGTGGCCAGGGAAGTGCAGTGGAGGATGGCCCAAGTGCTTGGGCCCTGTATCCGCATGGGAGACCAGGAGAAGCACCTGGCTCCTGGCTTCGGATGCGCGCAGTGCGCCGGCCGTAGCAGCCATTTGGGGGGTGAACCAATGGCAAAGGAAGACCTTTCTCTCTCTCGCGCGCGCGCGCTCTCTCTCTCTCTCTCTAACTCTGCCTGTCAAAAAAAAAAAAAAGAATTAAAAAAAGAAAAAAATTGTATTGGCAATATTTGGCATATCTCTCCTCTTCCTTGTTCATATCTGCTCACTTTTTTGAAATAATTGATAAATTTATAAAGGTCTATTTTGGCTAAAATAAAAGTAGGGCAGGACATTGGGCACAGAGGTTAACATACCACCTGCGGTGTCTGCACACCAAATCAAGGTGCCTGGGTTTGAGTTTCTGCTCTGCTTCTGATTCCAACTTCCTGCTACTGGACGTCCTGGGAGGTAACAGGTGATGGCTGAAGTACTTAGGTCCCTGCCACTCATGTGAGACCCAGATTGAGTACCTGGCTTCTGGATTTTACCTGGCCCAGTCCTAATTGTTGCAGGCATTTGTAGAGTGAACCAGAGTGTAGAAAATTCTCTCTCTCTCTCTCTCTCTCTCTCACACACACACACCCCAGAGGTCACTCTACATTTCAAAGAAAAAATTTTAAATATAATCAAAGTAAATAAATAATGGGAGAACTTATATCCTTAATAAAGATTTGGATGTCTGTGTAGGCACTGTTCATTCTAGGTACTATGTTTGCCATCAGAAATTTGAAGATAAGTATGACTCAGTCTTTCCCACTTGGAAATCGCAAACAAGACATAAATATGTGTCTCTCATCGAGGCTGAGAAAGGAGGTAGAGAATTACAGTGCTTTCGCTGTGGCAGCATCTAGAAAAGGTGGCTTCATAGCACATCTCCCATCTGCGTGAGTCCTGAAGGAGAGGGAGGAGTGATGCAGCAGATAGAGAGAGTGGGGCAACTGTCTTTGGCTTCGGTTCACAAGCTCAATGATATTTTCACTGCCCTGGTATTGGAAAGAAGCATGAATGCCGTCCGCCCTTGTATCCAGACTTGGAGGAACTTTTCTCACTCTGTCGTGTCCGTTAGCGTCCACCAGGTGGGAAGCACTATTTTAACTGAATGCGTCGTCTCCAGTGTTCAGGTGTGTAAAATCTGGAAGAGGCAGCATAGCCTAGTGGTTGAGAGCTCGGATGTCGGAACCAAGGTGCCTGCCTTCCAGTCCTGATGTGCTCTCTCAGCTGCTGCATGGCCCTGAGCAAGCCCTTAAACCACTCTGTGTTTGTCTTCTCATCTGAAAAAAATATATAGAAATGATGAGAATAGTGCCTATTTTGTTGTGTGGAGTAGTTTCGCTAAATGACTTCCAATCTGTAGAGTGCTTAGATAAGCCCAAGCACCACATAAATGTTCTAAATAAAAAGAGCCCTTTAGGTCTGCCCTTCTTGTCCTCGGATGCCTTGCTGAGCTGAGCTCAGGGGACTGCTCTGTTTTTTCCTGCTTCTGCCTCCTTCAGCTATTAGGATCCCTGTGGCATTGGGGTGACACCTGGCAGCAAGACATACCACCTCAATGCTCTGATTCCCTGCTTTTATGGCACATTTGATTAATCTAGATTTGAACAAAAAGCCCCATTCAGCCTGTTGTATAAGGGCAGTAAACCAGATTCTGTGGGTGGTGGTTTTTACCAGCTTCTTATTCCGATTTTCAGGTTTGATAGATATAAAAGGCTTCCATGTCCAAGCCAATGTAGTGGAACACACCAACTTCTCTAGGCAATATAGTGTGCTCTAATTCTGCGGAATTGGACGGAGGATTTTAGAATCAGCGTGAGGTCCATGTCCTGGTTTTGCCACCGACTTGCTGTATGGCCTTGGACAAGCTGAACACTAGGCTTTTGTGGCCAGTAGAAGTTCCCACCTTGCAGGGTGCTTCCTCATCTGGAGTCTTCACACACATGGCAGCCTAGTAGCCTGCTGCTACTAATGACCTGGGAAAGCAGCTTCCAAAGTGGAGAGCCTGTCCTTGGGAGGTAACGCTTCACTTAACAAAATCCTTCTTCCGCTAATTCAGTGGTAGATTCATAAAGGCACAGAGGTAAATTTATGCATTCAATTTATCATTTGTAACCAAGCTGTGTTTAAATCTTTATGCGGGGGGCTAGTGCTGTGGCATAGCAGGTAAAGCTGCTGCCTGCAGCACCGGCATCCCGTGCAGGTGCCAGTTCTAGTCCTGGCTGTTCCACTTTCAATCCAGCTCCCTGCTAAGGGCCTGGGAAAGCAGCGGAAGATGGTCCAAGTGCTTGGACCCTTCTCCCACGTGGGAGACCCAGAGGAAGCTTCTGGCTCTTGGCTTTGGATCGGTCCAACACTGATTGTTGAAGCCATCTGCAGAGTGAATCAGTGGATGGAAGATCTCTCTGTCTTTCCCTCTCTCTAATTCTGCCTTTCAAATAAATATATAAATCTTTTAAAAAATCCGTATGAGGAAACTTTGAAAGATACTTATTTCCTTTAGATTCATTTCTTTATTTAAAAGGCACAGTTAGAGAGAGAGAGAGAGAGAGAGAGAGAGAAGTCTTTCATCCACTGGTTTACTCCCCAAATGGCTCCAACATCTAGGGCTGGGCCAGACGAATCATAAGCCAGAAGCCTCCTCCAAGTTTCCCATGTGGATGCAGGGCCCTAAGCACTTGCATCATTGTCCCCTGCTTTTCCAAGTGCATCCCAGGGAGCGAGATCAGAAGTGGAATACCTGGGACTCAAACTGGTGCCCATATGGGATGCCGGCGTCACAAGTAGCTGCTTTACCCACTACACCACAATGCCAGCCCCAGACACTTTTTTTTTTTTTTTTTTGACAGAGAGAGAGCAGAAAGGTCTTCCTTCCATTGGTTCACCCCCCAAATGGCCGCTACGTCCCATGCTGCACCCATCCGAAGCCAGGATCCAGGTGCTTCCTCCTGGTCTCCCATGCAGGTGCAGGGGCCCAAGGACTTGGGCCATCCTCCACTGCCTTCCCAGGCCACAGCAAAGAGCTGGCCTGGAAGAGGAGCAACTGGGACTAGAACCGGTGCCCATATGGGATACCGGTGCCACAGGCAGAGGATTAGCCAAGTGAGCCATGGCGCCGGGCCCGGACACTTATTTTGATAGCAAGAGAAAAATTGTTAAGAATCTTCCTTTAAAGATTTAAAATATCTTTGGAAGTTTCCTTACAAGAATGAATATGATACTGCGTTTTCCAGTCCTTGTTTTCATTAATATAATGTAAGGATTCATCCTTTAATTTTTGTTGTTGAGTATTCTATATTAAATTATTTCTTTATTTTTAAAAATTTTATTAATATAAAGAGAACAGATTTCATGTATTTCATAAGTACAGTTCTAAGAAGATGACCCTGTCTCCTGCCCTCAACTGTCCTGCCTTTCTTCCATTCTTTTAATTTTTGCAAAAACATAATTTCAGTCTACTGTATAATCACAGGCTTAATAAACCATTAACCATAATATTCAGCAAGTAAAAAAGTAGAAAGACTTTCCCACAGGAAAATAAACAAGGGCTAAAAACAACAATGAAATCACAAGATGGCTGTCATTACTATGAATTTTTGTAGTCTATGTTAACTACTGCATAGCAAAGAAAACATGATATTTGTCTTTTTGGGACTGGCTTATTTCACTAAGCATAATGGCTCCCAGTTGCATCAATTTTGTTGCAAAAGACAGGATTTCATTCTTTTTAGAGCTGGGTAGTATTCCATAGTGTATATATATCACATTTTCCTTATCCAGTCAGTTGATGGACATCTGGGTTGATTCCATATCTTAAGAACAATAGAATTTAATTTGGCGATGTAATTTAGGACAACTATTTATGTTGCTAACCTTTGTTCTTTTATTCTAAAATTATATTTTCTGTATTCCTAATGCTTATTGGTATCCTTGTGGGTTAGAATGGCCTAAGTAATTTTTTAGTAGTGGTTAATGAGTAATATATTTTCAGAGCTCTTTAATATATATCTTTCAGATTCCTTGACAAATGCAAGGCATTTGGCCAGCAGTAGCTTTCCTTGGTTGAGTCCTCCCTTTGTGCTGGCCTTTGTGATACAAAGGAGACAACTGGAGACCACCTGGACGTTTCCATGTGATTTCTGTGTTGACTTGCTTTTGTTTTCATGCCTGAATACTGAAGGCTTGTTTTTCCCCTTTAATTTTTACACTAGGACTCAAAATTTCTGTCAGACTGGATTTGAACTGATATTGTTGGGAATACATTTTAGTCCTCTTCTTTTTTTCACATATCTTTGATCATTCTTTCTATTTCACTTTGTGTTCCCTCAGAAATGACTGTAATTAGATTTGTTTTGTTCTGGTCCTGCAGACCGAGGATCTTTTTGTATCCTTTGGTTCTTTCTCTGGCTTGATGGGGGTTTATCCTCTAGACGAGTGATTTGATTTTACATGGGATATGTCCACAACCCCGTGCCCCAGTGTGAATAATAGTGCTGCACTTCATTTTTACGATCTATAATACTTCCTCATTTGACCTATAATCTCCTTTTATGGTACCCAGCAATGCTTTATTGATTTATAGCATTCTGCTTTTGTTTTTAGGGGTCATGTCTTGTGGTATTATGTTGTCAATGCCAAATACTTTAGTAAAAATTAACTTCTGATTCCTCTAGGACATCATTTTCAAGACTGTTCTTCCTTTGACTCTTTAGCACACAATTATTTTCATGTAAGGTACTACTTAGTAAACCCTTACTGACATTTAACTTATTTTCATTTCTGAATTTTGAAATGTCTGTCTAGACCCGATCACGTAGGGGATACAGGAGCGCCCTGGGCCCCCTCCTGCTCTTCTGTTTTGCTAGTGGGAGTCCTTTAGAAGATCTCCGACCTCATAGCAGATGGATGTTTGTAGGCTCTGACCTGTTTCTGATAGGCCAGAAGAGTTTCGTGTGGAGCAGCCATCTCCAGTGCCTTGTTCTCTGTTACTTTCTATATGGATTATGTAAGAACTCCAACCCCCAGTATGCAACACCTTCACAGATCATCTTGTTCCTAAATCTGCTTTTCTGCAGCTGAAGATGCCAGGGTGAAAAAATTCTTCCCCTGCTTTTCAGTTGCCTCTTAAAGTAGCAATCACAAGTGATGGGGTGGGGGATTTCTACTGCTACCTCAGAAAGCATCCTCGATTCATGACCGAAAGCCGTCTGGGGTTCTGACCTCTGCATTCGTGGACAAGATGGCAGAAAGTGGAGAAAGAGAAATATGCAGGAAAGATTTCCTTCCTTCCTTCAAGGCCTTCAGCTTGTCTCTAATCACATTTTAAGATATATTTTTATTTTTCTGTTGTAAAAATTATTTCCTGATTCTAGCAATAAATTGGAGATCATACCTTCCCTTTTGTGGTCAGATGCACCTTTATTCATCCATCTCTCTCTGTCTCTCTCTGTTTTTCTCTCTCTCTCCAGATATGTTAGTCGAATTCGGGAGAGACTCTACCAGGAACTGGTGGCTAGCATTTAAAACGTAACTAGTATGATACTCCACAAATAAAAACGTCCTTTTTTGATGTTGTAAAATGTTTGAAAGTTTTCTTCCTGAAGATATTTTGTGCCTTGTAAATATTCATCACAAGTTGTTATTCAAATGATGGAGACATCAGTGTTCCTGTAATAGAGCCCATGTCTTAGGAAAACTGGGTCATTTTAGTGATGAAATGCCATGTAGATGCATAAGTGATAGTAGAAATTCCATTGACTTCTATAAAATGCGCTATAAAACTGACTGATTGCCACTTACCAACAAGAATCTTAGACCTGAAGCAGTTGTTATAAATCACTTAATAAAAGAATTCCAAAATCAGTTGCTCCAGGAGCTAGAAAATGCATGAAGTAGGCTGGTTCAGTACAAGAGGGAATAGGAGAGACTGGGGATTTACATACGTCACCAAATCCTTGAGTCATCATTGTAGCACAAACCCACCCTCCCATTACTGAGATAGAACTGAGGTAAAAGGATGTCAACAGATTTGTTCAAAGTTAAGGGGACCTATGTGTCTTCATGTAATTTTAGGGCCAAATGCAAAATAAAATGCTAGGCCCTGTGTTCAACAATGATTAAGAATTTCGAGATGGTGACAAAAAGCATTAAGTCAAGCATGGGTCCCTGTGTGACTGTACAAGCCACATGATGCCCATGAAGCTATGCCTGGCTTTAATGTGTCATCTAGAATTTATACACCCAAACAGGAAGAAACCCATAGACATTCACAACCACAACCCTGACGAAATTGATGGTGGAAAAGGGGCGAAAATTAGATCGTTGTCTCTGATAACTACAATAAGTAAACTTTCTTCACTCACAGGAGGGCTTTTATGTGAGGTTTTAGAAACATTGCACTTATATAGTGTAGCTTCTGTCAAGTCATCACGACTTTTTCTGTTTCTATTGTTTCTCCTTGATTTCAGGTTTTATGACTTAATAGTTGCAGACTTTTCAACCCCAAAGCTCAAAACTCTTCTCTGAATTCTAGTTCTGGCTTGGATTCCAAAATATTTGAAAAGTTGCTTATCTCAGGAATGAATGTGCCCATGAAAGTCCGAAGGACACTCGTGTCTCCCGTTGGATCTCACCCAGCTTTCCAAAGCCCCTTCCCGTTATTCTCCCTCTCACTTAAATATAGCTGCCGTTTCTTTCAAATAGCTTTGTACAGAACTTGAATCAGTTCTCCAAATCACCTTTTATTTTTATCTTGAAATTTTCACATGTCTAATAACCCCTAAACTCAGTTTGCCTTTGAATGGACTGTAGCTGATAAGTCACCTTCTTGTTTTTCTGTGTGACTTATAATCTGATGTACCTCTAACACCATGACTGCAGGTGGGTTGTTCAGTGAGACCCAGCCAGCTTATAACAGCACAGTTATTCATACTTGGAAAGTGCAAGAAGCAAAATTGGGAATTGGGTACTAAGTAGACTAAGAGTTTGTCTTATATAAACATATATGCACACACATGTATCATATATTAAAGATCATAAAATGTTTTCTTTTTTTTTTTAAACTTTTATTTAATGCATATAAATTTCCAAAGTACGACTTATGGATTACAATGGCTTTCCCCCCATACCGTCCCTCCCACCCACAACCCTCCCCTTTCCCACTCCCTCTCCCCTTCCATTCACATCAAGATTCATTTTCGATTATCTTAATATACAAAAGATCAGCGTAGTATACATTAAGTATGGATTTCAACAGTTTGCTCCCACACAGAAACATAAAGTGAAAAATAATAGATGATTTTTTTAAATGATGATGAAATCAGAGCAGACCTATTGTCATGTTTAATCCCAGTGAGAGTCAAGTTGGGAATTGATAATTTCTCTCTTTTTTTTTTTTACAGAGGATCAGTTTAGTATGCATTAAGTAAGGATTTCAACAGTTTGCACCCCCATAGAAACACAAAGTGAAATATATTGTTTGAGTACTCGTTATAGCATTAAATCTCAATGTACAGCACATTAAGGATAGAGATCCTACATGAGGAGTAAGTGCACAGTGACTCCTGTTGTTGACTTTACCAATTGACACTCCTGTCTATGGCATCAGTAATCTCCCTATGCTCCAGTCATGAGTTTCCAAGGCTATGGAAGCCCTCTGAGTTCTCCGACTCTTATCTTGTTTAGACAAGGTCATAGTCAAAGTGGAGGTTCTCTCCTCCCTTCAGAGAAAGGTACCTCCTTCTTTGATGGCCTGTTCTTTCCACTGGGATCTCACTCGCAGAGATCTTTTGCCAGAGTGTCTTGGCTTTCCATGCCTGAAATACTCTCATGAGCTTTTCAGCCAGATCCGAATGCCTTTAGGGCTGATTCTGAGGCCAGAGTGCTATTTAGGACATCTGCCATTCTATGAGTCTGCTGAGTATCTCACTTCCCATGTTGGATCACTCTCCCCTTTATTTACTCCATCAGTTAGCGTTAGCAGGTACTAGACTTGTCTATGTGCTCCCTTTGACTCCCAATCCCTTCACCATGACCAACTGTGAACTGAAACTGATCACCTGGAACAGTGAGATGGCATTGGTACATGCCACCTCGATGGGATTGAATTGGAATCCCCTGGTATGCTTCCAACTCCACCACTTGGGGCAAGTCAGCCTGAGCATGTCCCAAATTATACATCTCTTCCCTCTCCCATTCCCACCACCATGTTCAACAGGGATCACATTTCAGTTAATTTTCAACACTTAAGAATAACTGTGCATCAATTACAGATCTAAACCAGTCATATTAAGTAGAACAGATAAAAAAAAAAAAAAAGGATCTTTTATCTGTTCTACTTAAGATCATAAAATGTTTTCTTTATTTAAAATAAAACTTTAAAAGTTTTCCTCAATTAAAAACTAAGGCCCAGCAGCTAGACCTACAGTTTGGAATGGCGTGAGATTGCCCTTTACAGGTATAATGTAATGTTCCAGATTCTGTGCACTTTCCTTTAGGAACATCACAAAGATATTGACAAATAGCTACTAAGACAAAGAAGGGGTAGGCGTTTGGCACAGATGTTGAGAATGTGTGGGTTCACGCCTAGCTCCACTTTTTTTTTTTTTTTTTTAGATTTATTTTATTTGTTTGAAAGAGTGAGTGAGAGAGAGAGAATGAGAAGCTTCCATCCTCTGGTTTACTCCCTAAAGGGCTACAAGAGCCAGGGCTGAGCCAGACCAAATCCAAGAGCTTCTTCCAAGTCTCCCACATGGGTAGCAGGGGCCCAGGCACTTGGGCCGTCTTCTTCCACTGCTTTCCCAGGTACTTTAGCAGGAAGCTGCATTGGAAATGAAGATGCCTGGACTCAAACTAGCACCCTTATGCCAAAGGCAGTGGCTTCACTCGTTATGCCACAACGCTGGCTCCCCAGCTGCACGTCCGATTCCAGATTATTGCTAACATGTACCCTTAGAGCAGCAGTGATAGCTCAAGTACTTGGGTCCCTCCCACTCAGGCAGGAGACCTGGGTTAAGTTACAGGGTCCTGGCTTTGGTCTGGCCAAGCAGGCATTTGGGGAGTCACCAGCAAATGGAAGATCTCCATCTGTCTTTCTATCTCTCTGTCTTCCAAATATATAAATAATGTACATTATATATAGAATAAATAAAAATGTATGAAAAGATAAAAAAAGTCACATATTAAGGTTTATATTTTACACAAATATGAGCTATAGATATTTACTCAAAAGCTGAATCAGACAAATAATTCAAGACTATCTTATGTACCTTCATATCCTTTCAAGAATGATTAACAAGAAGAAAATTCCCATGTTGGGGAAATTCCATGTCAGGGAAAGAGAAGATGAGCAAACAGACAAATATAGTAATTAACTGAATAAAAAGTTAATTTATGTAACCCATGCTCTAGGTTCTTAGTTCCTAGACGAGGGCTTGTTTTAGCTACAAGTAGCTCCTGTGTGACAGCCTCTAGGTAAGCTGAATCCAAAATTAGGTGCAAAACAATACATGTGAATATCATAAAAATAACATAAGCCAATAAATTACATTGGTAACTTATATACCAGACCCACACTTAGACTTTCTCTCTGGAAGAGGGGATATATGTTTATGATTACTATAATAGTTAAAAATTATAGAAGTGTTATGAGTGGGTGTGGGGCACTAGGAAAACAGGGAATAAAATGTGCAATTGGTAGTAGAATAGAATCGAGTTTGGTGCCCAGCCCTAGGATTTCTAGCGCTGTGTAACTGAGAAAGTCACTTAGTAAGGTTCAGTCTCAATTTCTGCACTTGCAAGTGGTTGTGACTCAGGAGAAATAATTATAAGCGTTGAAAAAGTCATGAGAGAGGTTAGGTTGTAAATGTAATGATTAATAATGCTTACTATTAGCAATGCACATGAGTGTATTTGTTCTGCTAACAGTTGCTTGTTAAGTTGAATCTCTGGTTGGCAGGAGCCGTAAAAAAACGAACTTTTTTCTCCTTATCTATTTCAGAATATGCTGTGACATTCATAAACTCAATGTCATATAATTTTTTTAACTTTCTGCAGGTGGAGATTTTCATTTTACCTTTACGTATTTACCTATGGAGTGCGGTTCCTGAAAAAGGTAGGCTCTGTCAAATTACTATATATAATTCACAGGAAATTTGAAGCCTATATGAAGTTAGTTCAAAAAATTCATGGAAAATAGAATGAAAAGATAAGTTTATTTGGGTTCAAAAAATTTTTGAAACTTATGCATAGTTTTCTTATACATTTTCCCTGAACTTTTCTGAAGACTCCTCATTTCTCATGTTTTTATGTATGACTACAGTAATACTTTAAACAATCTAACAGGTTTTCTAGAAACTATTTGTGTGTTATTGTTTGACCTATAAAATATTTTTCAGTTGATTCTATATAGTAGATCATTACAATGTTTCTAATGAAAGATGTTGCTAAGCCCGGTCTCCACTCTAGCTGGTTTTCAGAGCCTAAGGAAATCCATCTAATGCTTTGAAAAAAGTTTTGTCAACATAAAACTTGAAAACATCAGTTGTTGCAATGTATGTTATTACTACAACTTTCACCAGTAAAACTTATCTTACCGAGTTATTGACAGACCTAAACCAGTAGCTGGTGGAAAACTTAGTTCTTTTATGGACTGTGTTTTCTCTGCTATTTTTCTTTGTTATCTCCCACATGAACTAGGGTAACAGAATCTATTTTTTTTAAAAGAATTATCCATTTATTTGCAAGTCAGATCTACAGAGAGAGAGAGAGAAGTCTTCCATTCAATGGTTCACTCCCCAATTGTCTGCAATGGCCGGAACTGCACTGATCCAAAGCCAGGAGCCAGGAGCTTCCTCAGGGTCTCCCACGTGAATGCAGGGGCCCAAGCACTTGGGTCATCTTCCACCACTTTCCCAGCTCACAGCAGAGAGATCAGAAGAAGAGCAGCTGGGACCAGAACTGGCACCCATATGGGATGCCGGCACCTCAGGCCAGAACGTTAACCACTGCGCCCAGTAACAGAATCTATTAAAGTCACTCTTTATGACTGCCATAGTCTTTTTTCTGGCTATTTCAATGATTATAGGTTTTACAGGTTGAGCATCCCTCATCCAAAAATCCAAAATGCTCCAAAATCCAAAACCTTTTTGAGCCAATTATCAGTGCTCATCTGGTAGAGTCTATGCAAGTATTTAAGAATCTGAAAACCCCTGAAATCTGAGAACACTCCTGGCCCAAGCATTTCAGATAAGGGATATTCAACCTCCTATTAACAATTTTGGCTGCTTAAATTTGGCTCACGAAGACTTATCTCATAGTTGTTACACACATTAAACCATAGTGATTTGGCTTAAAGTAGGAAATTATTTTTTAAATACCTTTTACGTTAACCTCCAGAACAGTTATTTCTTTTTTTTTTTTTAAGATTTATTCATTTATTTGAAAGTCGGAGTTACACAGAGAGAGGAGAGGCAGAGAGAGAGAGAGGTCTTCCATCTGATGGTTCACTCCCCAACTGGCCGAAACGGCCAGAGCTTCGCCAATCCGAAGCCAGGAGCCAGGAGCTTCTTTCAGGTCTCCCACATGGGTGCAGGGGCCCAAGGACTTGGGTCATCTTTTCTGCTTTCCTAGGCCATTGGAAGTGGAGTAGCCGGGTCTTGAACCAGCACCCATATGGGATGCTGGCGCTTCAGGCCAGGGTGTTAACCCACTGAGCCACAGTGCCGGCCCCTAGAACAGTTATTTCTTAAAAATGTATTTTGAAAATAGAGTATTGCCAAATGGCATGCCTGACTGTAAATGTTCTTGTAAACATGGACATGAACAGTTCTAATACATATCTTGTTTGGAAGGTGGGGAAGGTGGACCGTGAGAGCCAGGAGCTCCTTCGTGCCCTTTCCCCCAGGCCTGCTGGATATGGTCTCCTTTAGTTCTCATATGCAGGCAGAAGTGTAGCTGTCTGTCATTAGACGGAAACGCCTGCCACTTCACTGTGGTTCACTCTATCCCTGAGCAAACAGAATAGAAAGAGAATAGTTTTATGCACCAGTCCTTGATGGGTTGATACAAAGCTGTAAAAGGGCTGGTCAATGGGGTGTTTGCTTGGAAACTGATTTTCCTTAAAGTATATCCGTTTTCTTTCACCTGCCTCTGGTTAAAGATGGGGGGGGGGGCAAAAATTGATAGCTAGAGTTTGTTCTTCCTATTGATTAGCTTGCATTGGGGCTTGCTTTCTTTAATGACATCTAATTGGCACTTAGTTTTGGAAGAGCCGCATAGCCCAGTCTTAGTCACAATGGAACGTGGAAATGGGTCCTGATGCAGATAAGCCGTCTTCTGCAGCCATTTCATTTGACAGCTGAGGAGGAGCTATCCAAGGAGGATAGGTAGCATTCTGAAAGTCACACCATGAGTTCATTGAAGACTGAAGCATGCTGGTGCTGCGGCTCACTAGGCTAATCCTTCACCTGCAGCACTGGCACCCCGGGTTCTAGTCCCGGTCAGGGCGCCAGATTCTGTCCTGGTTGCCCCTCTTCCAGGCCAGCTCTCTGCTGTGGCCCGGGAGTGCAGTGGAGGATGGCCCAAGTACTGGGGCCCTGCACCTGCATGGGAGACTGGGAGGAAGCACCTGGCTCCTGACTTCGGATCAGTGCAGTGCGCTGGCCATAATGCACCAGCTGTAGCGGCCACTTTGGGGGTGAGCCAACAGAAGGAAGACCTTTCTCTCTGCCTCTCTCTCTCTCACTGTCTAACTCTACCTGTCAAAAAAAAAAAAAGACTGAAGCACAAAGTAAACATATTGCAGTCTTTTATTCAAGTCTTTTCTCTGCTTCACCAGGCTTCCCTGACCTCTCACCATGACTTTCTTTTTTTTTTTTTTTTTTTTTTTTTTTTTTGACAGGCAGAGTGGACAGTGAGAGAGAGAGACAGAGAGAAAGGTCTTCCTTTGCCGTTGGTTCACCCTCCAATGGCTGCCGCGGCCAGCGCGCTGCGGCCGGCGTACCGCGCTGATCCGATGGCAGGAGCCAGGAGCCAGGTGCTTTTCCTGGTCTCCCATGGGGTGCAGGGCCCAAGCACCTGGGCCATCCTCCACTGCACTCCCGTGCCACAGCAGAGAGCTGGCCTGGAAGAGGGGCAACCGGGACAGAATCCGGCACCCCGACCAGGACTAGAACCCGGTGTGCCGGCGCCGCTAGGTGGAGGATTAGCCTATTGAGCCGCGGCGCCGGCCTCACCATGACTTTCAATGGCTTCTTTCTTTGGATAACTTAGCAAACTTGACCTACAAAGTAATTATTGCATTTATAGAATTTTTTAAGTACTTTAGTAAATATTTTTTTAAAATGTTGTGGCCATTTGCGGAATGAACCAGCAGATGGAAGATCGCTCTATCTCTGTCTCTCTTCCCCTCTCTCTCCATCTTCTCCCCCCACCCCCTGTTACTCTGCCTTACAAATAAATAAGTAGCTTTTTAAAAGATTTATTGATTTACTTGAAAGGCAGAGTTAGAGAGAGAGATCTTCTATCTGCTGGTTCACTGCCCAAATGACCACAACGGTTGGGGTTGGACCAGGCCAAAACCAGGAACCAGGAACTTCATCCAGGTCTTCTTCCACATGAGTGCAGGAGCCCAAACACTTGGGCCATCTTGTACTGTTTTCCCAGGCCACTAGCAGGAAGTGGGACAGAAATGGAGCAGCCAGGAATCGAATACTGATTTGATGTGGGATGCCAGCATTGCAAGCAACAGCTTCACCTGTTACACCACAATACCGGCCCCAATAAATAAATCTTAAAAATATTTTCATCATCTTTCTTGGAGTTGACAGTCCTTGTATGTCTGTCCATCTAAACCAAGAGAAAAAATTATTATGGGTATAGCATCTAAAATAACAAAAACAAGGAAATTAAAATTTTCAGAGTGCCCTACATGTTTTGAAATAAGATACACACATTTCCATTAGTATATAATAAATTTGTCTTTGTGTTCAGATTTTTCCAGAAAGTATAGTAGGAAAATTCTCAATAGCAGAGTAATGGACCAGTTAAGGGAGAGGCTACAGTTGACCTTTACTGCCAATATATAAAAACTGTGTACTTAATATTAAGGGTAAGCATTTAGCCTAGCAGTTAAGATACTGGTTAATGTGCCCATTTCCCGGGGCCAGCATTGGTCCTGGCTCCGGGCTTCTCATCCAGCTCCCTGCTGATGCACCTGGGAAGGCAGCGGAAAATAGTTCAAGTACTTGGGCTCTTGCCATCCATGAGAGAGACCAGGATGGAGTTTCTTAGTCCTGGCTTCAGCCTGGTCCAGCCTTGGTCATTATGGCCATTTGGGGAGGGAAACAGTGGATGGAAGATCTTTCTCTCTGTCTGTACTTCTCTTTCTTTGTCACTCTGCCTTTCAAATAAATTAATTAATTTTAAAAAAGAAAAAAAAAAGTGCCATGTCCTACATCACAGTACCTGGATTCAGTACCTGGATCCCACTTCTAACTCCAGCTTCCTGCTAATGCAGTGATGGCTCAGTTGGGCCCCTTCCACCTGAGTAGGCGACCTGAGTTGATTTCCTGGCTACTGGCTTGAGCCTGGCCCAGCCCCTGCCATCATGGACTTTTAGGAGTGAGCCAGTGTTTGGGAGTATGTGCTGTCTTTCTGTCTGCTTCTCTAGTTTAAATAGATAGATAGATAAACTTTTTTTTTTTTTAATGTGGATTAGTACATGGGCTGTTAGGAGTATGCCTGGACAACTTGCGTTCTGCTGCCTGTAGGTCAGGTGAACCTGATATAGCTCATCTTCTAGGATGGATTAAATAAGTGTCCTTCTGTCCTTCTTACCTAAAAGCATAGGGAGGTGGACACTATTGGGCATTGCTCTTATAGACATGTTAGAGAACTATTAAGTAAAGTTATTGCCAGCTTTAAGTAGTTATAGAAGGTAAGCCTGACAGAGAGTCTGTTTCAGTGACAGCTGTGTACCTGTACCAGTGACTTTGCCCATAAATATGATTGGCAGAGATAGGTACCTTTGTGAAAGACGACCCGGGATCTCTTAAGGTACTCCAGAGGCCTAGCATATGATGTACTCATACAGATTAGCATATTTTCTTAGGTCCTGAAAGAAACCTCATATCAAGCCATAAAAATTGAATAAGATACCTTTCACTTACTGTTACCTTTTTATTTTTCATTTGAGGATCAACTTCCTATTAGGGAGAATTCTCTCTTTCTCTCTCTCTCTCTCTCTCTCTCTCTCTTTGGAGTTCCATGATATATTTTTAAAAATATAGTGTAAGGTGATGTAGATACATGTGTTACAGGGATTCAAGTGAACTTTTTTTTTATAATTACATGCTAGGCTAATTATGAACTTTTTGACCATGTGGTATGTTTTTCATGAATCCAGGTGTATGTAAATAATTAAAGGAGGCGTTACTCAAGGTGTACCTATACCTAACTTGTGAATCATTCAGGGGCCCATTAGGCAATAGCAACCAGGAGCGTTATTTTAGGAGCGACTCTTACATAATAACTGTCATCCAGGGGAACCACTAAGGCTGTTACTCAGAGCAATTGATCTGCCTGCTGACTGTTTACTACCAGTCTGTGATGAGGTAAAGAGCTGGCACTTGCATGTAAATCCACTCCCTGCCTGTCTTTGAGAGAGTCTGTTATAAAGAAGCGTCAGCTGTGTGCTTGGTGACGTAGTTAATCTACACCCTGGTGCAAGCTCTGATGTGGATGCAGACCAATCACAACCACTTCAAGGACTGGCCCTCATCCATTCGCACTGCCCTGAGGTATCATGGCACTGTTCTCGCTCAGAGGACCGGGGGTTGCAGGAAAAGGTTCAGTTATAGGAGCCTAGACGCTCAAAGGAAGAGCCAGGGAGCCAGATAAGACTTCTGAGAAGGAAACAGTGATCAGCTGGTGTCTTGGGAGGAACACAGAAAGGCTGGCCTGGGAATGCAGAAAAGCTGCAAACTGGAACCAGCTGTTCCCGCGGAGTGAAGATGTACTGCGGGGGGATGATGGCCAGAACCGGAGGCCGGACAGAAAGGGTCGAGTTCCAGCTCCCCCTTGCAGCCTTGCAGCCTTTCCCTGGTGCTCTCCAGAGGCCAAACACAGCAGTGCACCGACTCCTTAGAGCCAACAGAAGTCCCAGCTCTGAGGCTGAGAGCAGTATCACAACACTAGCCTGACTGTTCCTGTACATTCCAAGTGCTCTGATAATGTGCTGTGGTTCACTTTATTACTCCAGTAAACATGCTGGTTTCCACTACCATGTCAACCTCATGACTAACTACGGGGTGAAAATCCCCGGTTGGAAAATACCCCGCTAGACTGAGCCCTCCACTCATCCCCTCAGCCCTTACGAATCTGACCTGAACTCAGGTGTGTAGCTTTTGTTGTTCATATGTTGTGCTTTTCAAAGGTCAACCAAAAAATGTCACAGGCTGTTCCCTTGGTGTCATGCTTCTAGATGTTCTCTTCTGCTTATAGCTGGGAATCTCTCTGAAATAGAAACAAGGTTGTCATTCTTTGGCCTATTTTGAGAGTGGAAATAAAATTTTCCCAGCCATTAGAATGTGTGTACATTTAAAATTTTGTTTTTTGTTTTTTTTTTTTATGCCTTTAAAAAAATCTTGAACTAGCTTGGGCTGTCACTTGAGGAGAGTTGAAATTTAGTTTCAGCTGTGAAAATGTTCTTTAAGGAGCCAGCACTGTGGCTCACTTGGTTAATCCTCCGCCTGCGGTGCTGGCATCCCATATGGGCACTGGGTTCTAGTCCCAGTTGCCCCTCTTCCAGTCCAGCTCTCTGCTGTGGCCCGGGAGTGCAGTGGAGGATGGCCCAAGTGCTTCGGCCCCTGCACCCGCATGGGAGGCCGGGAGGAAGCTCCTGGCTTCAGATTGGCGCAGCGCCAGCTGTAGCGGCCATTTGGGGAGTGAACCAGCGGAAGGAAGACCTCTCTCTCTGTCTCTCTCTCACTGTCTATAACTCTACCTGTCAAATAAATTTTAAAAAAATGTTCTTTAAGAAATGCACATGACATGGAGTACCAACATGGGGAAAGGACCCTAAGGACCAGCTGTCCCAAGGCTCTCACTTCCGAAAAGGAGATACAGCAGCAGCAGGATGAAGTGACTTGCCTGAGGCAAAGCTAGAAGCCTGTTTCATGGGCGGTAGACTCTCTAGGTCAGTTCAGAAAAAGAAAAAAAAAAGTTTCAAAAGCTAACAGTTCACATGATAATAACAATTTTATTCTTAGTAAGTTGACCTTACTCATTAAGAGTTAAAGTTCATATCAATATAGAAGAACATTCCATTAGAAATAAGATTGAGGGTTCAGTCTTGATACTTCTCGGACCTTTGCTCTCCGAGGCATTGTTTTCCCATCTGTAAAATGGGACGGTAATGCTTGTCCTGACTCCGTAAGCTTGTACAGGAAGGAGTGCACTGGAGACGTAAAGTACTTTGAAATATCAGGCATATCAAGTGCTCTGGACTATGAGACACTAATTACTATTGATCAAGAGATGGGCTCTGCTGGGACTTGTGAATGCCTAAGTCTGCTATAATCCCTTCACATGAAAATTTAAGCACTGAATTTCTGCTGCCTCCTCATCAGTAAAGTTCCTTGGGGTGGGGAGGCTCTGCTATTTGGAAACAGGCAGACTTTCTGGAACAACAATGGCCTGGAATAACTTCAGGAAGTTCTTCAGTGCCGCCGCTCATCGCGTTTTCCGTTCTCGCTGCTACCCACGTCTGCCTTCTTGCATATTTTCTGATTCCCTTCATACTGTTCGTTTGTCCTATTCTGTTTTCCTACTGTATTGGCTTGGCAGCTGGCATTGCACTTGAGAGCATTCTTAGGCAAGTGAGAAAATCAGGATAACGTGACACAGTGAGGGCCCTGAAGAGGGAGTCGGAAGGCCTGGGTATGAGAGCTGATTCTCCCATTAATCAGCTCCAGGACCTTATGTTTTTAATCTCTGGGGATTTCATTGCTTCGTTTCTAAAATAAGTAATGTGGGCTAACACACCACCTTTCCAGTTCCTAATTCAGTGAAGAATTTGAAATGGCAATAGCCATGGTACACTTAGAAGGCAGCAAGATGATGTAGGAAAATCATAAATATGTCCAGATATTTTGACCTGGCAGTTGAGTTCCTGTGAATTCATTGTGAGGGAATAATCACAAAGGAGCATAAAGCGTGTATGTGTAAAGAAGTTTATTACAACTTACATAATTAAATTTACATATATAGAATCTAAAATAGCAAATCTGAATCAGAACTTAAAGCAACTCCAGTGTCTAATATTAATAAAAATATTAATATAATAAAATATAATTAAAGTTATTAATCTGATTAAAATATTATTATCAAGTGACAAGATAGCATATAATCATTTAAAAATAATAACGTGGGGCTTGTGCTGTGGTGTAGTGGGTAAAGCCACCGCCTGCAGTGTAGGCATCCCATGTGGGTGCCAGTTTGAGTCCCGGCTGCTCCACTTCTGATCCAGCTCTCTACTGTGGCCAGGGAAAGCAGTAGAAGTCAGCACAAATACTTGGGCCCCTGCACCCATGTGGGAGACCCTGAGGACGCTCCTGGCTCTTGGTTTTGGATCGGCACAGCTCCAGCTGTTGCAGTCAATTGGAGAGTAAATCAGCAGATGAAAGACCTCTCTCTCTCTTTGCCTCTCTGTCGCTCCCCGTCTTCGTGGAGGAACGACACAGGACCCTGCTCTGTTCTTTCGTCTGCTCGGCCCTCCCCGGGTTTGCTGCTGGTTCTTCCTGGGTTGGCTGCCGTCCCTTCCACCTCCGTGGAAGGGCGGTTCCCCCTGCCACTTTCCCCACTTCCGCGGGGGAGCGGCACACCGCCGGCCGGCTCTCTCGGGGGCTACACAGGTGTTCCTTCAGATAGATGTTCCTGGTGCATGTTGTCTCTCTCCTCCTTTATAGTCCTTTTCCACCAATCCCAACTCTGCTACCCACACGCCGAGTATGCTGCTCTCCTCCAATCAGGAGCAGGTCCTACAGTTTATTGGTTGAACTGGAGGCAGCTGTGTAGAAGCTGTTTCCTCCTCTCCCAGCGCCATATTGTGGGAGAGCAGATGCATAGAATAAGTCTTAATTCCAGTAACTTAGTCTAGTCCAAGTTGCTCCCAGTTGCTCCCCACACCTCTCCTTCTCTCTCTCTGTAACTCTGACTTTTAAATAAATAGATAAATCAAAAGAAGAAGAAGAAGAAGGCCCAAGTCTTTGGGCTGCTGCACCTGTGTGGGAGACCTGGAAGAAGCTTCTGGCTCCTGGCTTTGGTCTGGACCAGCCCTGGCCCTTGAGGCCATTTAGGGAGTTAACCGGCAGATGGAAGACCTCTCTCTCTCTGTAAACCCCTCCTTTCAAACAAATACATTTTTAAAAATGCTTATTATAACTTTATGTGAAACTAATAAACTCATTGTGATGATTATATTTACAAATAAATGAAGGCAAAAGATAAAAATGAAGACTTTTCAGAGAGATATAAATATGGATAATTTTTTTCAAGTTATCTTTATTACTTTATTTTCTGTTAAACAGAATTAACCCTAAGATGTAGGAATTAGAATGGAAGTGACAATTCAAAAATTTATGTATACTTGTGTTATAACAGCATAAGGTTGTGGGTTCTGAAAAAAGAAAATGAAAATTTAAATCTGGATCCTCCTTAGACAGGGAAGAAATATGAAAGCTTGGTGAAAAGCATGCAGCTGTTCCTGTTTATCTGAGCCTCGCTGCCCTGGCCTCTGGCTTTCCCCTAGCGTTCCCCCTATGTGCTTGCAGCGCTCAGATGCCTCAAAATGATCCTGTGCTAGGCTTTCGAAGGAGCTTTGCAGTCTCTCACGTGACTCTGATAAGATTCAAGCTCTATTTCCATAGAAGATGCACATGATCTGCATTAGGAAATAGTTTGGAATTCTTCCTCCCACTTAGTATTTTAGAAATTCTTTTCGGGCCGGCACTGTGGCTCACTTGGTTTATCCTCTGCCTGCAGCACCAGCATCTCGTATGGGTGCCAGGTTCTAGTCTCGGCTGCTCCTCTTCCAGTCCAGCTCTCTGCTGTGGCCCGGGAGGGCAATGGAGGATGGCCCAAGTGCTTGGGCCCTGCACCCACATGGGAGACTGGGAGGAAGCACCTGGCTCCTGGCTTCGGATCGGCACAGCGCCAGCCATAGCGGCCATTTGGGGAAGGAACTAATGGAAGGAAGACCTTTCTCTCTGTCTCTTTCTCTCACTGTCTGTAACTCCACTTGTCAAATAAAAATAAAAATAAAATAAAATGATAAATTCTTTTCTTCTGGCCACGTTGTGTTGCAGCTGGCTAAAGCTACCACCTGCAGTGCCCAGCATCCCACATGAGCGTCAGTTCAAGCCCCAGCTGCCCTCTTTCTGATCCAGCTCCCTACCCGGGAAAGCAACAGAAGATGACCCAAGTGCTTTGGCCCCTGCCACCCATGTGAGAGGCCTGGATGGAGCTCTGGGCTCCTGGTTACAACCTGGTCCAGCTCCAGCCATTGTAGCCCTCTGGGGAGTGAACCAGAACATGGATAATCTCTTAAAAGAAAAATTCTTTCTCACCAAAAATAAATAAATAAATAATAAAATAAAATCTTCCTCTTTTGGAATGGGATGATGATTTGGAAACACTGTTAGCTTAGAGCATAGCTGGGATGAAATTCTGATCACTGATGGCAAAATCCTAAGAATGAAAGCCATATCGTGTACCGAGTACTCATCACTAGGCCAAGCAAGATGCTGGTCCCTTCTCATTCCTTTCTTACATGTTGTACAGTATGACTCCTCATCGTTGTGAATGAAGAAGCCAAGGCTTACAAAGGACCTGTAGTTTGTGCAAGGTCACATACCTAGTCAGTGGGAGAGCTGAGGTATATATTCGGATACTTTGGCTCTGTGACCTACTTGTGTCAGCCTTTGTTTCTGACTCAGAAGAACTGCTGAGCTGATAATGGAATAGTTAATAGGAAGAAGCCAGCACTCTTTCTGATAACTCTTATTTTACAGAGTTAAACTTACTGAGCACATTCAAAAGACCCAAATTAAGAATTATACTTGCTTTCTTTATTTCCAATAGAAGTCACACTGGCAAAGCTGACTCTCTGCTTGCTGCTTTTTTAATATTTTTGTATTGCATTAGAAATCATCTTATTTCCAGACTGTATATAGAAATGACTTTTTTTGGTAAAGATTTATTTATTTGAAAGTCAGAGTTACACAGAGAGAAGGAGAGGCAGAGAGAGAGAGAGAGAGAGAGAGAGAGAGAGAGGGAGAGGAGAGGAGAGGAGAGGAGAGGAGAGGAGAGGAGAGGAGAGGAGAGGAGAGGAGAGGAGAGGAGAGGAGAGGAGAGGAGAGGAGAGGAGAGATTTTCCATCTGCTGCTACACTCCCCAGTTGGCTACAATGGCTGGACTGCACCAATCCGAAGCCAGGAGCTTCTTCTGGGTCTCCCACATGGGTGCAGGGGCCCAAAGACTTGGGCCATCTTCTATTCCTTTCCCAGGCCATAGCAGAGAGCTGGATCAGAAGAGGAGCAGCTGGGACTCAAACCAGTGCCCATATGGGATGCCGGCACTGCAGGCGGCGGCTTCACCTGCTACTCCACAGTGCCAGCCCCTAGAAATGTCTTTTTCCACAAACAAAGGATAATTGTCTTCTCTCCTATGCCATACATTTACTTTCTGTGATGTGATTGACAAGCCGTTAATATACTATTCACAGTTAAGAAGTTGATTGGGACAACATAGGATTTTGTTCATTTCCAAAAACTTGCTTTAGATGAAATTGTTCACTGCCTAGGATAAGCCAAACTTGTTTGGATGATAAAAGACATTTCATCAGCACTGAGGTTTAATGAGGTGCAGTACTTTAATTTTGTTTATATAAAACTTTCTCCAAGAACTTGAGAAGCCTTTTTCTCTGCACTGTGTTCAGCCTGTGTCTCGAGAGTGATGTTTCCCACTGGCAGCTTTCCACAGGCAGTAAGGCAGAAAGGCTTCAGACTTCATGAAGCTGAAATGGAGTTTTTGTAGGGCAGTGTGGCGCAACTGGTGGCTGCCACCTTTTGAGTGATACTTGCTTGTCTGCAATTATATGAGAGGATTTCTTTTTTCTTTTTTTTAGAGGATAAACTGTTTATATTTTTTAAAAAAGATTTATTTACTTATTTGAAAGAATATATATATATATATGCACACACATACACAGAGAGAGAGAGAGAGAGAGAGAGAGAGGACTTTCATTTGCTAACTCACTCTCCAGATGGCCACAGCAGCCAGGGTTGAGCCAAGCCAAAGCCAGGATCCAGTACCTTCGTCTGGGTCTTCCACATGAATAGCAGGGGCCCAAACACTTGAGTCATCCTCTGTTGGCTTCTCAGGCGAATAGCAGGGAGCTGGATTGGAAGTGGAGCAGCCAGTACCTGAACCAGCGCTCATATGGGATGCTGGCATCATAGACGGTGACTTCACTTGCTATGCCACAAGGCCAGCCCACATATGAGAGGAATTCAAAGAGCTTGTGGGAAAATGAGACTAAAAGATAACTTTAAAATGTTGAAAACCATGCTTATTTGTCATAATATGCATTTTCCTTAAATGTTTTTTAAAGATTTATTTATTTTATTTGAAAGGCAGAGGCAGAGAGAGAGAGGAAGGGAGGGTGGGAGGGAGAGAGGAAGGAAGGGAGGAAGAGAGATCCAAAGCCAGGAACCAGGAGCTTCTTCTGGGTCTCCCAGGCAGGTGCAGGGGCCCAAGCACTTGGTCCATCTTCTACTGCTTTCCCAGGCCATAGTAGAGAGCTGGATCGGAAGTGGAGCGGCTGGGATTTGAACTGTTGCCCATATGGGATGCCAGCACTGCAGGCGGCAGCTTTACCCACTATGCCATAGCGCCAGTCCTCCTTGAATTTTTGAAGACCCATCATACAAGGGTTTCTGGATGGGCGCTTTGTCAAGTAATAAATCTTATCCTTTCAGATCACTTTTAATATAACAGCTTTGTAGAAACTGTGAAAGAAAAATGAACATTTCAGAGCCTACCAAAATAACCCTCATTTAACTATTAATAAACAATCATCTAAAGGCATAAGCTTCCACTTCTCAAAAGTTTAGGGCTGAACTTGACTGTGAAGAATATTCATCCTCATCTGTACACTGAGACAAAGCCACCTTTATGGGCTCCCTTTGGTTGTGGGCAGACATGCAAGTTCGTATTCATCCGCTTCCCCACAGGGGACCAGAAAATTGGTAACTCATTGAAGAGTACAGATAATTTGATATGAAATAGTGATCCATGTATCAAAATCTGTACCTGTGCATTTACTCTGCCTTAACTGAGTCATCACCAGGACTCCTCTGACACTCAAAGAAAAATCAGACGCTGAAGTCAACAGTGAAAGGCTTATTCATATTCAGGTATATGTTAAGGAAGTCTGAGATCTATTGGTTTTCACATAGAGTGATCACCATGTAAAGCGTTTTCCTCATCAGCAACAATAATGAGGCAGGTGTTCTGTGCTTAAATGTAACAGCCCTCAGGGGTGGGTACTGAGATGGCCTACTTCTGCTTGTGAGACCAGAGTTCCTTCTCTACAGGGAAAGGCCTAGGGTTGTCTGGCTGTGTTTGCAGTGGGAGCAGGAGTACTTAAAACAGGTACTTACTGTGGGACAGAACAGCAGATGTCCAGACCCCAGCAGCTCATGCTCTTATTATAGCTCTTGTGTGTGGTTCCAGAGAGATTCTACTTCAAGCATTGTCGGTACTGGGTCTGCTCCAGTGCACTGCACGTTGGGATGCATGACTTAGTGTTTATGTTTTCTCTTTTTATTTTTTTTCACTTCTCTTTTCCTTTATTAATGCACATGGGAATAGGCCTGCCTGGCAGGGCCCATGGCTGTCATTGTCTTGGATTTGTTAAGCCAAAGTCTTGTGAGATCAATCACCTTGGAGTGACTATTCCCAAGCACTATTACAAAGCACAGAGAAGATAGATATTTTGAGCTCAAAGAATTTAGGCTTTCATAAGGAAGTGAACAATGAAAAGGATAAAATAACTTTGTTGGGGAAAGGGGACAGTGGACAGCTTGCTGGAGCACGGCTAGTGGGGAGATGAGTGTATAATATGCCTATGCAGACATGCCCAGAATGTCCATGCCAGCAGACTTGCCTTCTCTAAGTTGTGCTTCAGTAAAAAGGTAAAATAAAAATAGTGGTTTCTGATAATCCAGTAGTGCCATATAAACCGGTCCCTGCATGTTGTCGAGTGGAAATCTAGGCACAAGGCATTTAAGACTCAAAAGGCAGCCGGCGCCGCGGCTCACTAGGCTAATCCTCCGCCTTGCGGCGCCGGCACACCGGGTTCTAGTCCCGGTCGGGGCGCAGGATTCTGTCCCGGTTGCCCCTCTTCCGGGCCAGCTCTCTGCTGTGGCCTGGGAGTGCACAGGAGGATGGCCCAAGTGCTTGGGCCCTGCACCCCATGGGAGACCAGGAGAAGTACCTGGCTCCTGCCATCGGATCAGCGCGGTGCACTGGCCGCAGCGTGCCGGCCGCAGTGGCCATTGGAGGGTGAACCAATGGCAAAAGGAGGACCTTTCTCTCTGTCTCTCTCTCTCACTGTCCACTCTGCCTGTCAAAAAAAAAAAAAAAAAGACTCAAAAGGCTATGACTTAGAGGGCATTGCACTCAGCATTGTTTCTCAGAGCTTCTGCTTATTAATGATGGGAACTGCTGATTTCTCTTCAATTGTTCATTCTTTCATTATCTGCTGAGCACCTAGCCTGTGACAGCAATTATTCCAGGCATCTTGGATGAAACAGTCAGCAAGACAGCCTGAGCACATGTTATCACTGCTCTTCTTTTCCCTGGCATCCTCAGAAGCACAGGAATTTAATTCAACTTAACTGACAGGTATTAAGCATCTACACACAAGGCCTAGCAGTAGATAGGAGAGAGGGAAAGCGTGGTTCCTGCCTTCAAGGCCCTTGTAATCTAGTGGAGGAGTTAAGATCGTCTGTGTTTATGCTGTGAGGTTTTGTAGTAAGTGGAATGTTGCTTTAAGGAGATTGGACTCTGTGGCCAAAGAGGGCTTAGTTCTCCTGCATGTCCCTGCTGTAAAGATACCGTGTGGTGTCAGTGAGGAAAGAGCATCCTTCCTTGTCCTCCCACCTGGCCCCAGTCTGTGGTCTCTCATTAACTCATGGCTCCACCTCTCCCCCATATCTTTGCTCAGTTGATGAGAGAACAGCAAAGAATCATTTCAGTGCTTCCTCCCACCCACCTGGCCCCATCCATTTATGAATCTCTGTGAAATTCCTGGCCAGCAAGCTTGACCTTGCTGTCCTCATTGCTACTGTATCTCTTTTGCAAGCAACTGTGATTACTCCCCTGTAGTCCCACTCCACTCTTCTAATCTTCCTCACTTTCAAAATCCAGGTGGGCATCATACCTACTAGAAATGTCATCTTTCTTAAGATTTTCTTTCAATTAAGCTGTTTTGATCAGTTTAACAGACTCACTTATTCTTGAGGCATCTTCCCTGACTTCCTGTGGAGACCACAACATACGAAGTACCCAACTCTCCCCACACCACCCCCCCGGAAATTAACACCTTTGACAAAAGCAAACACAGGCTGAAAAGCTGCCCTGCAGCCCATGCACCTTCCCATGGCCTGTCCCAGGCCAGCTTTGTCCATGGCTACCACTGCCTCTACTTAGGTAGCATCACTTCCATCCTCCTTTTTACCTACGTCCTCCAAGCTCAGGTTCCTCACAGATCCCCCTCTTCATGGCACACCTATAACTTAAAGCCCTTTAAAAATCTGCTCCCATGCATATATTGCAAGGGCATATTGGATACATGTAAAGCACCTAGTTTGGTTGCCAAGCCGTGGGAGGTGTTCACTAAATAGAAATTATCACTACTACCACACACTATCATTCAGTACTTAAGTAGGCAGTGTAGTATCTGTGTACTTTCATCTCAAATTTATTTTCATTTGGTTCTGTAAGCTACTCAAAGCAGAACCTCTGTACCCCTGTGAACCTTCCCATAGTGCTTGATATCCTGCCAAGAATATAGAGGATAGTTCACACAAACCTGAGTGATGAAATGAAAAACATAACACTTCACTATTTAGTAATACATTTATGTAGAATTCTCAACTCATCTCATTATTGGTGGTTAACCTGTTTCCCAGTAGTATTGTGCATGGAGTTTATAGTGGAAGTTAAATGAATTAAATTTCTCTCTTTGAACTGGACTAACTCTTCCTCCTGTGTGACTAGGACATCTAACCAGACCTACCCTTAAAAGTCTAGTTCTGAATAGTTGGATGGGGATTTCCAGTATTTATCTTATGTCTAAGGAAGTGCACATGTGTGCACATATGTGCGTGTGCATGTGTGCATGCAGTTTTCTGATTAGTGAAGCTGTGATGTATTGTCAGCGTCCCATAACCACTAAGAAGTGACTAAAGGATGCTTCATGAGGACTGCTTAAGGGATTCCATTTCCATAGTGTTAACTATGACAGAGTAATCAAGGAGCAACAAACTGATTCTTCAGTCCTAACACTGGGAAAGCAAGTGTTCTCCAGTTCTTCGTGCAGTACAGTGGAACTACAGAGTAGGGCATAATCACTTCACATTTCACTTTCCCTTCCTATTTAGAATAGTGCCAAGACTTGCATTACCCCAGACCCTTAATTGGTGATAATCTAGAAATTGTCTCTATAATGACTGGGATGCCAGGGGACTTCAGTAACTGCAGCACAAGTAAACATTGTTTCTGCAGGCAGTAACCCTGTTGTGAGTTGGCAGCGTCTCCCTTGTTTGTGTGTGTTCCTCTCCATAGCAGAGCCAGTCTTAGCAGATTAAGAGTAACTGATAACATGTCATAACATCAAGTTTAACAGAATCCATGATATTCAATAATGGCAGAAAAATTATAATTGGCACCAGCTATTCAATATGAAAGGGTGGAGATAAAGACTAGACTTGAGTGTGCTGTGTGTGTGTGTGTGTGTGCATGCCCACATATGCATGTCATTGGTATGTGAAACATAGGAGCAAAGTGAAAGCAGGTATTTCTTAATATCAGCCCCCTCATCACCACCTCAATTTTTTCCTTAAGCTAGTGGTTGAAATTGTACAGAAAAATTGTTCACAATTGATCATAATGATAGGACTAAGAACCAAAGGGATCACATAAACAAGAATAGTGTCTGCAAATACTAGCTGATAGAATAAAAAAGGGAGAGAACGATCCAACATGGGAAGTGAGATACACAGCAGACCCATAGAATGGCAGATGTCCTAAACAGCACTCTGGCCTCAGAATCAGCCCTTAAGGCATGCGGATCTGGCTGAAATGCCCATGAGAGTATTTCAGGCATGGAAAGCCAAGACACTCTGGCAAAAAAAAAAAAACAAAAAAAAACAAAAAACAAACAAACAAACAAACACAACAAACCTAAATGAAAGATCTCCACGAGTGAGATCCCAGTGGAAAGAACGGGTCATCAAAGAAGGAGGTACCTTTCTCTGAAGGGAGGAGAGAACTTCCACTTTGACCATGGCCTTGTCTAAATATTATCAGAGTCAGTGAACTCAGGGGGCTTCCATAGCCTTGGCAGCTCATGACAAGAGCCTAGGGTGATTACT
This sequence comes from Oryctolagus cuniculus, assembly GCF_964237555.1. Lineage (NCBI taxonomy): Eukaryota > Metazoa > Chordata > Mammalia > Lagomorpha > Leporidae > Oryctolagus > Oryctolagus cuniculus. The sequence goes on along the minus strand of NC_091434.1, from coordinate 72,461,014 downwards.
GAGGCCATAAACAAGAGTGTCAAGTTGTTAAGTCAACAACAGGAGTCACTGTGCACTTACTCCTCATGTAGGATCTCTGTCCTTAGTGTGCTGTACATTGAGATTTAATGCTATAACTAGTACTCAAACAGTATTTTTCACTTTATGTTTCTGTGTGGGAGCAAACTGTTGAAATCTTTACTTAATGTATGCTAAACTGATCTTCTGTATATAAAGAGAATTGAAAATGAATCTTGATGTGAATGGAAGGGGAGAGGGAGTGGGAAAGGGGAGGGTTGCGGGTGGGAGGGACGTTATGGGGGGGAAGCCATTGTAATCCATAAGCTGTACTTTGGAAATTTATATTCATTAAATAAAAGTTAAAATAAATAAATCTATAAAAAAATTTGAAATGTTCATAAAATGGAATTAAAATATGAGCTTATGTTGATGCAATACTAATTTTAAATTCATGTGCTTTTCATTATTATGCATTTTCTATATGTTATGAAAATGTCTTTTTGCCAAAAAATTGTACCAAAATAAACTCATACTTCTAACTCAAAAAAAAAAAGAAATTGTACAGAAATTCATAAAGTGGTGCTTTGCTAATCAGCTTGATTTCATTTGGATTATGATAAAGGGCTGTGTAAAAACAAAATTACTAAATGCTGTGGGATGTACCTTGGGTTGGGTCCTGTCAACTTGATTCATAAGGAATTTTTTTTTTTTTTACTCTAGGCAGGAAATGATTTCCCACTTGTCTTTCCCTGTCAATAGTTTCTGTGACATCAGAAAATGGACTTCTCTAGGTGATTTTTATGTAGTACAAGAAGTTTATTAGCATGATGTGTTGTCAAAAAAGAATAGCAAAATTCTGATTATTGAACACTACAACAAGAAAGCACACGGTCCCATAGATTACTTATCACAACTTTTATGACCCTTCAGATAGGAATGTAGAAGAGTTTAGGTTTTGACACAGGTTGATTATTATGATCATCTCTTGTCAAGATACTATATACAGTCATTCAGTTAACAGCTATATGTGTTATGTAACATGACATTTAAAAAGGTATTGTGGTTAATACATAAAAGTTGCACCTGATGGTCATTTTTTTTAGTTTTATTTTATTTTATTTTTTTTAACTTTTATTTAATGAATATAAATTTCCAAAGTACAGCTTATGGATTACAATGGCTTCCCCCCCATAACGTCCCTCCCACCCGCAACCCTGCCCTTTCCCATTCCCTCTCCCCTTCCATTCACATGAGGATTTATTTTCAATTCTCTTTATATACAGAAGATCAGTTTAGCATACATTAAGTAAAGATTTCAACAGTTTGCTCCCACACAGAAACATAAAGTAAAAAATAATAGATGATTTTTTAAATGATGATGAAATCAGATCAGACCTATTGTCATGTTTAATCCCAGTGAGAGTCAAGTTGGGAATTGATAATTTCTTCTCTTTTTTTTTAACAGAAGATCAGTTTAGTATACATTAAGTAAAGATTTCAACAGTTTGCACCCCCATAGAAACACAAAGTGAAATATACTGTTTGAGTACTCGTTATAGCATTAAGCCTCAATGTACAGCACATTAAGGACAGAGATCCTCCATGAGGAGTAAGTGCACAGTGACTCCTGTTGTTGACTTTACAAATTGACACTCCTGTTTATGGCATCAGTAATCTCCCTATGCACCAGTCATGAGTTTCCAAGGCTATGGAAGCCCCTTGAGTTCTCCGACTCTTATCTTGTTTAGACAAGGTCATAGTCAAAGTGGAGGTTCTCTCCTCCCTTCAGAGAAAGGTACCTCCTTCTTTGAAGACCTGTTCTTTCCCTGATGGTCATTTTTAAGAATCATATCAGAGGCCGGTGCCGTGGCTCAATAGGTTAATCCTCCACCTTGCGGCGCCGGCACACCGGGTTCTAGTCCCGGTCGGGGCACCGGATTCTGTCCCGGTTGCCCCTCTTCCAGGCCAGCTCTCTGCTATGGCCAGGGAGTGCAGTGGAGGATGGCCCAGGTGCTTGGGCCCTGCACCCCATGGGAGACCAGGAAAAGCACCTGGATCCTGGCTCCTGCCATCGGATCAGCGCGGTGCGCCGGCTGCAGCGGCGGCCATTGGAGGGTGAACCAACGGCAAAAGGAAGACCTTTCTCTCTCTGTCTCTCTCTCTCACTGTCCACTCTGCCTGTCAAAAATAAAAAAATAAAAAAAAATAAAAAAAAAAGAATCATATCAGAAATGCTGGTTTTTTTTTTCATTTTTTAAACTTCCTCCTGACATACATTTGAATTAAAAAAAAAAAAAACCCTTAATATAACATTAGGAGTTTTTCCTCATATGCTCAATGTGGCAATTCTAGACCAAGGAATTGATAAGTACAAAACGGACTGCCTGTGAATAATAGAAAAGTTTGCATTATGAGAAAAAGCACTAAGTTCTGATTATATTTATTTAGATCTGTTTTTCCTGTTCAGAAAAAAATATTTTATTTAGTAGCTAATGCCAGTGAATACATTCGTACTTGACTTTGGTAGTTGAAGTGTTTAAGCACAGCTGAAGTGGACTTTGGTGATAGCCTCTTTATCTTGCTATTTTAAAGGTTGTTTTTGCTGTTTGTATTGCATTATAATTGGGATGTGCCTGATGCTTCTCAGGTTGTGTTCTCATAGCACTTCCTGTCAAAGATGTGGTATTCTGTTCATTTCTTTTATCTTTTAAAAATGCCTGACACACCTGCTAATTACCAAGTTCACAGGGAAAATGTTCTTGTGTGGATTCTCAAACTTGAACATGCCTCAGAATCCCCTGGAGGATTTCTGAAAACCCAGATTGCTGGGCCTTCTCCCAGAGCCTTTGACTCGGTGGATCTGGATGAGGCAAGAGAATTTGCATTTCCAGGAAGCACCTAAGTGGTGACAATGGTGGCTGCTGGTTTAGTGACCTCACTTTGGGGACCACTGTGATTTTTTTTTTTTTTTTTTTTTGGCAATGCTCAGGGAGGCTAAATACTCACTTACCATGTGTATTAGCTTTCTATGGCTATTACAAATTACCACAAACTTAGTGGCTTAAAACAACAGATTCATGTTCTTAAATTCCTGGAGCTTGGAAGTCTGAAATTGGTTTTATTGGTCTAAAGTCAAGGTACTGGCAGGGCTGATTCCACCTGACACCCCTAGGGGTGAGTTCATCGGCTGGCCTTTTTCAGCTCCCAGGCATTTCCGGTATTCCTTGGCTTGTGGCCCCTTTATCCATCTTCAAAATGCATCCCTCCAGTCTTGATGGCTGCCATTTTATCACCTTTTGTAGTGAAATCTCCCTCTGCATCCTTCTTGTAGGTCAGGATAATTTCTGCGCCCCAAAGTGTTTGGCTTACTCATAGCTGCAGAGTTCCTTTGCTCACATAAGGAACTTGCTCACATTCACAAGTTCCAGGGATTAGGATGGAGATATCTTTGGGAGCCTACCATGCCATGCAAATCCTCTATTCATCTCTCCTGATCTCTCAGAAAGCGTGCACTAGAATAGCCAGAGGGAAATGCCATCTGGCATGTTTAAAGTTGAAGCCATTTCTCTTTTTAAACTAATTTAAATTATTTCACTCATTTTATTTGAAAGAGAGGGTGAGAGAGAGAGAGAGTGCTTCTAAGTGCTAGTTCACTCTCCAGATACCCACAGTGCCAGAGCTGACCAGGCTGAAACCAGGAGCCAGGAACGCAATCCGGATCTCACACATGGGTAGCAGTGACCCAAGTACTTGACCCATCACCTGCTGCTTCCCAGGGTATTATTTGGCAAGGACATTAGAATCATGAGCATATCCAGGACTCAAACCTAAGCCCTCAGTTATGGGATGCAGGCGTCCCAAGTGGTGTCCTAACTGCTGTCCCAAGCACCCACACACTGGGGCTGTTTCTCATATAATACTGTACATGGTTTGCAGGCAATAAGTAGCACACTTGATTCTGCAGTACATATTCATGTTATTCTATTATCTTAAAATACCATGGAGAAAGACTTTAATTAAGTCTTGTAATATTGGTTTTAAAAAGACCTTTAGAGCATAAAAGATTTTTTAAGGAAAGATCACATAGTCCATATCCTGAAAGCACTTACAGGCTATTAGGAGATGTGATTTGCTCACAAGGATTCCTGACATCAGGTAGCACAGGATAAGTAGCATAACAAGGGATTAGAGAAGAGGGAGGGAGAATTTTGAACAGAGTGCTCAGGGAAGTCTGAACTGAAGATGTGGCGTTGAGGATGAACAATGAAGGAGGTGTTGGGGAAGAATAGTGCTAAGAAAGAAAAGAAAGTGGAAAGGCTGGGACTTGGGGAGGATTGCGTTTGTGGACAGGAGAAGATGGGAAAGAGCAAGGATGATACGATGATGATGATGATGAAGATGATGATGATGTTGTTGTTGTTGTTGTTGTTGATAGGCGAGTCAGACAGATAGGCAAAAGCCATGATCACCAGATCATGAATTTAGCCTCTGTTAGTAGGGAAAGGATTGAGAGATGATAGGCAAGTGAATTGGAGATGGAGAAAAGCCCCTTGGTTCTTGCGTGAGGAATGAATCATAAATAGCCACACCTAGAGGCCAGGAGTGCTAGGTTGGGTCTCCAACAGCCATGCTGGCCATTGTCTGTGACATTGGTCTATCTGCAGGCACACACTGGCTCTTGCCTATCAGTTGTAGTTTTTTTTTTTTTTTTTTTGTGACAGGCAGAGTGGACAGTGAGAGAGAGAGACAGAGAGAAAGGTCTTCCTTTGCCGTTGGTTCACCCTCCAATGGCCACCGCGGCCAGCGTGCCGCGCTGATCCAATGGCAGGAGCCAGGTACTTCTCCTGGTCTCCCATGGGGTGCAGGGCCCAAGCACTTGGGCCATCCTCCACTGCACTCCCTGGCCACAGCAGAGAGCTGGCCTGGAAGAGGGGCAACCGGGACAGAATCCGGCGCCCCAACCGGGACTAGAACACGGTGTGCCAGCGCCGCAAGGCGGAGGATTAGCCTAGTGAGCCACGGCACCGGCCCAGTTGTAGATTTTGTGACAGATATGCCAAGAAATGTTAGCAAAGGCTAATGTCAGACAGGTGAATCTTTTCTTGCTTTTTATAAAGACTTAGGCAGAAAAAAATGAAAGTTTTAAAAACATTTCTCCTTGTTTTTTCCTCCCAGAAGAATGACCACATATTACCAAGCAACAACAACAACAAAATGTGGTTCTTTCTTTTCTGGTCTTTTCCCAGAAGGATGAGAAAGCACTTTTCCATTTAGAGTCTCTAACTTAGCAGGAGGGAAGAAGAAAATCAAGGGACATTCACATTTTACTGAAGATAATGAATACTTTTTTTTTTTTTTTGATAGAACAAACACCGCTCCCTAGTTTGCTTTTTTAAAAAATTTAAACAGTGCAAATACAGGGGATTTTAAAATACGCTGTAGTTCTGTGCTATTTAGAGGAGAGATAGCAGCTGATTTCAGGGCAAGAGAAGGGTGCTGAGCTGTGGCAGCCACTTGCTTCTCCAGCCTACTGCCTTGAGCTAGTGGGATATCTCATTGATCTTCTCCCTCTGAGTTTGTGTTGCTGCTCCATTGAAAACAGAAGGAAGCAGTGTTAGAGAGGTTAAAGTCTCTTGAAGTGGCAGAGCTGGCCTCCAGCCCCAGGTCCTGTGATTGCTCACCAACTTTCCTCACTGTTAAATGGCCTCTCTCAGTAACAATGCTCCATGGCAGATAATAGTCAAATCCGAAAAAGCAAACCTATTCATGACATCGTATTATTACCTTACTGTGGATCATTAATGGTAGGACGTTGGGAGAGAAATATACAAGAATATTTTTAGCTTTAGAAGTATTTAATTTTTTCTAAGATTATAGAAGTATTCAGTTCCAGAAATCCTATTTTTATCTAATTTTTTAACCAAGAAAAGCTCTTACATTACTGTAGTAGAAAGTAGAACATCTTACTTTGTAATGGGAAAGAGCTGCTTTTTAGTCCTGGTAGCAATTCTGTTTTGCCAGTGGTAGCCACAGATGGCACCACCCCATCCTGTCACCCATTCCTCACTTGCCAGCAGGATACATCCTCCTTCCCTTCTCTTCTCCCTCTGGGACCCTATTCCCCTCATCTATAAGCTTTGTGCTCCCGGGTTAGACCCTGAGAAGCTCTGCTGTACTTACCACATGGTTCCCTATGTGCTTTGCCAAATTTACTAGAAGCACCTCAAGGGCAGTTTCTGAAAAGGAATCCCTGATAAATAGTTCTCAGACCAGATCTGCTCTTTATCCATGATGTAGATGAGACTGAACTGGTGGCATGCCTTGTTAAATAAGGCCTCTTGAGAAAGAGACACATTTCAAAAATGGGGAGAAGAAAAGAAATAGGAAAATGAACATAATTTTGTGAAGAATGAGAAGAAAAAGAGGAGGAGGGGGAAGAGAAAGGAGAAGAAAGAGCAGCAGCTGTCCCACGTACTAGTACTTTCTATGTAGCTGTTTACTTGATTCGGGCTTACTTCTGACACTGAAGGAATAGGTAGTAAAAGCCAAACAAACATCTGCCCATTTGTGTAGGAGATGGTATTTCCTGATTTTCTGTTTTCTTTCCTGCCAGTAGTGGAGTTGGGTCTCAGGAGAGGAGGGGAAGAACAGGAATCACAGATGCTGAAGGGTGACCAGTAGTCCCTGTCGGATGTTGAGGGAAAGGTGCCCTCCACTCTGTTGCTGTCTATGCATTCCCCAGGAGACCATTGAGGGAGTGTGTGACTTTAATACTACAGCTTCCCCACGGCTCTTCATGCTCAGCGGCTCATCAGTAGTCAAGTATTTTGTTTCTTTGCCGCTAACAACAACCAGCAGTTCCTTTCTAAAATATAGTAGCACAACTTCTAAAGCCTCTAAATCATGCCTGATGAATTCGTAGAAAGATCCTGGGGCATTTTGAGGTATCCCCTTTGTCTGTGTATTACATTCCAGAGGCAGAGGCTGGTCGCTTTTATATCCATACCTAACTGCCAGGGATTTTCGACGGAGTCTGTACTGATGGCAGCTACACGGTGTGTTAGTGCAGCCCTTCAATTATAACAAAAATCTCCTGCACAGGATTTCTGTATAATTTTACATATTAATTTTATTTTTCTTGCTGCCAAATAAAGTCAACCTGTAAAAGTATCAACCACTTCTCATTGCCTCACATCCCATTTTTAACACTCTTACTTTTCTTGAACACAGAGAGGTAAGACTTTCCCGATCTGCTTTCAGGATTGTGGAAATCCTGCCACACGTGGGAACAGGGTTACCGGGTAGGAACTGGGCAGCTTGGGGAGACTGGATGTTAAGAGGGAAGAGGAGGTACAGGGAGAGAGTTTCTGTTTATAAACGAATGAGGAGATCTTCCTGGGAGGCAAGTGTTGACTCTCTGCGGTGGTTTTTCTTAAATGGTGATAATTAGATATGCTAACGCCTAATATACGGCAGTACTGAGATCTCTGACGAGAAGGGGTTTGCCTTGTGATGTTCTTCCATGATGTGTTGCTGTCGCTGTCCCAGGGGTGCAGTTTGTACAGCAGTCCCAGCTCCGTTCGCCCCAGTTGGCATGTCTGTGAAGGCAGGTAGCAGTTGCCCCTCCTCCTCTTGCTGGTCACCAGAGGACAGTCTGTTAGGGCCACCACTTGTTTCTTCTCCAGAGTGGGCATTGATATGCATGTTGACTGTCTCCATAGCCTTTGGGACATTCATATATTAATTCTATGAATTAAAGGGAAGGGGAAATAAAATTTTCAAGTAACTCTAATCTATCCTTAAAATAGCTAAGCCCTGCTCCCTTTTCTGGATATGTATATACACATATATCAGGCAGTTCATGAAATAAGACCATGTCTTAATAGCAATTGATGATTTATTAGCTGCTAATTATATCTGTGGTATCTGTTGTTTACAGATATCCTTTGTATATATTCTCTTTCTCCCTTTCTCTGTCTCTCTTTCACAACTGCCCTCCTATAACTATCCTTGTGTAAGACCTATTTTTTTTTAAAGCGTGTGATTGTAAATTGCAGTCCTATTTGCTGACAGGCTGTGATGACACTAATCAAATAAACAAAGTTAGTTCAAGGAAACCGGTCATTAGGATCACCAGTGAACTTGTGACCAGGAGCCTCATCAATTAGATACTTCTCACCCTCTGCTGCCCATTGACCTCTGGGTTTTTGCCTCTGTCCAGGCTGATAATCAAAAAATTGCCTCTAAAAATAGGGCACCAGCTAATGACAACAGCAAGTTTATGAATAACTCTGGTAAATTTAATTTTGAGAGCTGGCTGTGAGTGCAATTACTGATTCATTGCTTGATCACAGGGATTAAGCCATGTACTCATTATTGGAACTTGGTTCCTTTGTTTTTAATCTGGAAACTCAAGCATAGTTCATAAACCACATAATTAATTAATGGCCTCTCAATCCCAAGCCCTTACCTGCTAGTAAATAGGTAATTTGACTTTTTTTTTTTTAAATAAAAGAATAAGTTGCTAGGGAGTTTTGTTGGTCTTTCTTTCTTTCTATTAGTTGTATTTCAAGTTTAATCAAGCCTGAGCATTTGCAAATAAGCAAAGTGATGGATGCAGTAACAAAACAAAACCAAATTTTTGAGGCAGGTGGTTAGCCTAGTGATTAAGACCTCCATCTCCCATATCAAAGCCCCTGGGTTTGAGTCCTGGCTCCAGCTACGGAGTCCAGATTCTTGCTAATGCAGATAGGCACTGGGAGGCAGCAGGGATGAGTTGAGTAGTTGGAGAACTGCATTGCATTCCAGCCTCCAACCTCAGCCCAGACCCAGGCCTTCATGAACATTTGGGTTTAAGCCAACAGATGGAAGCTCACTCCATGTGTCTCTGTCTCTCTGTCTCATCTCTCTCTCTCTCTCTCTCTCTCTCTCTCTCTCAAATAAATAAATGAAATTTAAAAGACTTTGTTGATACATGAGTAACGACAAAGCATCCTGGGAATTTTGGCTCTTTCCTATAGTCCCCACATTAAACACATAAGGAGCCTCTCATCTTAAAGGAGTTACTCTTCTTCTTGCTCACGCTCTGAAGGTCACAAACACAGACACATATTCCTTCACATTTGTTGGGTTTCCTTCCTTGCAAAAGCAAGTGAAGAGTCATGTTGGCAAGATCAGTAGGACACCTGTTTTAATTCTGTGGCAAGATGCTGACTGCATGCTTCTTCCATGGGCACCTTCTCTAATCACCAGTCTTGCTGCAGGGTGTTGTATATTCAGATGCCTGGAGTGACTAATGTGCACATTAAGTCCAGCTTCTCTAAAGATGCACTGGGCAGTAGCATCAGCAGGTCATTGGAAGTGAGGGAAATATGAAGAAACATGCCAACAGTATTGTTAGGAGAATTAAAGAAAACCATTTGAAGGTTTGTAAGTCCCTCCGAAGAAAAATGGAATACGCAGAAGCTGTGTTTGTAAATGACTGCTTTTGAAATGAAACACCAAAGGGAAGAGATTTAAACTGAGGCTGCACCCCTAGTGGGCTCTGCACAGCCACCCTCTCCACTGGCTGCTCCACTTTTCCTGACGGGGGACATTTTTCAACCCGATGGCTCTGACACAGATAATGGCCATCTTGATTGCATCAGGGAGCTATTCATAAAACAAGGACATGCAGGTGCAGGTGGAATTTTTTTCCCTTGCTGCACAAAGAGGAAGGATTTTAGTGCTCCTTTGAATGAGAAAATTTAACAACCTTATTTTAAAATTAAACAGCCTGAGGACATTTTGTGGTGTGCTACACTTGTTTAATTATCTTAGGTATTTGTGAGTTATTGTTTTCAATTATCTCCCACGTCCTTAGGTTTATCCACTCCACATGACTGTTTTTAAATCTCCACCACTGTTATTTGGCTCTCCTAGTTTTTATTACTAACGTAGGACATCTCTTTTGTGGACTACTGCAGCAGAAAAATGTATCTGATGCCAGCAAAGCTGACAACTGTGACAGTGAAATTCTGCCAAAACCAATAACGACCTGGAACTTACAAATCCCTATCTTAGCAATATGCCCTGGGACACGGAAAATATTTCTCTTTAATAAATAGTCAGAAAATCATCTGCTTGAAAGTGGTTGTCAGATGGCCCCTTTGGCACCATGTGAATGTTGGGAAGAAGGGATACTGGGATGAGATGCTAATTATCTGCCACTCTGTGATGTATTGCTCTCACCACAGAATCTTCCTGATGAACATAAAGTTGAAATTTGGATTTTTAAATAAATTCAGATTCTTCAAGCATTTCAGGAGTGAAAGGACATCCATACCTAGGAAAAGGAATTCCAAGGTAGTTTAGTCACATCATATAAAATATTGCATAAAATGATTTACATTTGTTTTTAGTTAATGGAATAGGTGTTGCTAAAGTCTGGGTGGTAGATACTACCTGTCATGAAGGCCTGTGAGCTAGCTGGCTGGACGTTTCAACAGTATATGCTGAGATTCACAAGGCAAGGCCTCTGGAAGCAGATGGTGGCCACACCAGTACACAACCGGCTCTCATTGTGTGCTGGCCACCAGGTAGCAGTGGACTTGGTTTTTTATCGAAGTTTACTTGATGTCATGGTATTTCAGGACCTGTTTGTTGAAGATAAGTAAGTATCCCAGTGTTCAGCTCGTGTTTTTATATTTCCCCGAGGGTTCTGAAGATGGCTTCTGCCTTGATGGAGGCAGCTGCTATGCTAAAGCAGTCGTTGAAATGTTCTCTTTCAGGATCCTTGTGGAGATCCCAAGGCAGCAGTCTGAACTGTCACGTATGTTAGAGCTTTGAGGCCTCAGTCGCCTTCATCTTGGGGAGATGGGACACATTCAAAGAAATTTCCCAAGAATTGTCCTATCTTTGTTTCTGATTATTCCATTGCTTACTTCACAGAGTAGGCTCTGCTTTCTAGGCTCTGTCCTGTGCTAGGCTCCTGGCCCTCCACAGACGAGGGAGCTCTTTAGGGTGTGGAAACTCGCTCATGACCAGGAAGACCACAAAGCCCAATAGAACACACAGATGAGCGTCATTTCATTCGTATAGGATATTCTATGAAAGACCCAAAATGGAGCCTGAATATGCACTAATGACACAAAGTCAAGAAAGTGGATTATTTCTTAATAGGAGAGAAAATTTAGAGGGAATAAGAACATAGAAAAGCTTTGCTTGGAGTGAGCACGTGCTTTCTATTCCAAGTGCACATCGTCCCTAAATGACTGTGGGGTGTGAATGAAAATTTGGGGCAGGCGTTTGGCCGAGTGATTAAGACACCTGTGTCTCACATCAGAGTGCCTCTGATCAGTTCTTCCTCTCCAGCTTCCTGCTAATGCAGACCCTGGGAGGCAAAGGTAATTAAACAAGTAGTTAGATCCCTGCCACCCAAGTGGGAGACCGGGATTGAGTTTTTGATTCCTGGCTTCTAGTCCTGGCCCAGTGTCAGCTATTGTGGACATTTGTGGTGGGAGTATGTTTCTCTCTCTCAAATAAATAATTTTAAAACTTTAAATAAATGGGAATTATGTGCATGTTTACATGGCTAGCTGGAAAGTTTGCTCAGCCAAACATAGATCAAACTCTCTTGAGCAGTCTTTGTCTATGGGGCTCTGGGTTGGCCTCTGAGGATCCTGTAATCAAGCTGTAATTTCTGCTTTTCAGACATCCACAGAATCACTATGTTCCTAGATCTGTATGTATGAAATACATGAAATTTTTATGCCTCAAATAAAGCAAACATTAAAAAAAGATATACACAGAGCCATCTAAAGCCTCTCTCTATCCCCCCTCAGTTGTTATCTACTCCCCAAATACAGGATATTTGAGAGAACCTTCTCACTTTGTGTATGCCATGCCATGTCTGACTAATTATCACGTAAGGAGAAGGCCAGTTCCCCCCTGCTTTCTAACAGTCTCACTCTTTCGCTAAGTTCCCTGGAAACATTTTGACCTGTAACTTGCAATGCCTGGGTACAGTGAAGCTTTCCTTTGCTTTGCTTTGATTTTTTTTTCCCCTCAGGGGTAGGTAGAAAAATGTGTTGACATGGTGTTCCAAACTCAATGGGAAAAATAAAAAACATGGTAAGGAAAATATTGTTCAGAATATATATTTGACAGCCGTCTACAACTTTTCAGCTGTACTCACAGGAATTAAAAAGGAGCATGTCTTGCCTATGAGAGGAACAAGAGCAGTGTGGTTATTCTCTTACGTATCCCTTTTTTCTCAAAAAAAATCTCTAGAGATGTCACACAGTCTGATATTAGCACATCGTGTGTGTGTTCATTATTTTCTTTTGGCTTCTGTTTGCTTCAGAATGCATTTGAAAGAAAAATTTATAGGCCGGCGCCACGGCTCATTAGGCTAATCCTCCACCTTGCGGTGCCGGCACACGGGGTTGTAGTCCCGGTCGGGGCGCCGGATTCTGTCCCGGTTGCCCCTCTTCCAGGCCAGCTCTCTGCTGTGGCCAGGGAGTGCAGTGGAGGATGGCCCAAGTGCTTGGGCCCTGCACCCCATGGGAGACCAGGAGAAGCACCTGGCTCCTGCCATCGGATTAGCGCGGTGCGCCGGCTGCACCGCGCTGGCCGCGGCAGCCATTGGAGGGTGAACCAACGGCAAAGGAAGACCTTTCTGTCTCTCTCTCTCACTGTCCACTCTGCCTGTCAAAAAAAAAAAAAAAAAAAGAAAAGAAAAAGAAAAATTTATGCCCTTTATTTATAAAAAAGTAGATCATTTTCCTGTTCTACGGGGAGAAAATATTTGACGTAGAAGCAATTTCAACACAAACCATCTGTCTCCTAAATAAATTTACGTTGGATGCATCGAGACTTGATGTTTCAACCTGGAGTCATGACAATTAGAAATGATTTTCATGTAACAGAACCAAGAAGTGTGGGTTTCCTGCCAGACAGTAACTCCATAGGGGTCCTATCTGTAGTACACCGGGGTGGGGGTGCACCCAGGCTTATCTGACCTGCAGCTCTGCAGCATCTGTATCCTGGGTGCATACCTGTGTGACTGAACAAAAGAGAAAGAAAGGAGAAACCAACCCAAGAGTGACCAAGAATATCATAGCCATGAACACGCAAGAATAGAGGATTAGACATCTTTTCATTTGATTCTGCACTAAGCCTTTGACTCTAATGGAAATTAAAAATGTTATCGCAAAAGTAAATAAACTTGCTATCATTGATGTCCTTATGTTTGTAAAGAAAATGAAGAGTAGGAAATGAAAATTAGGAAATCAGTTCACTTACATGTTGAGACAACCTGCTAGACTAGCAGCTACAGAATTATGAGGTATATTCGTAATTTCTTTATAATTTCCTTAAGAACCAAATGTACTAGTTGTAAACAGGCTGTAATTTACACGTTATGGGCAGTGAGTAGAACAGAGCCCAGTGCTTCGCATTTCTCATCTGCAATGACAAAACCTTTCTTCCTGTTTAAGGCTGTGGGAAGGACTTTCTGTTTCTTCTGCGTGTATTTCCTCCAGTTGCTCCTTAGCGGTTAAGAAGATTATTCTTTTCCTAGAGCCAATTTACTCCTGACGTTTCCACTCCTGAGATTTAGAATGAGATACTCTTTGTTTTACGCATTCAGGGCAGGCCATGTAAAGTTGTCAAGTGTGTTTAGCTAAGAATCCCCAGCACCTTTGGAAGGGAGAGTCCCTGCAGAGAGCCAGACGCAAAGTAAGGCCGTACGGAGGCATTGCTACTGCTCCGCTCCCCGCTGGGATGCCTGACCGTCTGCCTGCAATGCTGCCTGCAGCTGTACTTGGAAAATGCTACGCCGGTGATGCGTGTTGCCACCATGTTTCTGTCTTTATTGTGTTGTTAAGGAGCAAAACCCGATTTTTAGACTCTTTTTATCAAAATATTTATGAAAATTGATCAGCGTAAGACATACTGCTATTTCTCTTAAGTAAGAGTGTTCTGTTCTCTAATGAAACAGTTGGCAAAGTATCAGGAAAGACGATTACAATAACTGAGTTCTCAGTTGTAATTATTTTCAGCTGAGGTCCTTGAGGCTTAGTGTACCATATAAGGCTCTCTCTTTTTAAAAAAATTATATACAGTTTGCTGAGAAGCCTGGCTTTTGTTTTTATTTTTGCTAATTGGAATACATTTTTTCTTACCAACTCTCAACAAATCATTTTGGAGCCAACATATTCACATGTTTTATTTTGTTTTCTGCTAAGTGATTTCTGGATTTCACACAATTGTGTTTTTTGGGAGTGAGGGGTAGTATAACCGCACAATTCAATGCATACAACAGAGGGCAGGGGTTCCTCAAATAGGAAAAGGACCACTGATGAGGGCTGGTGGCAAGGCACTGTCTGAAACAGCAGCTGTACGAAACAGAGACTCTGGAAAGAAAGCTGGACCGGTGGGCTGGGGCTTACCAGCCCAGGATCCCAGCAGGCAGGGGAGACAGAGCCTCCTCTGAGTACGTCGCAGACCTAGAGGGGATAATGGCTATTGAAATCAGGATTCAAATATGCTGTGAGTGTGCAGGCATAGCCAACACCATTGAAGTGAGGCTAGGGATTTAAAAAAAAAGTATCCCAATGGTAAAGAAAACCCTGGAATTGGATGGGAATGGAACATATTGTTAGGATTTCTGCTGCTTGGTCAAGAGGACTTGCTTCAGTTTAGATATTTAGGAGGTTGATGTTTCATGTTTATTTAGCACTGCGTGGTTTCCTTCTTTTGAAAACCTGATGCCTTGGAGGGTTATGAAGACAGATTCTTCCTTGGTGAAGGCAGCTTCTGTTACAGAGCAGATTTAGAGAGAGCTTCCAATCTGCTTGTTCACTTCCCCAAATGGCCACAGTGGCCTGGGCTGGGTCAAGGCTGAGGCCGGGAGCTGGAAACTCGATCCAGGCCTCCCACATGAGTGGCAGGAACCTAATCACTTGAGCCGTCACTACCATCTCCCAGCGTCTGCATTAGTAGGAAGCTGGAGTCAGGTGCTAGAATTGGATGTCAAAAGTAGGCACTCGGATATGGAATGTGGGCCTCTTAACTAGTGTGTTAGCCACTAGGCTCAGTGCCTGCCCTTGATTTTTATTAATACTTCCACACCACTATGCGGTTATCAGTTTGAGAATATGTTTGTTTACCCAAAATTGAAGTGATAGTGGTCTTTAAAGTGTGTTATTAGTAAGGATGGTGATTCATGGCTTTTTGACATTTGAAAGTCTACATGAGGAGGGATTATAACTTTAAAATAATGCAGAAGATCATAGGAAAACACAAAGATATCTAAGTTCAGAGCTGCTACTGGAATGCAGAATCTCAAAATTTTAATTCAATATCTTTTCCATGTAGATCTTTTAGAAATTATGTAAAGTTAATTTATATCGATTGCTGTATCATTCCTGTACATGTGTTGCCTCATTCATATTATATTGTACCTTACCTTTTCACTCATTGTGACCTGTAAATATTTTCTCGTGTCTCTAATACTTAAATAATATAGTATTATTAATATTTCCATAGCTGCATTAAAAAAACCACCATGTGGACTCACAATAATTTACTTGAATATTACTGTAGTATTATGTATAATGTAGCCTTTAAAAAATTCTCTAATTCTTTCTTCAGTCTTAAAATTTATTGGATCTTCTGGTCTTGGATGGAATTTGCATCACTTTTTTTTTTTTTAGAAGACTGTTTTTCAGTAACAAATCTGCAACCACCAGAGCATTATCTCCCTTCCAGCAGCTGCATAAAACCCTGCAGACAGAAAAGACTCCACTGCATTTCCGTGGGAATTGGGGCGCTCCATTCAGCCAGCCGGAGTAGCAGGCTCCTGCGCAGCCACAGCTGCCTCTCAGGTTCATTCTCCCCATTTCTCAGCTAGACACACAGCTGCCGGGAACAATCCCTGCCTCACTTCAGCCAGGAGCCATTTGGGGAGGTTAATAACATACATGGGCAGAACTGCAGGGGGCGCTATCTGGAAGTCTCTTCAGGGGCCAGTGAGAGGCCCTTCCTTATCTCTTCCTGGGATGGCTGTGCCCGCTTTCCTGGCTTTTCCTTAGGGACTGAGAGCATACCTCTGGACTGTCAGGACAAGGAGCTAGAAGGAATCGGGTCCCGTGTGACCTTGTAAAACTGTGATCCCAGCTCTGGATCACCTCTCTGTAGACTCCAAGTGACAAAGGAATGCCTGTCTTTTCTTTCATAAGTCACCATTTCTTTGAGGCTTCCTGTTCCTTGCAGTAAACCTATCCTACCCAAACATGCTCGCCAAACTCTTTTCTTAGGATCTTTCCCCACCATTGTATGTGAGATTTCTTGGCAGAGATGAATGGAAAGGTAAATGAAAGATGTTTTTTACTAGCAAACAGCCACAAATTCTACAAGTGCACATTTTCCCCAAAACATATGAGTCTCTTACATAAGACGTTTAAATTTTGGACCTGGTACGATACTTACTTCTATAGCAGCTCAAGAAAATATAATCAGGAATTGAAATATGGTGAGTAGGATAACATAGAAGTTATTCAAAATTTACTGCTGTTTCCAAAAGCTCTTGCTTAGCAGTTCACTGTGGTAATAAGAAGGCGCCTTTGCTGACGAAGCACTTCCTCTGTGCCCTGCTCTATTTAATGAAGCTCCTTCCATGGAAGATTGGGAGCACCACACAGTGCCCTCAGAGGCATGCATGCCTGTTTAGCAGAGGAGGAAATGGCTCCCTGGCTCACCCTACTAACCCTGATCCACCTTAACTGCTGGCCTTTTTCCTATAGCATCAGTCATCGTCTCACCCACTCTGCGGTTTGGTCTATCGGTTTATTGTAATTGTCTCTCTCTGCACAGTGGGCTGTAAGCTCTGTGCGGCCAGACGTCTTGCTGTGTGCACTGGTATGTGGCACACCCCTGCAGCAGTGAACGACACTCAGTAGTTCCTCAACTCATCCTCACTGAAATGACACCGAAGGGACCCCAAAATGAGCTAGAGAGGCTGAAGTGCTGCCACTTGTTCATGATTCGCACAAGGCAAGGGAAAGAGCTGCAGCTGGAGTCCCAGTGGTTTAGCACAAGAACTTGTATGTGGACTTGTTAGGGTATATTATCTTCTAAACTGCTTAATTTCTCTGTCGACAAAATGTTGTCCTATATTAATCATGAAATGGTTTGGAAGTTTTAAGTAACTTTATGCATTGTATTTGTGGGGGCAGTTTTACATTTATAGAAGAATTAAGCAGACAGTACAGAGTTCCCATAAACCCCTTGCTAACCCCAGGGTCCCCCATCTTGACATCGTGTATTACTTGTGTGATACTTCTTTTTACAGTTGATGAGTCAACAGTAAAACACTATTATTAACACAAGGCCATGGTTTATATTAGGATTCACTTTAACATTTTTTAAAGTTATTTTCATTTGTTTGAAAGAGAGTGAAAGAGAAGAAAGAGTGAAAGAGTGAAACAGAGACAGAAAGAGACAGAGATCTCCCATCTGCTGTTTCACTCCTCAATTTCCTGCAACAGCCAGGGGTGGGCCAGGCTGAAGCCAGGAGCCAGGACCTTAATCTAGGTCTTCCACGTCATGGCAGAGACCCAACTACATGATCTGTCACCTGTGGCCTCTCTGAGCATTAGCAGGACGCTGGTTGTGAGCACTGGAACCAGGACTTGAACCTAGGTACTTCAACATGGGCTACAAGTGCCAGCCTCAAGGGTTCACTTTCGGTGTTGTACATTCTGTGGATTTTTTTGCAAACGTGTAACCGCATGTAGTCCCGTGATATTTCACAGTGAATGGTTTCACTGCCCTAAACGTGCCCTGTGTTCCACCTGTTCCTTCATCTCTCCCTGACAATCACTGATATTTTACTGTCTCCTTGGTTTGCATTTTCCAGAATATCACCTGGTTGGAATTGCGCAGTATGGAGTCTTTTTAAACTGGCTTCTTTCACTTAGCAATGTGTTAAGGGTCCTGCATGTCTTTTTTGTGGCTTAATAGCTCATTTCTTTTTATCTCTGAATAATATTGCATTGTGTGGGTGTACCACAGTTTATTCACCTGACCTGCTGGTGGCTTCGGTGTTTGGGCAATTATAAACAAAGCTGCTATAAATATTTGTATGCAGGTTGTGTGAACGTAAGTTTTCACTTTTTAGGCAAGTGCCGAGAAACGTGATTGCTGGATCATATAATGTTCGTTTTTATTGTGTCTTCATAATGGACTCTCATTGAGAACCAACACTGCGAATCCACTCGAACTGGGGAGAAATGTGGGACTGGTGTTGTGGCACAGAGGGTTAAGGTGCTGTTTGCAGTGCCAGCATCCCACATCAGAATACTGGTTTGAGTCCCTTTGCTTCCAATCCAGATCCCTGCTCATGTGCCTGGGAAAACAGCAGAACATGGCCCAAATGCTTAGGCTACTGACACCTTGGTGGGAGAGCCAGATGGAGTTCCTGGCTCCTGGCTCCTGGCTCCTGGCATTGGCTTGTCCCAGTCCCAGTTGTTGCAACAATTTGGGGAGTAAAGAAACAGATATAAGGTTCTTTTCCCCCCATCCCCTGCCCTGCCTCTGTCATTTAGCCTTTCAAATAAATAAGTAAATAAATTTTTTTAAGATTTATTTATTTATCTGAGACGTACAGTTACAGAGAGCAGGAAAGACAGAAAGCTCTTCCATCCGCTGGTTCACTCCCCAAATGGCTGCAGTGGCCGGAGCTGGGCTGATCCAAAGCCAGGAGCCAGAAGCTTCTTCCGGGTCTCCCACACAGGTGCAGGGGCCCAAGCACTTGGACCATCTTCCACTGCTTTTCTAGGCCATAGCAGAGAGCTGGATCAGAAGTGGAGCAGCCGGGACTTGAACCCGCGTCTGTGTGGGATGCCAGCACTGGAGGCGGAGGTTTAGCCCACTACACCAGAGCACCAGCCTCAATAAATCTTTTTTTAAAAATGGGGTGAAATGTGAGTGGTGCTACAGATTTCCTTCATTGAGCTGTCCGTGCTTGGAGGCTGCTGCAGCCATATCCCAAAGCCATGTGTGAAAATCCTGAATGACAAGGCATGACTGTGAAGATACCTTCAGAATGGTTCAAATCAGTTCTCCTGCTGTCAGAACTTCCTCAAATTAACACACATAGTAACTCTATTGTGCCACATCAGGTTAACTTAAAGGTTGTTTATACACTTCAGCTGATCTGTTAATTCTCAGCAAAAATAGAGTGCCTATCACAGAAAGCTGGCAAAAATGTTCACCTTACACATGGAGAAGACTCCTCTGGCTCCTAAAGTATAGATTACTCTTGTTTTCTTTTTTCTTATAAACTAGAGACGCTAAGCCATACATTTCTGGATTAGAATTTGCTATGAATTTTTTTTTTTTTTTTTGACAGGCAAAGTTAGACAGTGAGAGAGAGAGAGAGAGAGAGAAAGGTCTTCCTTCTGTTGGTTCATCCCCCAAATGGCTGCCACGGCCGGCCCTGCACCAATCCAAAGCCAGGAGCCAGGTGCTCCCTCCTGGTCTCCCATGCAGGTGCAGGGCCCAAGCACTTGGGCCATCCTCCACTGCCTTTCCGGGCCAGAGCAGAGAGCTGGACTGGAAGAGGAGCAACCAGGACAGAACCGGCGCCCTGACCGGGACTAGAACCCGGGGTGCCGGTGCTGCAGGTGGAGGATTAGCCTAGTGAGCTGCGGCACCGGTGGATTTGCTACGATTAACAAATGGATGGTCCCTGGCTGTCTTTGGAGCATTTCAAAACCAGGCCTTGTGTGACAATGTCACTTGCTGGTTTCTTGATGCATAGGCATGGGGAACAAATAGTGCAGCATTTCTGTCTCTTGTTGGGCTGCTGTGTTCTGGGAGGCTCCTCGTGGTGCCTGTCCTTACGCAGCCCAGCCCTGCCTCTTGAGCGCTCCATGCTTTCTTCCCTGTCACACTCCTGCCTGCCTTTGCTGGTTGTGAGCTATCGACTCTGCACCCTGGATGTATTTCACCCCAGGAAATGCACATTTTCAGGGACTTGAGCGTACTGTTTGCCTCTTCTTCTCACATACAAGTCCCTTACTTGTGTTTGCTATTTGCCCCCGCCCCGCGCCCGCCCCGCTTATATTTTTCTTATCTGGCCCCGCCAGGTGAAAGCTCCTGCTGGAGTCTGTATCCAGTCTTGACAAGCCCGGGGCATCATTGATTCTAACTGTGTTCCAGATAAGGAAGACAGAATAAGCAAATCACAGAGGCATCGAGTGTGAGACTCCGCTAATTAAAGCAAGGATTGCAGTACTGATCCGTTCTGATGTGTGATGTCCAAGATAATAGGCTAGACCCTCCCGTAGTTCTGTCTAGCATGGGAGGCAGACAGGTACACCAATATTTGCAGCAAAATGCAATAAAGAAGTGGAGGTGTGGGAGCTTCTAGGGAGTCTATTTAGAGGAGTTCATTTAGGTATGAGTTGAGCATGATGTTTGGTTTTGGTGGGGCCAGAGATAGTAAGAGGCAAATCTGAAAAGACAAGTTGATGCCAGTTTGTAAATTTCCTTGAAACCATGATGAGGATCCTGGGTGTTACTGAATGATTGGTGTGGAATCATCAAATGTGTTGAAAATGTAGATTCCCAGCCGGTTTTCCAGTTTTCTTTTAGACTCTGAGTTGTATGCCATAGGCATCTCAAAAGCTTTTCAGGTAGGGGCAACTGTTTTTGGTCTAGCAGTTAAGTCCCTGTTTGGGACACTGGAGTACCTGGGTTTGGTCCTGGCTCCACTCCCAGTTCCAGTTCCTGCTAATGTACACCTTGTGAGGAAGCACGTGATGGCTTAAATACTTAGGTCCCCACCACCCACATGGGCAACTCAGATTGAATTATGGGCTCCTGACTTTGGTTTGGCCCAGCCCTCACTATTGCAGACATAGCATGTAGAAGACCTCTGCTCTCCTCTCCTCCACTCTTCTCTCTCCCCTTCTCATCTCCTCCCTGACTCTGTTTCTCTCTCCCCTGCCTTTCAAATAAAATGAAGAATTAAAAGAAAAATCTCCAAGGCGAAAACCACACTCAACATCTTCTCTTCATTCTTCTCATCTGCCCTTCCCATCTTATTTGTGGGCCTCACCGTCTGCCACGGTCAAACAAGCCAGAGATCTTGGGGCCAACTGTGCAACCTCTCTACCCCTACCCATGCCCAACAAGACAGCATAAGCCAAAATTACCCAGTCACGTGTGCACCTCTTCATTTCTGGCCCTTTGTTTTCAGCCCTGATCGCTTATCAATTTAGCACCATTAAATGACACTAATTATCCCTCAGTATGCAGAGAACAGGTAGACTACTGATTCAGAACATGGGGCTGAAATACTATTCAATCTTCATATAAGCTTAAAGTTTGTATATGCACAACATGGCATATTTAGAAATTGACCAGATGGGCACTGCACACTGTTGAAATCTCTCCCTGACTATGTATCATTTGGTGTTCCAGTCTCTTATGTTAGCTAGGATTAGGTTTGAAGCATATAACAATAAATTGATTGTACTGGCTTAAGCAAGAAAACATTTATTTCTCAGGTAGAGAAGTCTGGAGTCTGACACAGTGGCTCCATTGTGCATTGAGGATATAGGATCTTTCCGTCTTTCTGCTTTATTACATTAGTACAAGGCTTCCATCTTGCAGATTATTTTGTGGTACAAAATGGCTGCTGTGTCTCCAGCCCGCACTTCAATGAAAACAGATGGTGGCCAGGTAAAAAGTTGGTCTCCATCTCAGTCACTGCTTATTGGGCATCTTTTATAGATGTCCTATACACCATTTCCAGTTTATAGATCAAAAGTGAGACACAAGGCCTTAGCTGTCTGCAAGAAGACTGAGAAATGTCTTTGTGTTTTTAAGGGGAGACAATGTGTTCAACTTAAAATGTGGATTCTGTCATTAAGGAAGAAAAGGGAGAATGATGTTGGTGTAGGCAACTAGTGGAGGAGGACTTACAGTTCTGCTCAGAATAGATAAAACCACCCTCTTTATACTGAGCATAATAAGCCTATTCTTAATTATACTCGTGGATGTCTAGTGTCTCAGGCACTTACACTGTGTGGCTGCCATTCTAGAAACTGTCTTTAACAAAAAAAAAATTGTAAAAGTATTTTTCATTTTCTCATCTATTTGTCAAGTCACATGACATGTCAGATACTTAGAACTTGAGCACTATTATTCACAGAAAGATAGACGCATGCAGAGCAGCTTAATGAGGTGCTGACAAACTGCTCTTCCATGAAGTTCCTCGCTTGATTCATTATTATTGGTTGCAGGTACTGTAGGTTTCAGCAATTGCCCTCAGTGTGGTGTAGCAGATCCGAGTTTCAAAAGTCTGGAGTTTGGGGGCAGGCGTTTAATGCAGCTGTTAAGACACCATTTGGGGGAGGGCGGCGCCATGGCGCACTAGGTTAATCCTCTGCCTGCGGCGCCGGCATCCCCCATAGGCACTGGATATAGTCCTGGCTGCTCCTCTTCCAATCCAGCTCTCTGCTGTGGCCCAGGAGGGCAGTGGAGGATGGCCCACGTGGAAGACCAGGAGGAGGCTCCTGGCTTCTGGCTTCAGATCGGTGCAGCTCTGGCCATTGTGGCCATCTGGGGAGTGAACCAATGGAAGGAAGACCTATCTCTCTCTCTCTCTCTCTCTCTCTCTCACTGTCTGTAACTCTACCTGTCAAATAAATTTAAAAAAAAAAAAAAGACACCATTTGGGACATCCTCGTTGTATGTTGTTGTGCCTGGGTTTGAATCCTGGTCCTGCCCCTGTTACTCACATGGAAGACCTAGAGTGAGTTCTAAGCTTCTGGCTTCAGCCTGGCCCAGCCCTGGCTGTTGAGAACATTTGGGGAATAAACCAGCAGGTGGAAGATATTCATTCTCTCTCTTTCGCTCACACTCTCTCTTTCTCTCTCTGCCTTTCAACTAACTAAATAAGATAAATACAGTTTTTTAAAAGTCTGGCATCCATCCCAGGAATCTATAATTTCAAAAAGTTAAAGTGGCTCTGGTATACAACCTAAGTTGAAATCATCATCTTCATGAATTTACATTTGATTACATGATTCCCAGGAATCCGACTGCATAATGTTGTGTACTTCTGGGTTATTCTGAGACATAAATTAGAGATTATTATAAGAGCTCTGAATCAGTGTATATGAATGTATCAGAAGAATTTATAGCATAAGAAGAGGAAATTTGTTTTAAAAACTAGAAGGATTAGGGCTGGTGTTGTGATGTAGCGGGTAAAGCCGCCACTTGTGACACCAGAATCCCATATGGGTGCCATTTCAAACCCCGGCTGCTCCACTTCTGATCCAGCTCCCTGCTAATGCTCCTGCAAAAGCAGCAGAGGAGGCCCAAGTGTTTGGGCCCCTACACCAATGTGGGAAACCCGGATGAAGCTCCTGACTCCTGGCTTCAGCCTGGCACAGCCCTGACTGTTGCAGCCAGTTGGGGAGTGAACCAGTGGATGGAACATCTTTCTCTTTCTCTCTCTCTCTCTGTCTCTCTCTCTATATATATATATATATATTCCTCCTCCCTTTTCCATCTCCCTCGCCCTCTCTTTCTGTAAGTTTTTTAAATAAATAAAAAAAAACTAGAAAAATTAGTCACATTGATCAAGTATATTAAAAAATTAAATTCTCATAATAAAATGTCTTTAATGTAAAACAATGTAAGAATCCTGATTATACTATCAGTATAATTCTTGCCCTTGCATTTATTGTTGTGTCTCACTTTTTGTTGTTATCTCATATTGTTGTTATCTCATATTGTAATATTATGCAGTTAAAGTCATATAGAAATACAAGTAGAATCAATGACTTCCATTTTTACCTTGTTTTAAAATTACTGCTTGTTTACATGTTCATTTCTATAAAAATCTATTTAATAATCACTGTGGCCATTTTATAGAACAGGGAATTGAAATAAAATTGTACTTTTTTTTTAAAATGTTTATTTTCATTTGTTTAGAAGGCAGAGAGAGAGAGAGAGAGAGAGAGAGAAAGACTGCAGGGCTGGACCAGGCCAAAGCCTGGAGCCTGGACCTCCATCTGGGCTTCCTCCCTGGGTGGCAGGGGCCCAGGCACTTGGGCCATCATCTGCTGCCTCCCAGAGTGAGCATTAGCAGGAGGCTAGGTAAGCAGGCCTCCAGCTGGCACTCTGGTATGGGATGTAGGCATCCCAAGTGGCAGCTTAACCTGCTGCAGCACACTGCCTGCCCCCAGGCTATTTTGTAAACTGACAAGATGTCAATTTAAATGAAGAAGCAGCTATTGGTTTCACGCAGAACAATTTGTCTGCTGTCTCCTTTTTCCTTCTATTTGCCAAGGTACCAGACAACACTGGCCCTGGGAAAGATCTGAATTCCAGTGCCCCCTCCCCCAGCGTGGTGTTATTAGCCCCATCTCCATGCCCTTTCCAGACCTCTTCAACGAAATGAGCAAAAACCACACCTAAGGATGCAGCTGAATACTCATGCGGTGACACACAGGTGAAAGTGAGAAAGCAGGGGCCAGGGGCCGGCGTGGTGGCTCAGCAGGTTAATACTCTGCCTGCCGCGCCAGCATCCCATATGGGCGCTGTTTCTAGTCCTGGCTGCTCCTCTTCTGATCCAGCTCTCTGCTATGGCCTGGGAGGGAGGTGGAGGATGGCCCAAGTCTTTGGGCCCCTGCACCCATGTGGGAGACCCAGAAGAAGTTCCTGGATCCTGGCTTCATATCGGCGCAGCTCCAGCCATTGCAGCGTTTGGGAAGTGAAGCAATGGACAGAAGACCTTTCTCTCTGTCTCTCACTCTCACTGTCTGTAACTCTACCTCTCAAATAAATAAATAAAATCTTAAAAAAAAAAAAAGTGAGACAGCAGCAGTGATATTTTTGCCAGTTAAAAGCTAAGTCACCTCTTCCTCTCCTCTTGTGCTTTCTCCCTGCTCAGTGAAGGTGGCTTGCTTTATAAAATATATATAAATAAAGGAAGAAATTGGAAGATAATGCAGGCAAGACAGAAGCATAGCGGTTATAATGACAGAATCATTTTCTTCGGAGTCCTACTCAAAAGCCACCTCCTCAATGCAGCCTTCCCTGGCTACTCTATCCATAGCACTGCCCGTGCACGTCTCTGATGGTCCATGTCCCTTAGCTGTCATCATATAGAACATGCTATGCATTTTTTGATTATTCCTCTTGCTTTTTGACAGTCTCCTCCACTGGAAAATAAGTTCTGTGAGAGCCATGATTTCACATTTGTTTTGTTCTTTCTGAAATCCCCAGCACCTGGAGCACTGCCTGCCACAGAGCAGGTGCTAGATAAATTGGGTTTTATTGAATGGATAAATGAGAATACATTAGCAACTTAATCGTCCTGGCATTCAGTTTGACTGTCCTTATGCCATTTTTTAAAGTGCTGTCATTTAAATAAATAGATTCTTAAACCAAGGAAACCCGAGATTCAGGGTGACCTTCTAGTCCCGTCTTGTCACAGATGCCATTTTCTCCTATATCTAGACAGTTTTTGATTACTTCGTGTACAGACTAACTGTAATTTCCGTCTCTTTTGGTGTGCTTTTAGTTTTTCCAGGGACAAAATTACAGTGAGTCCCATTATAAAGCAGTTTGCTTTTACAATGAGTGGATTCGTTTCTATCATGGATTAAATGTTATTCATTGGAGCAGTAACTACATGTAATATCGTCCTCCTGTGTTGTTTGGTAAAAGATGTGTGTCGTTTCCACTTGTAACTTCTGATATATTAAAAGACTGGACAGTTCTGTCAGGATGTATGTTCTAGAATCAGAAACTACACTGAATTCTCATTCAGTTGCATTATTAAAAACATGCACTTATTGAACAAGTGACTAATAATATTTAAGCACTCCATACTGAGTTATGCCTATAGGGTTAAAAATATGTTTATGGAGGCCGGTGCTGTGGTGTAGCGGGTAAAGCCGCTGTCTTCAGTGCTAGCATCCAGTATGGGTACCAGTTCGAGACCCGACTGCTCCACTTCTGATCTAGCTCTCTGTTATGTCCTGGGAAAGCAGTGGAAATTGGCCGAAGTCCTTGGGCCCCTGCACCCACGTGGGAGACCTAGAGGAAGCTCCTGGCTTCAATTGCGGCCAACTGGGGAGTGAACCAGCATATGGAAGACCCCTCTCTTTATCTCTCTCTGCCTCTCCTTCTCTCTCTGTATAACTCTGACTTTCAAATAAATAACTAAATCTTTAAAAAATATGTTTATGGTGGCAAACTCCTTCCTTTTTAGTATGTTAGAAATCCTAATTGAAGACCTAAAATAGCATTTAACTCACTGATGCACCTATTAAATGGTAATTACACCTTAGCTTGATATGAGTTTTCTAGATAGTACTTCCCAATGCTAACAGAATAATGTGTCTTCTCAGTTCATTTACTAAAGTTGTTTGCATTGGCTCAAGTAAAATGTCATTGTCTGCTGGCTGTTTCCCATTTAAAGGTTATCTCGTGCATACCTTGGAAGTATTCACTGAAGTCATGAAGCCATTTGTCTATCTTAGCCTGGAGACTACTGGCTCCAGCTTGGTTCAACTTCATGACCTTTTCCAGCTTTGCCATTTTTAATATAGTAATTACCTTGTTTGTCACTTGTTTACACAGGCAAGTTCTGTAACTGATAATATATATGCCTGAAGAACCAAGCGCTTGGCAAATAATAAGCACAATTCACGTGATAATATGAGCCAAATTACAGGAACATAAACATTGATGGGTTAATATTATAAGCATCAGTGAACTCAGAAATTCACTAGCTATTGGAATAACAAAACAAAGATGCATTCCAAAAATACAACCAAAAATTAGCATAGGCCTAGTTACTGTTGGTATATTCCACCTGCATAGATATGCCTATAGGTTGATCAGTGATATACTGTGGTGTCTTGGCTGTGTAGTTTTTTGTTTCCAGGTAAATTGTGCCATAATTTGAGATTAGGCATTCAATATCATGCAAGTTTCATTAATCACCCAGTGTTTCCCACTGATTTTAAAGGCTGTCATTTTTCATTGAGAGAGATGCTTTAGCTTATATTCAGCCATTCTCTCTTGTGTTGCTGGCTCAGCCCCTTGATGTAGATTGTTTGCATTTGTCTATCCTACTTGTATCTTGCAGCTTCACATAAAAATGATTGCGTAGTTTTGGAAGATCAGAAGCTGGGAAAATAGGAAGGCAGGCTTGATGAAAATCGAAAACTGATGATTATAACATAACTACCTAGAGATCAATTCCTTCTTTGTAATTAATGCAACAATTTGTAGGATAATTTATCTATCTTTATTAGAAAGTAAATGACATATACGGATATGCTACTCATTTAAAGAGCATACATTGATCAATTGTTGGCTTACTATTGAATAATGATAAGTCAAATTGTGACTCCCTTCTGAATTTTAATATATGAAAATAGCTGTAAGGAGAAGGGTGTGTGTGATTATTTCCTGCATTAAAATATCAAGTTTTCATCAGTGTTTAATTTAGAAAATTTCAATCTTCAATACCAAGCATAATTGAAAATTGAGCCTCTTAGAGGACACAATGGGAAGCAATTACTCACCTTATGAGTTTTATTCAAATATCACAACATTGTGTAAAAAGCTTTGTGTTGTCGTGATTACTAATAATTATCTGATTCTGTTTAATAAAAGTGAGTTAATTTTGCCAGTGATTCACAAAGTCTAAACTGTAATATATAAATGAGGTCCCTGTAAAAGGAAGAGAAAAGAGACTTCCCTGAGATGTTGGATTTCCATGCTTGGTGCTGGAGTCAGCACCATGGTCAGAGCACGCATGAAGGTTTGTCTTCAGGCAGAAAAAGAGAAGGGGGCAAAAGAGCGGTGAGCTGTAGGGCTCAAAAGAGTCTAGAAACTGTTCAGCCCACTTTCTAATTTCACATGGAAGCAGGCAGTTGAGAGAGTTGACTTAACCCAGTGTCCTCCAGCTCTCAGGTTGAGGCCTGAGTGGGACTCCCATACCTTCTGATTCTCCTGCTTCTCATGTGCTCTTTCGGTGGTTGCAGGAATTAGGAAATTGAGGAACTTTTATCTCCGTGTGTCTAGATTCTCCCTCCTTTGACAAAAGTGGTGTTCTTGAGCCATATAATTTACCATTACAAGTTTTTGTCTGCCTTGAAAGTGCTTGAACTTCATATTTTCTGCAATGTCCTCAAATGATAGGATATAATTTTTAATGTACTCATTCATGTAAAATATATTTCCTGTGGCCCTTTCTAGACAGATTACTGGCAGTTACTCTTTGGATATGGGTATATATATTATATACTCATATATATATATGGAAATAAACTGTACTTAATATGATTGGATTCATGATTCATATAATGGGACCTATCACTTGTAGGTTTTAAAATACAGCACAAGGCATGGTGATGACATTTTTTAAAGAAATCAACCCACAAAAAAGTCAAACCTAGAGTTCTCAGTGTCTTTCAAACAGTTCCTTTTCACCTTTTTCTTATATAATAAAAAAAACTTTTGTCATTTTTATTTAAAATTTTTTTTATTTTTGTTTTATTTAAAAAAAAACAAAGAGACATAGAGAGATCTCCCACCCACTGGCTCACACCCCAAATGCCTGCAGTTGCACGGGCTGGGCCACATGAAAGTCTAGGACCCAAAACTCTTATTTAAATCTCCCATGAGGGTGGCAGGGACACAAGTACTTGAACCATTATTTGCTGCCTCCCAGGGAATGCATTAGCAGAAGCGTGGGATATATGATTTCTTTGAAATGTCCTCAGGAAGAAAATTTTTAAGTAAATCTTAACTCAAGGTAAATTCATTTCAAAAGATTTGTTGACTTGTGAAAATCTTGCGGGCCTTTTAGGCTCTGTTGTCCCAATGGTCAACTCTATTCTCTTCCACGAGGATTCTCTTAACTTTATCTTAACTTTCTGTATTGCCACCACAACAATAGGAGTCTTCCCCTACTCCACCTGTTGAAACTCTATGGCTTTTGAATTCTCAGTACCAATTTTAGCTTTTGTCTGGGAAAGTTGGGGCGGGGGATGCATCAAATTGAGTATCAGATGTTATTGATGCAATAGTACACATGCCGAATGTTGCTTGCTTGGTAAATATTTTTGAAAGGACTCATTTCTTTTTTTTTTTTTAATTTTTGACAGGCAGAGTGGACAGTGAGAGAGAGAGACAGAAAGAAAGGTCTTCCTTTGCCGTTGATTCACCCTCCAATGGCCGCCGCGGCCAGTGCGCTGCGGCCGGCGCACTGCGCTGATCCGATGACAGGAGCCAGGTGCTTCTCCTGGTCTCCCATGGGGTGCAGGACCCAAGCACTTGGGCCATCCTCCACTGCACTCCCTGGCCACAGCAGAGAGCTGGCCTGGAAGAGGGGCAACCGGGACAGAATCCGGCGCCCCGACCGGGACTAGAACCCGGTGTGCCGGCGCCGCAAGGCGGAGGATTAGCCTAGTGAGCCACGGCGCCGGCCGAAAGGACTCATTTCTTGAGAACCAGGGCTCTTCCTGATCTGTGTGTCTGTTGCTTTATGCGCCTTCACTGGTCAGGATGAAGGCTAAGCTGGGGTAGTATTGTGGCAAAGAGACCGGCAGCACAGTGGCTTTAAGGATAAAGAAGTTTATTTATTTCTACCTAGTGTAGTGGCAGCTGTGTGGCCTAGGGCAGTACGTCAGCTCTGCTCCCTTGATCTTGGGTCCTTTTCCTGTTGTTGATTTGCCATCCTTGAAGCACTGGTCCTCGGCCTTTTTTGTTTTCAGGACCCTTTTACTCCTGTTACAATGTATAGTGTCTTTAAAAAATGTTTATTCACTTTTGTTTTATTTAAAGGCAGAGTGAGAGTGAAAGCATGAGAGAAAGAAAGAGAAATCTTCCATCTGCTAGTTTACTCCCCCCAAATGCCCACAACAACTAGAGTGGGCCATGTTGAAGCCAAGAATCAGAAACTTCATCCGGGTTTCCTAGATGCCCTGGCAGGGATTCAAGTACTTGAGCCATTACCTAGTACTTCCAAGAATGTGCACTGTAAAAAGCTGGATGGGAAACAGAGGCAGGACTCAATCCCAGGCACTCAGATATAGACACAGGTATCCCAAGCAGCAACTGAGCCCACTGCATCACAGTGCCCTCCTCTGTATTGTTTTTTTTTTTTTTTTTTTTTTTTTTTTTTGAACAGGCAGAGTGGACAGTGAGAGAGAGAGACAGAGAGAAAGGTCTTCCTTTGCCGTTGGTTCACCCTCCAATGGCTGCCACAGCCGGCGCGCTGTGGCCAGCGCACCGCGCTGATCTGATGGCAGGAGCCAGGAACTTATCCTGGTCTCCCCTGGGGTGCAGGGCCCAAGTACTTGGGCCATCCTCCGCTGCACTTTCCTGGCCACAGCAGAGAGCTGGCCTGGAAGAGGGGCAACCGGGACAGAATCCGGTGCCCTGACTGGGACTAGAACCCAGTGTGCCGGCGCCGCAAGGTGGAGGATTAGCCTATTGAGCCGCAGCGCCAGCCTTGTATTGAGTTTTAAGGAGCTTTTCTTTATTTTGTTGATATTACATTGGAAATTACAGATGAGGAATTTTTAAAACAGTGAAAATTTATTTAAAAATAACAATAAATCCTTTATTTGGAGACATAAATGACATTTTTAAAAAATTATTCATTTATTTGAAAGAGTTACACAGAGCGAAGAGAGGTAGAGAGAGAGAGAGGTCTTCCATCTGCTGGTTCACTCCCCAGTTGGCCACAACAGGTGGAGCTGTGCTGATCTGAAGCCAGGATCCAGGAGCTTCTTCCAGGTCTCCCATGCGGGTACAGGGGCCCAAGGTCTTGGGCCACCTTCTGCTGCTTTCCCAGACCATAGCAGAGAGCTGGATCAGAAGTGGAGCAGCCGGGACTCGAAACTGTGCCCGTATGGGATGCTGACACTGCAGGCAGTGGCTTTACCTGCTGTGCCACAGCGCCGGCCCCCATAAATGACATTTGAAGAAAAGCAGCTACATCTTCTAAAACAAACAACAAAAATAGAGATTTTTATAATTTGCCTCAATATGTGATTTCGTAGAGGAAATCTAGATTCTGTTTCCAATTTCTACATTCGTTCTGTTATAATGGTTTAGTTGGCATATACTAAGAAAATACGGAATTATAAGACATGTGGTTGGGTAAAGCAGAAGTGTCTTAAGAATATTTTTAGAAAACTGTAAGTGCTTCTTTGGTACTGTAGCAAAATTCACCAAGTGGTCATTTCATTGCTGACAGTGAACTTTTTGTGCACAGTTGATATTGACATCTGTTGATCTTTTTCTCTGAATGGATTTTTCACCCATGCATGATTTTTTAATATCACACAGTGGTCGTTTGGAAATTGCTGTTCACAGAATTGTGCAGATCTTAAAATATGTACATTTGCCATTTTGGAGTATCAAAAACATGCCTGACCTTGATGTTCTTGTGAGACTCCTCAAAACCTTTTTAATTTTGGGAAGATGTTAGTCTCATAGGAGTCTGAACACATTTCCTAAAATACTACTGTTCACACAGAAAGCTTGAATTTTATCATTGTAACAAAGACTGTCATTTGATTTTCTTGAGGTGACAGGTTCACTTTGTTCATTTTCAAGAATATGTTTACAAATACTCAGTTCAGAATAACCCTGCCTTGTCAATTGTACTTCCATGTAAAAATGATAATCCACAAAAAAGTGCCTCGCTCAGCCTGCCATGCAAGCCGGAGTCCCTGGAGACACGCTCTGCAGGTAGCTCTGCCCCTGACATGCTGTGTGTACTCTCCCCATTTCATTTTGCAGAGATACTCAAAGGTAGAGGTGAATGAACGTTAGGATTTTTACTGATTCATCCAGGATGGTTCCAGGTGAGGCTTTTTCTTCCTAACTGTGACTGTGTCTGATGGTGACCAATACAATGGCACATCCAGTATAGTTCAGTGCCACTATCTTGTTTCCTGCTCATGGGCCAGTGGTTTTATATACAATCGCTGGTATAGCACATAACATTATAGTGAAAAAGATGAATGTCTGTTATGCTGCAGTTAGTTCTGACCTCTCGTCCCCTGGGGGTGTGCGAGTGGCACTTTGCCATCTGCTGCCTGAGGCACCCTGGCAGAGTCCAGCTACATCCCTGACCCCTGCGGTTGCTGCTGGCTGGCCAGGGGGAGAGGAGGTGCAGGAGGCACATTCTCTTCCAGCCACAAAGAGGCTGAGGAGCATTGTCCATCCGGACGGTCAGCCCCTCCTGTAAGTCTCTTAGCCCGGAACAAGGGAAAAATAAGATTGTGATTCACAGCTAAGAAGCCTTTGTGAGAAAAGTAGGTGGCCAAGTTTCACTCACATTTTATTTGTGGCTTTTTTTCCCATACGTGTCCTCCACCTCCATGAGACAGGTCCTCTCTTTCCTATATTGAACATTTAGTCAGAAGCAGAGACAAACATAGTAATTAATTGTAATCATTATAACTAACATCACTATGAATGTTATAAATATTATAATTAATGAACTGACTCTTAGAATTCTGTTAACATTTTTCTCTCTTCGCTGAATAAATGGTCAGTGTGGGAATGAGACAGCCTTTCATATATGACCATTAAATTTTCATTACGCACCCTTCATTCCTGGTACGTACTTGTAGGCTTTAAGAGTTTGTGTGGCAGGCCAGCGCCGCGGCTCACTAGGCTAATCCTCTGCCTTGCGGCGCCGGCACACCGGGTTCTAGTCCCGGTCGGGGCGCCGGATTCTGTCCCAGTTGCCCCTCTTCCAGGCCAGCTCTCTGCTGTGGCCAGGGAGTGCAGTGGAGGATGGCCCAGGTGCTTGGGCCCTGCACCCCATGGGAGACCAGGAGAAGCACCTGGCTCCTGCCATTGGATCAGCGCGGTGCGCCAGCTGTGGCGGCCATTGGAGGGTGAACCAACGGCAAAGGAAGACCTTTCTCTCTGTCTCTCTCTCTCACTGTCCACTCTGCCTGTCAAAAAAAAAAAAAAAAAAAAAAAAGAGTTTGTGCGGCTCCACTGTTGCTCGTGACCCAAGACTCTTTAGACAGAGGTTTTGTATTTGTTGCTAATTGGAACAACAATCTGCAACCCAACTTCTTTGAGTTTTTACAGAATGAAAAATAAAGAGCCTGTATCAATCCAGATGCATCATGGGATCCTTAAAAGAATTCTCTCACTGGGAAAGCAGTGGAGGATGGACCAAGTGCTCGGGCCCCTGACACTGATGTGGGAGACCTGGAAGAAGCTCCTGGCTCCTGGCTCTGGCCTGGCCCTTGAGGCCATCTGGGGAGTGACCAGTGGGTGGACCATTAATAGTTCTCTCTCTCTTCTCTTTCCCCTTCTTCTTCTCATTCTGTAACTGTGACTTTCAAATAAATACATACATCTTTAAAACAAATTCTCCGTCTTTTTCTCATCTGACCATGGCTTTCACTGTTTCTTTCGCTTCTCCTTTCACATGACAAAACCATATCTAACCCCTAGAAGGCAGTTATTTGATTTGAGACTGTTGTGCATGGAGATGAATGACCTGCTCACACAGCTGGGACGTGGGCGAGAGAAACTTGCCTCTGGGTTCACTGCCACCACAGGATGTCTGTTCATAGTGCTTGTGAAGTTTCTGTGAGGTTTACCGTAACATCTCACACAGCAGTGCCGAAACCATGAGTGAGTCTGGTACTGTGCCCGGCATCAGGAAGATGCCCAGTGAGCGTTCGTTTACTTTTCTTCTCTCGCCACTTTCTCCCAACCCACATTGCTCTTATTGATGAGCAATTTCCTATAACCTGCAGCCTTCCCTATGCTTGCTTCGAAGTCTCTTGAAAAAGCTGGCACTTGACTGGGAAAATCAATACCATACAAGTACGTGAAACTGCAGAGAAGCACTTTTTAAGCAGTGAGAACTGATGTATGGATTATTATTAAATTTTCAAAGAGGCTAGAGTTCTGTGAAGAGGAAGATCCACAAAAATCTGCCAGAAACAATTTCTGGAGGCAGAAAATCAACAAATAGAGCCCGAAAGATTGAGCAAGAGCAGAGAGGCAGAGATGGGATGTCAGACAAGTGCCTTGTAGGGATGGCGGAAGGAAAGGATGGAGGCACACAGCAGGAGCTTGGCCTGGGGAGAGCGGGGATGCCGATTGGGAAGGATGGCTTAATATCGTCTGGTCACCAGCCAGCAGGAGGCTGCAAAGTCAATCGGTGTTTCTCCCTCTTGGAAATGAGGAAGAGACTTTAAAGTTCTTTTTTTTTTCCTGAAGAATAACACACAAAAGGAGGGTGATTAGGAAAAATGATGCGGGAGATACAGCTTTGAAAGATGGGGAAGCACTTCCTCCCCTTCTACTGACCGCCTTCCACCCCTCCTCCTCTGTACAACTCCTTGGCACCTTAGTGGCGTCTTCCCCTCCAACCCCACCCTCAAAGACTTGGTTGCAGGTCATTTTATATGTCACTGCCCTGCATCTTGTGTTTGTTTAGACAATTACCTGTTTTGTAATTGTTTTGATTGCCCAGGAGATAGTTTGCCTATTGTGTTTTCATGCCTGTCAGGGCAGCTGATCCGTGGTACCCACTCAATAAATACTTGAAAGAGTGTGTGGATGAGGAAGCTATAATCCTATTAGCACAAAGAGATTAGGGCCTAAGTAAATTGGCTTAGAAGTACTAGAAAGGGGTTGAAGGGGTCTTAGATGGAGATATATTTATTTGGAAGACAGAATGATACACACAGGCAACACACACACACACACACACAGAGAGAGAGAGAGAGAGAGAGAGAGAGAGAGAGAGAGAGAGAAACTTTCATTTAGTGGCTTAGTTCCCAAATGCCAGTATTGACTGGGGCAGGGCAGGGGCTACAGGCTGGAGCTGGGAATTCAGTACAGGTGTGACTCATGTGAGTGGCAGGAACCCAATTACTTGAGCCATCACTGCTGCCTTCCCAGGTCTAAATTGCAGGAAACTGGAGCTAGAGCCAGGAATTGAATCCAGGTACTCCAGTGTAGGATGCTGGCATCTTAGCTGCTAGGCTAAGCAACCACTCCAGTATAATTTAATACTGATATACAAACATAAGGGGAAAAAACAAATAATTATTGTATAGAGATAATCATTAATTAACTCTCTTGGTAAATATGCCATCAGGCTTTTTTGGTGGGTGTGTCTAAATATATACCCACCTAAAACATAATGCTGTGTACCCAGCTTATGATCTGATTCTAACTTAAAACATGAATTGCCTATTACATCACCTTAGCTGTGGTGGACTGTTCCTTGCACCCTTGCCAGTGTCTCATGTGACATACGTGTGCTCTGCTTTCTCCAGAGCTGCAAGGGTCACCTAGAGACAGGAAGGTACAACTCAGAAGTAGGAGGCACCTGATCCTGCAGCCTTCAGCCAGTAGGCAGTGGGTGGGTAGATAAATGCCCCAGCCTCCTGGTCCTGTGCTGTGACAGTTACGAGATGCATGCTGTGTGGTTCTGCAGGGGCTCCCCAGCAGGACTGAGATGCAGTTGCCTACAGCAGTAATGAGCTCCTTCCTGAAAGCCATATTGGATGTTCTCATCCATCCCACTTTCTGCAAGGCAGCCTTATCTAAGTTTTCATCCTAAGATCTGCTTCCACCCTACATGGAGGATCTCTGCGAGACCTCAGAGGAAAGGAAGGGTCATCAAAGAAGGAGACACTCTTCTCTGAAGGGAGAGGAGAACATCCTCTTTGCTTATGGCCGTGTCCAAATAACAGCAAAGTCTATGGTCACAAAAGGCCTCCATAGCTCCGGCAGCTCTCGACAAGAGCCTTGGGTGATCACTGACGTCATAAAAAAGAGTGTTCATTGTTAAAAGGAACAGTAGTAGTCACTGTGCACTTGCTCCCCAGGTAGGACCTCTGCCCCTATTGAATTGCAATATGAGAATCGACTGCAAATTCTCTCCCCAAACTGTACTGTATATATTGTGTGTGGGCGTGGGGGCAAATTGTTGAACTCTATGATTAGCATAGAGATGTTATTCTATATATAAAGTCATACTAAAAATGAGCCATAATGAAGAAGGAGATGGGAGAGGGAATGGGAGGTGGGAAGGAAGCAGGGTGGAGGGCATGAGGGAAAGAACCACTTATTCTTAAAGTTGTATCTATGCAAAAATGCATTTATTAAATAAAAAAAAAAAGATCTGCTTCCAGAGAATGCCATGCTAATGGCAACTCTGCACTTTTGAGCAGTTGGCTTTATTTCTGTGTGTTATTCTTACAAAAGGGATTGTCTTGTTTATCCATATACAAATGTCATTACGTGTGGGTCTAATGAAATAGTCTTTACAATTAGTACATAGGTCAAAAGTATGCATGTTTTACAGATATTTGATATGGATTACCAAGTTACTCTCTTCAGAAATGCATTCCAGTTTGCAGAGTGTTGGTTTCCCTACACCCACTGATGACATGTGGGCATCAACCTTTTTTAATACAGTCATGTACACCACATAGTGATGTTTCAGTCAGTGTCAGGCTGTATATTGACAGTGGTCCCTTAAGACCGAATTTCCTGGTGACATCACGGCCATCGTAATTTGTAAATACATTATATGATGTTTGCACAATGACAAGATCACCTGACAGATGACATGTGGATATCAACCTTTTTTAATACAGTCTTGTACCCTTGGTCTTTGGCCGGGACAGCTCGATTGATTTGCTTACGTCCCCCACCCCAAGCTTGGGAAGCGTGCTCGTGCCCGCATTGCTAGGAATCTCAAGCTGTCCCTGCCAAAGACCAAGGCAAAGGCTAAACTGAGCCCAAAATCAAGGACAAGGTCAAGGCTCAAGCTCAGGCTCAAATCAAGGACAAGGGTAAGGGTAAGGGCAAGGCCCAGGCCAAACCAAAACCAAGCCTAAGCCCAAGGCCTAGACCCAGGCCACAGTCCCAGTTCCAGCTCAGGCTCCTCCCAAAGATGCCAATGCAACAGCAGAAGGACTAGTGTGACCCTGGGCCACTGTCTGCATGAGGCTAATGTCCTGTGCTGTTTGTACAAATAAACCCAAGACAGGGTCCCTCGAAAAAAAAAAAAAAAAACAACAGAGTGTGTGGAGCCCCTCAGCTGAGCAGAGGCAGGGAGCATTTTGGACACTGGCTGAAAGGTTTAGGAAGGCATGGAAATGTCACTCACTCTGTCTTTTCTTTGTTTCTGTGATCAGATCCTCAGTGAGAGGATCCATCCCCAAGGATCTCCTTCTCCTTATGCATACTTGGCAGATCTGCAAATTACTTTCCAAATTGATTGCAGAATGTGTGGAGGGCATGCTAGCCCACCCAGGGCAAGAAGATCAGCGTCCTTTTAAAAGCCTGATCAAGGTGAAAGGCTGCTGTCTTTACATGAGGCCACAGGGTCAAGTCCAAATTACATTTCCATTTCGCTAGAGCTTTCAAAGCTAATGCAGATGCCATGGGCCCCTAGGGAGGGGATGGCAGCCTGCCTCGTGAATTTATAGCCACAGATCCGCCGGGCCAGGAGAGGGCACCTCCTGCACTCTGGAGAGTGTTCTCAGCTGCTCCCCTCTGACCAGCTGCATCTTCTGGCTGGGAGACTGAACAAGAGGCTTTCTTCTTTTCACCCCAAACACAGTTTATTTATAAATTCTCCAAACTCAAAAACAGGAAATGCTTCTTTATAATCAAGTTACCTTACAATGTGATTTAAAACTATAGATTATTTCAAATTGACTTGACATATTAATTTACTTAAATTACACAGTTAAACATTCCTTAATAGGAGTTGAAATGTTTGTATAACTTTATTAATACAGATCTTAAGCATTTAAAAAATATACATGAAAGAAATAAGCAAAAATGTTGAGGGATGACAAAATAAGGGCCGGCACCGCGGCTCACTAAGCTAATCCTCCGCCTTGCGGCGCCGGCACACCGGGTTCTAGTCCCGGTCGGGGCGCCGGATTCTGTCCCGGTTGCCCCTCTTCCAGGCCAGCTCTCTGCTGTGGCCCGGGAGTGCAGTGGAGGATGGCCCAAGTGCTTGGGCCCTGTACCCCATGGGAGACCAGGAAAAGCACCTGGCTCCTGGCTCCTGCCGTCGGATCAGTGCGGTGCGCCGGCCGCGGCGCGCCGGCCACAGCGACCATTGGAGGGTGAACCAACGGCAAAAGGAAGACCTTTCTCTCTGTCTCTCTCTCTCACTGTCCACTCTGCCTGTCAAAAAAAAAAAAATCAAAATAAGGTGACAGTAGGGTGACAGTTCTCACTTGGCAGGGTGGAATATGCTAAGCATTCACAGAAAAGAACTCTTTTTTCCCCCTGCCCAGACTTAACTTTTTTTTAAGATTTTTTTTAAACTCAGAGTTACAGAGAGAGGAAA
Source organism: Oryctolagus cuniculus (assembly GCF_964237555.1). Lineage (NCBI taxonomy): Eukaryota > Metazoa > Chordata > Mammalia > Lagomorpha > Leporidae > Oryctolagus > Oryctolagus cuniculus. The sequence goes on along the minus strand of NC_091434.1, from coordinate 72,422,601 downwards.
GACAGAGAGATCTGCCATCCACTGGTTCATAACCCAGATGGCCACAAAGGCCAGTGCTGGTCAAAGCAGGAACCAGAAGCTTCATCCGGATTGCCCATGTAGGTGGCAAGGGCCCAGACACTTGGGCCATCTTCAACTGCTTTTCTCAAGCCATTAGCAGGGAGTTGCATAGGAAGTCAAGACACAAACCAGAGCCCATTGGGAATGCCAGTGTTGCAGTCAGAGGCCTCACCCACTATGCCAAACAATGCCAGCCCCTATAGATTTTTTGAAAATATTTTCTCTGTCTGTCTGAAAGCCAGACAAGAGCTCCAGTCTCCTGGATCACCCCCCAAATATCTGCAACAGCCAGGGTGGGGCTAGACTGAAGCCAGAAGCCCAGAGCTCAGTCCAAATTCCCACATAAGTGGCAGGGCCCCAAGTACATCAGCCATCACCTGCTGCCTCCCAGGGAGTGCAGTAGCAGGAAGCTGAAATTGGGAACAGGCACTTTGATATGGGACACAGGCACTCAAAACAGGGTCACCAAATGCCTGCCCCTATGGACTTACTTTTATTTTCCTATTTTAACTTTAACTTTTAATTAGTTTTTAAACAGATTCAATGTGCTTTGTAGATAAAATTCTATACTTGATCTTAGCCAAAAGGCCAAGAAGCGATTGTAGATACAATTCTAAGAACATAATAGTATTCCTTACCTCAGGAAAAATATCATGTAGCAGTAAGGGTGAGCAAGTGGTACTCTTTCCAATATATGTAAAGATTTTTCTTATGTTCCTTAAAGTAAATTCTCAATATAGGTATAAAGCCTTAAATATAGCTTAATAAGTATATTTTCCAGAGAAGGCATGGTGAAAGTAGTTTCAGAGTAGTTGAGAGATCTTTCTGATATTTTTAAACATAATCCATGTATCCACATAGTTGGGACTCATAACCATACAGAGGACAGGGTTTCTCTTAGTCTGTCTTCCTTACCTGTTAATTATACCAATGGAGCTGTGTGAAAGTCAGGTGGGAATTTTGATGGGAATAACAAAAGAAGAAATTTTTCCTCTAAGATACTGACTTCAGGTAAAGACCCACACAGCTTTCACATCTTTGATGAGGTTTTACAATGTGTTTAATACTTTCTATGATTCATGTTCTTTTGTTACATCAAAATAGTTATTAATTCAAAGAAATTACTATTCATTCAGCTTCAGATACCTATTGATTTTCTTTTTTAAAAAAAAAGTATATAGGGATGTGTATTTATATTTCTATGTCACCACTTAACATGATCCTAGCTAACCCAATATCCTTTTCTCTGGTCTTTTCTGCAGTATCTGTGCTCTCTTTAGACTTCCATTGACATGATTATTCCAGACAGCAGAGTAAAATGATCACACCTGATCTATCTGTTCATAATTAAATCACCACAGTACAACTGATAAAAGAAGCATATAAAAGAACAGATTTATTGGCACTTAAAGAAACTCTCTATTCTCCTCTTACAGCAAAACAAAACAAAGAATATTTGACGTGCAAGTCTTCTGTATATGGTCAAAATGTAAATGGAGGCTACCGGTGACCTCCGGTAGAGCTTCTGGCCTCCATCACAGTGCTGGGGTTGGGTTTGCTTAGGGTGAGAAGAGCCACAGAGGCCTCCGCTAGGACTCTGTCATTGATGGATGCACTTGGCTACTGCATTGTCTCGAATGATGTGTCTGGGAACAGATGTATCTCACATAATGAAAAAACCCATGTACCCTGTGATTTAGATTGAGAATGTTAGAAGTAATTTTTCATCCACTGTGATATGGCTGACTTTGGTCTTATTCAGGTGTTTCCTAAGTCTTTCTAATTGAAATGAGTTGATTTATAATTAATAGCTGTTATTCACTAATTATAACAAGGAGTTGTATGAAGCTGTGTTGGTCAGCTCAGGCAGCCATAACAAAATTCACGGACTCAGGGGCTTAAGCAACAGAGATTTTTGTCTTGCATTTCTGGGAAGTTCCAAGACCAAGATCAAGCCCAGGTCAGTGTCTAGTGAGGGCCCTCTTGGCACACAGATGCACAGATGGCTGCCTTTTCACTGTAGCCCATATATGATCTTTCCTCTGAACTTGTATGCATTTGCCTCTCTTTTTCTTCCTACAGAGCCACCAGTCCTTTTGTTTTATGGCACTGCCCTTATGCCCTCATTTATCTGTATTTCCTAAATGCCATGTCTCCACATATAGTCATGATAAGAGTTTCAACATAAGAGCTTGGGGTTATAAGATGGAGACAATTCAGTCTATACCAGATACTTTAAAAAAAAAAAAAAATTCTGCTGACCAAGATGAAAAAAGCAGGAAGTCAGCCTGAGAGGTCTTGTGAGTGATTGATAGCCCTGGAGCTCTTTGACAGTAAGAGGCCTGCTTATCCATCTGGACACGTGGATCGTTGCTTAGATTAAACAGGAACTAGAGGTCCTTACTAACCCTAAAATTCAGGGTTTGTAGACAGTAACTCATTTTGAGTTGTCCATTCCACATGCCCTTGAGAGTTTTTGATTCATCGAGGAGAAGATACAGAAGGAGAGCCTGGCTGACCTAGTTTGCATTCCGTTTCCTCCACTGACCAACTGGTGGTGGCCGTTGATGACTATTCCTCACTGAGATTATTTCTTTGTCTACAAAACAATCAAGGATACTAACCATGTGCACCTATTAGTGAGAATACAAACTAGGCGACTCTGTATATGAATGAAGTTCAAGAAGTTTGTCGAAAAATGGAATTAAAAGATAATTTTGCTGTAAACTTTTGCGGTGGGTATATAATTATATATAACTACATGAATAGTTATGTCAAAGTGAGGGATATATATGTGTGTGTGTGTGTGTGTGTGTGTGTGTATATAGATATATATGACAATACATTGTATATGAGAGAACTTAAAAAATGTTTGGCAAACAAGCTCATGGAGCCGAGCAAGGGCCCTGGTAGTGCCATCACATCTGCAGTGGTTAGCTCTTTGCCCTGGCTTCAGCTGGGCAGGAGCCCCTGAGAGACGAGTGCTCACTCTTCGGTTCTCTAGTTCAGTCAAGTGTTGGGTACATAGGAGAAGCAAGTCTGGGTGATGCACATCTGAGGCACACAGGGAAAAGCTTGCCTTTAGAAGAAAGCCAGTCAGCCAAGAATCTCACACAGGAAAGGAAGCTCTGAAATATGGATTTTTCTGGGTCACTGAGAACCATATCTTCTCTGTCCTGCCTGTGACCGGAAGGAATGGCCACAGTGTCAGAAATTCCTGCTACATCTCTAGGAGCAGGCAGACCATGCCTGATGAGCTTGGGACTGATAACTTTAGGAGAATACTACTAGGTTTATATAGGCCTTGCATTTAATTCTATTTCCCTTTCCATCAGCATGCAGTGAATGAGGGATTAACTGTCACCTTGGGTGCAGATATAAGAGGGGTAAACATAAGCATGCCAGCTCACGGGAGGCCTTGCCGGGCAGCACAGGGACTGCTGGTGTGCACGTAGCTGGTTCCAGCTCTGTTCTGTGTTTCAGCCGTACAGTGTGTGGGTCTCTCTGGCTCCCAGTGCCCGTCCCTCAGTCTCCGGTTAGGACCAATGAGAAAGGCCAGCATGAAAGGCCCAGTGAAGCAAGTCGATGGAAACTGTTCTCAGACAGGAAGAGCAGGTTGGGCCCTGGACCCCTCCATGAGAAGAGCGGGGCATGGCGGGTATTAAAGGTGGATCCCATTCCTTCCCCTGTATTCAGAGCTGGCAGAGGGCTGACCTGTGTGTCATCTTGGCTGTGGCTGTGGGCTGCGGTGTGTCTATGTACATCTGCGCATGTGAATTTTCCACACAGCAGGTATGTCTTGCTGCTGTCCAGCGGCAAAGTAGGAGTATAATAAAAGCTGGCTTTCAAGGACCTCTGGTGTCTTGGTGGTCGGGCAGTGGCAGTGTGTCCAGGCATGCATGGTGGAACACACGGGAAGGCCTGGTTCTGTGCACACCACCAGGCCCCAAACCAGTTGAGTTGAGGCTTCATGGTGATAGCAGCTGACTAATGCCTGTACCTCCCCCTCCCTGGGGCCCAGACCCCTCCCCTGGAACGGTGAAGCCACTTTTCTAGACATCAGGGCCAGTTCTAAAGGGCGGCCAGGGGTGGGGGTCAGGGTCAAGGGCCCAGCAGGTGGCATCTTCTGGTAGTTTCTTTCCTTGGAAAATGGAGGTAGCATTTCCAGTGAACACTGAAATATGCGTGTGTTGTGGCACTCCTCACGCCCTGCCCTGACTCCCAGGCGCACACGTGGCCAGGCAGGAGGGCGGCAATGCGTCCACATGGTGGTGTTTGTCTCAGTGTGACCTACGATAAAGCAAGCTGTAAAATGAAGTGTACTCACTGCAGAAAAAATAAAATTAACATATGCATGTGCCATAATTTTCCCTTAGGGTCTTTCAATTAACTGAGGAGATAATAAACAACTGTATCAGAAAGGTAATAACTAGCATGTATAACTGTCCTTTAAAATAGACTTTAATGCCCACATTTGAAAAAACATACATCTACTTGTGTTTAAAAATAAATGTATCTTTACCTATATATCTGTATCATCTAGGAAAGAAGACCAAAAATGGGCTCTACATCAGAGTGATAATGGTGATAAATTACATTATTTACTTTTTTTCTTTTCTGTATTGTGTATATCATCCTCAATGGACGTGTCTTGTTTATATAACTGCAAAAAGTACTTAACACATTGAACTTTTGAAGCCTCCAAAGTGTTTTATTCACAGCATCTCCTCTGATCCTCACAATCTCCCAGTTAGGTCGGTAATGAACACTGCTGTTACAGATGAGAGAAACAGAGGAGACAGGCCACTCAGATGCTCAGGAGGTTAAGTGCAGTGAGATTACTTGATACAGACAGTGCTGAACAGGCAGCAGATGGCAACTCAGGGACAGGAAAGATCTCAGAAAGGGAAGAAAATGAGTAGTAAGTACTTGAATGAAGAGAAACTGTAAAGATCCCTAGACATTCTGGGGTATAGAGCATGACAGACGTTGTGCTTCAGTCTGCCTGCCTACCCTGAGGTCTGGTTCAGTGTCACCAATCTCCGAGATGGACCATACAGTGGGTTTGAAGCATGCAGTCTGAGTGTGATTTCTTCTTCTGGCGCCACTGAGCTGTTTAACTTGGGCAGTTACCAAGACTCAGGGCACCTATCTACAAAACAAGATAGACACTAGTAGCTATTGTAAAGGATGAGAATACACCTATGTTCCATTGAAAGTGTGTGGGACATGGGGGAGGACTCAGTATTTACTGTCTGAAACTAATCAACCTCGTTCCATTAGGACAGGACTGATGAGGAGATTGGTGGGTCAGTCAGAAGAAATATACAGAAGTAGGCATAGGCATTTGGCATCCAGATTAAGAAACCGGTAAGATGCCTGCATCCCATATTGGAGTGCTTGGGTTCGAGTCCTTACTCCATTCCTGATTCCAGCTTCCCACTAATGCACACCCGGGGAACCAGCTGGTCATGAGTCAAGTGCTTGGATTGCTGAAACCAACACTGGAATCCTTGATCAAATCCCCAGCTCCCAACGCCAGCCTGCTTCAGTCCAGCACTGCAGGCCTTTGGGGAGTGACCCAGCAGTTGGGAGCACATGTGCTCACTCTCACTCTGGCTCTCTCATATACATACGTATTTTTTAAAGAAATATATAGATGTATGTCAAATATGTGGAAATGTTAATAGAAATTGCACATAGCATTTGACAATGGATACAAAAGAATTTTAAAGCAAATACAAAAATATGTGGTTAGTTTGTATTAGTAGTATAACCAGCCTCTTCCTGGTTATTAAAAATATTTGGAATCTGTGTGTACATTTAGATTTTGTATCCGATAAAAAAGCATAGCAAGGTAAGTAGTTGGTGCCCAGTTCAGAATGGCTGCTTTGTCATAAAAAGCCCTTGGTCACAGGTCAGGAGTGGAGTGTGCTGTGCGGGTTGGTCTGAGCTTCCCTTCTGAAGCAAATAGACTTCCATGTCCCTGCGCATGACATTGCTTTGTGAACACAGTCTAAGGAACTTCAGGGTAGTTTGTACCAACTGTCAACATTGTTTATTGAAAACAACAGGATGAGTGATTGGCATCTGGTATGGTGAGACCACCAGAGGTCCTGCTGTTGAGGCTGGTTACGTAACAGGAATGCGTCTAAGTGAACAGCAAAATAGGAAAATCCGCCAGCAAAGGCTCCCTCTCAGAGGCACCCTGAAACACTGCCAGTTGAGTGTAGGAGATTACACAGAGGGACTGCATGCTGGGATACTAATTCCTTTGATATCTATCCTTTATTATTTTATGCCTTTGAATTCTCACACAGGTAAATTGCTGAAATCCCTAAATACTGGGGGCAAGAGCCTGCCCTGAAAGTCTTTTATCTTCTTATTCATGTTCTCAAACATGCAAAATATGTCTCTGTCATTTTTTTTTCAGAGTCCCTGGTTGTGGAATACAAGGCACTGCTGGTACAACTACCCCTATCAGGTAAGGAGACGTTACCCTCTGGGTTTTCATTCGCATGAAATGCCTTCCTTAGGTCAATTTCATGAGCTCAGGCTGGTCCTAAAATGGACAGTTGCCTCCCTTCTTGGCCCTACCCCTGCTGATTGATGTTGACATAACCTAGTGAGGAAAACAGCTTCTGTTTTTGTGTTTCTAATGACGTAAAGAATCAAGCATCGGTTGCTCTAGCAGATGGAGTAAGCTTGGAAGGTACATTTGCTGGAGAACAGGGTGCAATCAGTTTGCCAGGTGGATTATTCCTTTCTCATAACAGCTGATTTGCTTCTGATTACTGAGAAAAGCCCGAAGATCTTGTCTCAACAGCAAGTGGGAAAGCCCGAGTGTGGAGCGGGATGGGCACGCTGAGTTTGGTTCATTTTGAGGCTTGGGTGTAGCCGCCAAATATGTGACTCAAGCACCATTTCCCTGAGTACAAGCAGAATGGACCTGGAGTATTGCATTTCAGGATAGGTTATTCCTGCCACTGAAAGAATGTCTTCGAAAATGAGATTAAAATCCTGTCCCAGGAAGGGAGGTTCTTAGATCCCTGTGTTCACTGACAAATCGCGCATCTCTCCTTGAATTCAGTAATATCAGCATGTGTTATTATGATCTCCAGATCAGCTAATATTTATATAACAAAGCTAGGGCTTTTCAGAAATTTCTGTTTTCTAGCACAATTGAGACATGTAATATAGGAAAACAAATGCAGCTAGGTATTTTGGTGATAAAATCGATATATGAGTGCATTATAATAAGCAACTTGGATTTTTGAACTTGAGGTTCCTTTGAGTTGTCTCTCTCGAGGCATTTGGTCATTTTGGGAGCACATAAGGCTAACGCAGGGCAGATGTGCCCTGCATCTTCTCTGTTGCAGATCATCTTGCAACAAAGGAAGGGCCTGCCGCCAGGAACTCCTCCTCGGGCAAGTGGACAGGCTAAGGACACTTGGAAATGGAATTCCAGCTTGTATTTCCATCTTGTTCGAGCGGTTTATTCAGATTAGGAAAGAATTTAAATGAGCAACCTGATATGGATGGAGAGAGCTGAGCAGTCTGGTGACTTCTGCTGGGAACCAAAACATCTCTGAATCAATCACTTATTTTACACAATGTAATTCTCAGGCCCAGATGCTGTTTCACTGTCCTAAATACTTGGACATTGTCCTTCAAGGCTGTCTTTGTATTCTGTAGTAGTGTGCTGGGTGTCAGAATTCATGTGTGTGTATATATACATATATACACACAAATATATATTTATACATATATATTTATATAAATACATATATTTTGTATGTGTGTAAATTTTTATATATAAAAGCACATTAAAGGCTTTTAGAAATTTTAAATACTGTTGGTGTGGCAGCTGCTGTGACGCACCACATTTATGAGGTACATTCTGTAACATGAAAGGCACTGAGACAAATGCCTTATGAAATGCAATACCTTCTCTTCTTAACTATAATGCAGTCCAAACTAACTTGCACTGTTATGGCTGGAGCAGAGAAATTGCTTATTTCTGAGAAAATGAGTTGCTAAGACTGTGTCCAAAATGTAGCTGCCGACGGCTTCACGGAGAGCACTAGAGATTCCACGTGACTTTACCCCACCTCCATTTAGCTAAACATCATGATATTTGGATTTTCTTCTTCCTAACATTATATTCTTTGGGATTGTGTCTAGGAACTACATTGAATCTGCTCGCTTTGTATTAGTGTCACATTAACATGAGAATCAATGAAAAAATAGAGTTTCATAAGTAAATAATAAAGTAGTACCATAGTAAAGGCTGGAGTGGATAGTCTAAGGATTTAGCATAGTTTAATATTGGTTACTAATTGCTTTTAAGTATTGAAATTTAAAACTCAAAGAATATTTGGTACTGAAAATAGCCGACAAATATCTTTGTAGTTTGGTTCTTTAGTATAAAATTGGTATACAGAATTTATTTTCAGTTTACCTAGAATTCTGTATTAGGTATTCAACATATTGCAAAATATACCTTGGAAACCCTTTGGATAGAATGGTTCACTGGTTATCTTCAGTACATAGACCCCAAAATCACTCAGTAGAAAGTTCTGAAAGGTTTATTTGAGGGCAGGTCCAAGTATTCCAAAGTATTTTATCTCAGCAAATGAGAAAAGAAAGGAGTATTTAAATTTTGGGAAACCTCTTAGAGCTTTTTAATGAATATATGTTGCACATATGGCTATACTTGATATTCAGTGGCTACCAATTAAATAAATCTGCTGCCTGTGCTGTTCTTTACACGATGTGAGTATAGTACTTAATTATAAAGTCATTGGATTACAAGCTTTAGATGCCTGAAGATGACCTCACAAAACATAATTATGACAGAGAATGTTAAAGTACAGACACAAACATGGACAAACTAAAAGTAAATTGTGTTGCCACAGAGTTCAAGGAATTATAAGATCTAAGAAAATGCTATAAAAGAATTTTCAAGAAACAAGCACATTTCTGTGGAAAAGATTTTAGGAGATCAGATAAATAAGCTGGCGCTTTTGTATCATATGGGTAACTTTTTCCTCCTCATGTGTATTTTTGTTACTTTTGTTGAAATAAATGATAGAAGAATCATAAATAAAATGGGAAAGAATATATTTTTTCAGAATATTAATGACATGATTTTTTTTAAGATTTATTTATTTGAGAATCAGAGTTATACAGAGAGGAGAGGGAGAGGGAGGGAGGGAGAGAGGGAGAGAGAGAAAGAGAGAGAGATCAATCTTCCATCCGCTGGTTCACTCCCCAGTTGGCCGTAATGGCCAAAGCTGGGCCAGTCTGAATCCAGGATTCAGGAGTTTCTTCCAGGTCTCCCACGCGGGTGCAGGGTTGCAAGGACCTGGGCCATCTTCCACTGCTTTCCCAGGCCATAGCAGAGAGCTGGATCGGAAGTGGAGCAACCAGGACTCAAGCCGGCACCCATATGGGATGCTGGCACTGCAGGCAGCGGCTTTACCTGCTATGCCACAGCACTGGCCCCAATGACATAATTCTTTAATGGTACTGAGTACTGTTATTGTGCTAAGTATATTAATATATTTGTGCACAAGATTCTCATTTTTAGAATAAACAGTTGGAAATTCAGTAACATTTGTTAGTTCTTAGGGAAATATATATGTGATTATAAAATAGCATAAATTATACTTTTTTAATTTAGATGTGAAGTTTCAGTAGCTACCATTGTTTCTTGACCCAAATATTTCAATAAAATTAGAAAGCTAAATGAAACATTTGGATAGCTTTAATTGAGCACCTATTCTCTGGACTTTGCTAGAATTATCTAAGTTTTTTTTTTTATGATAAAATGCAGGTTCATTTTACTCCTATAAAGAACAAAAAGATCTTTTTTAGATTGAATTCCTATAATTTAAATCACTGTATGATAAGAATATGCAGCAAGTTAGTTGAACAGTAATAACTTTAAATGAATCAGTTGTCTACTAGGACTTAAACATTTTTTGTTAGATACCATTTTAAAAATTCAAATAATATAATAGTAGAGTCTAAGTTACATATTACTAGAGGTCTTGAATAATGAAACCTGTCTATAGCTGTGATTATTAAAATTTCTCAATTACTGTGGGAAAAAAAAAGATTCAATGTGAAAGCTTTTGGGTTGAGCATCTGCAATCATGTTTACAAATAGGAAACACCATTAGTATGGAAGGAAAAATGCCCTATGTGGGACTTATAGAATAAGATGATCTTTTACTGATGAGACAGCATTGCTTTTTTTTTCATTTTCAATTATCTTTATATACAGAAGATCAACTTAGTATATACTAAGTAAAGATTTCAACAGACTGCACCCAGATAGACACACAAAGTATAAAGTACTGTTTGAGTCGTAGTTTTACCGTTAATTCGCCTAGTACAACACATTAAGGACAGAGGTCCTACATGGGGAACAGGTGCACAGTGACTCCTGTTGTTGATTTAACAATTGACACTCTTATTTATGGGGTCAGCACCCAAGGCTCTTGTCATGAGCTGTCAAGACTATGGAAGCCTCTTGAGTTCACCAACTCTGATCTTATTTATACGAGGCCACATTCAAAGTAGAAGTTCTCTCCTCCCTTCAGAGAAAGGTACCTCCTTCTTTGAAGGCCCGTTCTTTCCACTGGGGTCTCACTCACAGAGATCTTTCATTTAGGTTATTTATTTATTTATTTATTTTTTACCACAGTGTCTTGGCTTTCCATGCCTGTAAAATTCTCATGGGCTTTTTAGCCAGATCCAAATGCCTTAAGGGCTGATTCTGAGGCCAGAATGTTGTTTAGGGCATTTGCCATTCTATGAATCTGCTGTGTACCCTGCTTCCCATGTAAGATCATTCTCTCCTTTTTAATTCTAGCAGTTATTATATGCAGACACTGGTCTTATTTAAGGACATCATTGCTTTATGGTGACTAATTCAGCATCCAGGACAGATTCATAGTCTTTGGTGGAAATGGAGGTCATCCTTGATAAACACCTCGTACTTGTAAAAAAAAAAATTATGAAAGGCCCTATATATACGGGCCTTTCCTCTTAGATGTATGGGAAAAAATTAAACAGCACCAAATTATTATATAGGTATTATACTCATAGCGCTTTGCATGTAATCATGTCTGTAAATAAATGCAGTAGATCATAGCACACTTGTAAGCCTTAAGAGCATTTTATAGATAAAGCTTGCTCATGAAACTTATTTGTTATGCCTTTAGCATATATAGCAAGCACATAAGTAACTGAGCAGATTTTTTTTGAAAGATTTATTTATTTACTTGAAAGTCAGAGTTACACAGAGAGGAGAAGGAGAGGCAGAGAGAGAGGTCTTCCATCCGCTGGTTCACTCCCCAGGTGGCCACAATGGCCGGAGCTGCACTGATATAAAGCCAGGAGCCAGGAGCCAGGAGCTGCTTCTGGGTCTCCCACGCCGGTGCAGGGGCCCAAAGACTTGGGCCATCTTCCACTGCTTTCCCAGGCCACAGCAGAGAGCTGGATCAGAAGTGGAGCAACAGGGACTTGAACGGCATGCAAATAGGATGCTGGCACTGTAGGCAGCAGCTTTACCCACTGTGCCGCAGTGCCGGCCCCAACAGGTTTTTAAATGAAAACGTAGTGATATATGTCAGTTTTGCTAAGGATGTGTTGCTCCTTCTGTATGGGCATCTACATTTTATTGTGTGTTATAGTAATTTTTATATAAACATGCATGTTGTAAGTTTAAAATAATGTAATGAAGCATTCAGTTGAACCTGGAGTAGCTCATCATAGGGAACACAAGGTGGGCATGAGAAGCCCCAGTGTGGTGGTCATAGGGCTTCAGCAGCTGTGACGCCTGGACTCAAACCTCTTAACCTTAATTAACTGCATTTCCTGTCATCTGTACAATCTAGATCTAGAATGCATTGGTACTAATTGTGTAAGATTTTTATGAGAATCAAAGAAGTCAGCCTGTGAGTGAGCTTTGTCAGATGCAAGGCAGTCTGTAGATGCAGTCGTTGTAGCGTGATGCTCTCTGGAGAAGTCAGCGGTTTCCAGATGTGCTGTAGCTTGTCCTCGTGACCTCTCTGAGGCGTTTCGCCAGGCGGGATGCCAGGAGGAAGAGGATCTCATTAAAATTGAAATTTGACCTTGGCTCCAAGGATTGTTAAGCCAAGGCCCTACTTTTTAAGACTTTATTTGCAGCCGTACGTCTGCCCTGAACACCCATCCCTCACTGCTAATGCCCTCAAGTTGTAAAAAGGCCAGTTCAGTGAGGACATGCATTCTCTTCAGGGTGATGCTGAGCTTAATAAAAACATCGATACTTGCCTTAGTTCCAGCTGCCAGGCCAGAATACCATCAGCGGAGGTCAGTTTCCTCTTGAAAGAGCACCAGTCCAGCTCAGAAGAATTTCACTCCCGTGACCTAATTGCATCTCAGAAGCCGCATCTTCAGATTCCCTGACATTGGGTATTAGACTTCAACATGTAAATTGGGGGAGTGGGGGAAAGACCACAAACAAACATGCAGTCCATAACTGTGCTCATCATCATTGGGACCTTAACACTGTTGGTTGGATAGTGCCCTGTGCCCGTGTATTTCGTTGCCAAATGTCTGTGGCAGGAATAGTTGTCTCCCCTGATGCCTTTGCTCAGAGTTGGTGATTAGCTGAGTGCCAGCTAGCCATTCATTCTGCTGCTAGTGATGTCCAACACACATAATTTGAATTGTATTAACATATAGTGTCAGCTTGTATATAGGGGCACAGACATGTTCATGTGGCGAATTTCAGAGGTGTTTCATTGATTTTGGTAAAGTAAGACATTTCATTATACCTCATAAAACAAAATCACCTCATCATAGCCAACTCATAAAATGTTTTGTGTTTATGGATTTATGTGCTAAGCACATATTTCTGATTTTCACTGTCTCTCTCTGCCTTTCCCCATCTCTGAGCTTCCAAGGCAGTTAAATCAGATATCACCCATATTTTACAAATAATAAACCAAGGCCCAAGTTTTATGCCTACTATGCTGTGGATCCAGGACTTGATCTTGGATTTCCTGGCTGGGTGCCTAGTTTTCTATCTCTTGGCAGCTTCCTTGGTCCTCTGATCTTTTGAGAAATGTTTTTGAGTCATTATTTTTTATATTTGCTATGGTTCAAACATTCCCTAATAACAAGAGAGCTTTCGGTTAATGCAGAACTTGACCCCTAAAACACTCCCATTTTTGTCACCTACCTCCTAGTCTGTACTTCAGACCCTTAAACAGTTGCCCAGGGTTATTCTTTCAGCATCTGTGTTTGAATGTCTTTTCAGGTTACCCAAGGAATTTTGCAGATACCAGTGTCTAAAAAAACGATAAACACTTCTGTTAAAATTAATAATGAATTGGGTACCAAATGTTCATGATGATGAACACCTTTTGGGTTGGAAATGAAAGCAATGCCGTCCAGCTGTGGATTACAGGCATCCTTCAAAGCCCTGTTATCTACAAAGGGAATAGGGTAGGGACTGCATTTGTGCAGGCATAGGCCAGTTCTCAGCATTGAGCTGAGGTGCTGGGAGGTACAAACTGAATCTCCTATTAACTATGAATCTCTCCTCTTTTCCTTTCATCCCCAGCCGCTCACGACTGATCTTCACTACTATTACATCCTGGAGCTGTCGTTTTATTGGTCTTTAATGTTTTCCCAGTTCACTGATATCAAAAGAAAGGTAAGAGTGGTGGTATCATCAAGTGCTTGCACATCTGCATTTGTAATGGCCCTTGGCAGGTGGGTGTGATCTCAAGGGAACATACGCTATTGGGACATTGGCACTGGATTAGTATTGCTGGCACTGGATTAGTATTGCATGACTACAGAAATTGCTATTTTGTGTGTGCTGTTCTGTATTTTGTTCCTATTGTCTCTTCACTCTTTTCCCAAAATCCAAGTGTCCTTTTATCCATGAAAAAAATACAGCAAAGCATCCCAAGAGCAGTTTTCTCATACTCTGATTCCCAAGTCCTTTTTCTTCTTTAAAAAGTAATTTTTTATTTGTAGCTCCTGGGGGAGAGTAAAATCTCAGTGTTTCAGCCTTACAGAATGCATTCCCCCATTTAAAGGTCATCCAGTGTCCAAAAATGTCACGGAAATATGACATTCCTAAAGGAGCTGTGATCTGGTTTCACTCCTCTCCGCCATTGGAATTGCCTTTTTTTTTTTTTTTTTTTTTTTTTTTTTTTGCTAAGATTTATTTATTTATTTGAAAGAGTTAGAGAAAGGGAGAAGTCAAGACAGAGAAAGTCTTCCAGCTACTGGTTCACTCCCCTAAATGACCACAATGGCCAGGCCAAAGCCAGAAACCAGGAGCTTCATCCAGGCCTCCCATGTGGATGCAGGGGCCCAAGCACTTGGGTCTTCTTCCACTGTTTTCCCAGGCAATTAGCAGAGAGCTGGATCAGAAGTGGAGCAGCCAGGTCTTCAGCCAGTACTCATATGGGATGCTGGCACTGCAGGTGGCAGCTTTACCTACTATGCCACAGCACCTGCCCTTGGAATTGCTTTTGCTGAGGTTAACTGTGACCTCCTTAATGTTAAATTCACTCATTCCAGCTTCCATCCTACCAGCTTCTGGACAGAATTGGTGCTTTTGGCGCTTTGCTGCTTATTTTTTCATGACATCCTCATTTTCTCAAGATTCCCATATTTGGATGAGTCCTATAAAGTCTTCTTTCTGGTCTATACCTTAATGTCCAATGATCTTCATATTTGGTTGCACTAGAGTGAGTTCCGGGTGTCATTTCTATGGATGATTGTGTTTACACCCTCCAACACTTCTAACCATAACTTATAGATAATAACTCCCAAATGTTTCTCTACTGCCCCAGATTCTCTCTGAGCTCATACTTCCATAACTCATCACAAGTATTAATACTATCTTCTTTCTGTTTATCATCTTTAATCTCCCTAACAACTCCAATATGCAATTTTATTATCTATTAGCTATCCTCATTTTATAAATGAGAAGGCTGAACTTTACATTTGGTGTTTCCAACTGAAGACATGAATTTTTAGTCTTGTTCTTCCCGAAACAACACTTAACCAACAGTTATGAAATCTAGAAAGTCATCTTTTGTTCCTTTCTTTGTTACTCCCTGTACCTTAGTATCACTGACATACTTAGTTTGAGTCCTATCTACATTTGCCCAGTATATTACAGTAGCCTCCTAATTGGTCCTCCTGTCTACCTGATGAATCTTGCTTACCTGGCCCCTAAGATTTGTCTTTCTAAAACCTTTCAGACAAAACCCAAATCTCTTACAGTGATAGTAAGAGTTATAAACAGTGCAACTGAGACCCACTTCCCCAGCTCTGTTCCCCATTTTTCTTCTCCTACTTTCAACACACACTAGTCCTGGCTTCAAATATCTTCTTATTGTCCAACTACATAATTAACCTTTTTGGTGCATCCTTGTTTTTACAAGGCCATACCTATGGCTAGAATATACTTTCTTCCCCTACTTCAGCAAGGAAGACCTTCCCCTCAAACAACCTCTTGTTTTTGTAAAGATTTATTTTATTTATTTGAAAGACAGAGTTACAGAGAGAGGTAGAGACAGAGAGAGAAGTCTTCCATCTGCTGGTTCACTCCCTAGATGGCCACAACGGCCAGAGCTGTGCCGATCCGAAGCCAGGAGCCAGGAGCTTCCTCCGGGTCTCCCACATGGGTGCAGGGGCCCAACGACTTGGGCCATCTTCTACTGCTTTCCCAGGCCATAGCAGAGAGCAGGATTGGAAATGGAGCAGCCAGGTCTGAACCAGCGCCCATATGGAATGCCAGCGCTTCAGGCCGGGGTGTTAACCTGCTGCGCCACAGTGCTGGTCCCTCAAACAACTTCTTTTTTGAAGCATTATTCAATTTTCTTAAGAGTTTGATCAGTCTTTCTCCTGTGTTTAGTTTACAAGCATGTTCTCCACTTACCATATTATGGTTTTTTTCTTTTTGTTTAAAAGTTTATTTATTTATTTGAAAGTCAGGGTTATACATACACAGAGAGAGAGAGAGAGAGAGAGAGAGAGAGAAAGAGAGAAAGAGATCTTCCATCCGCTGGTTCACTCCCCAGTTGGCCACAACGGCCAGAGCTGCACTGATCCAAAGCCAGGAGCCAGGAGCTTCTTCCAGGTCTCCCAAGTGGGTGCAGGGGTCCAAGGACTTGGACTATCTTCTACTGCTTTCCCAGGCCATAGCAGAGAGCTGGGTTGGAAGTGGAGCAGCCAGGACTTGAACCAGCACCCATATGGGATGCCGGTGCTGGAGGCGGCAGCTTTACCCACTACGCCACAGTGCCAGCCCCACCATATTATGTTTTAACAATGAGTCACCTGCTGTCCTCCTTTAGTAGACATGGAGAGTGAAGAGTAGTTTCCTGGTCCATTTGGGCTGCTGTAACACAACACCTTAGCCTGGGTAGCCCATAGCAGCAGAAACCTGTTTCTCACAATTCTGGAAGGTGAGGAGTCCTGGATCAAGGTCCCAAAAGATTCAATGTCTGGAAAGGGCCTGGATGCTCCCAGATGGCATACTCTCACTGTGTCCTCATATGGTAGGAGGGGCAAGGCAGTTCTCTGGGACTTCCTTTATATGAAGGCACTAGTCCCATTCATGAGGACGCCTCCCAAAGGCCCCTTGTCCTAATACTGTTAGTTTAGGGAGTAGGGTTTCAACATACAAATTTAGAGGGGACACAAACTTCCAGTTCATAGCAAGTGGAACATGTTCATTTTTGCACATAATGACTGTCAACACCCGCTTATAGTGGGAACCAGTACGTTTAGGGAAAATGAATAAAGGAACTCAGTTCCTTTCAACAGGACTGTACACTAGGATGGAGCACAATACTGTAATGTATTTCTAGGTTAGACCAGTAATCTGTTAAATTAGAAAGTGGTATCTGAGTGGCAGCTGAAAAGTGTTTAGGAATCCATGGGCCCAATACCCGAGTTGCCTTTCCCCCAGTACACACTTTCCACCATTCTTCAGCAGTGGCTCACTTGGCTGGCAAAAGTATCTGTGTTTCCTGGCTTGGTGGCTACAAGACCTGAAGATGTGTATGTTATCAGATTCCCATAGGAAGTAATGTCCCTATCAGGACTGGCTTAAATATGGCAGATGACTCATTGGCACCCATAATTTGTGGTTCCCTTACTTGTTCTACTGAATACTCTGGTCCAGTTTCTGGACACATTTAAAGATCCATCAGTGATAGGATGCCAACTAGGTCTCTGGGTGACCTGAAGAACCACCATCAATCATTCATGTAAACAACACCTGTAGACTGATTGTCTTTTAAGCACCAGGTACTGTTCTAGGCTCATTTTGCATTTTGTTTTCTTTTTGAGAATCCCCTTTGTCCAGATTGCTGCATAATACATGTAACAGAGAGAGAGGTAGAATATTCCCCCATTTTAACTTGAGAGATTTGATATTCCATGAGTTTATGTAAGTTTCTCAGTGGCACGCATCGTGGAATGAATTAGAGCTCAAGTCTCCCAAGCAGTGTTCTGTGATTCACTGTTAAATTAGATATGTACGCAAATTCTTGCCTTGCCTCGCATTGCTCAGGACTTTAGAGGTGGCAAACTGTATTAGTCAATTTTTTGTCACTATGACAAAATACTGGAGATGGCTAATTTTATAGAGAAAGGAACTTGATTTCAGGCTGCAGTTTGTAAGATTCACAGGGCAGGATTGGGTGGGCCCCAGTTTTTCAGCCTCTGATGGTAGCATTCTTGCTGCAGAGTCCAGAGGCAGTGCAGAGCATCACATGGCAAGAGAAAGCATCTGTGTCTAGGAAGTCTCTCAAAAAGTCATCAGAATTTAACCATGGGGTTCTGCCTTGGTGACCCAGTCCAATCTAATCACCTCCTAAAATCTCCACCTTCAAATCCCATAATTGGATTAAGTTTCCTCTCTTTGTACATTTACATAAGATGTTGGGGACCAAAACTTTAATACATGGGCCCTTGGGGGACATTCATTATCCAAGGTAATATCCAAATCTTAGCATAGACTGTCTATAGCTCCTTGCTGTTTTATTACTTCCTCTTTTGCTGAGTGAGAATTGAAGGTGTCTTATCCAAAGTTAGATTTATGACTCTACCCGTCCTTGGCTTCCAGAAACCTGATCTTCCACTTGCTTGAGTTTCTTGTCATGCATGTATCCTGTCTGTTTGGTGAACCAAAAAGACTCAGAGTATCTTCATCAATTTAAGCCAAATGGCTCTTACCACAGTAGTTTCATAGGTCAATTGCTTTCAAGGGGTTAAGCATATCATTATGTATGATTTTAGTATATTTAGCATCAGTGCAGAAAACATCTATAAAAATGATATTTTTTCAATGATGTCTGTGGAATTAATCCTATTTTGTAAATATTTTTCAGTGTTTAGACATTAATTATATATCTTTTTTCCTGGTCAGTACCATTAGCTTGTTTTGGATGTGTGGTTGGTCCATCACTTTCACTCTTACTCTCTGTCACTCAGAATTATTTTATGTATTCATGGTATAACTGGCATATTCTTATTTCTTGCACAAAATGGAAATTTGGCCGCTAGCAGGCATGCTTATTACTTGGCAGAGGTTTTAATAAGAAAACATTTTCTGCTACTGCCATCTCTCATTAGAGAGCCAGAGCCCTTACTTTTCCCCCTTTACATCTTGCTGATTGGCCTCATGGGTCCTTAGCGGTTCTGTCCTTATTATGCTCCCACTTGGAAGATCTGCCGTTCCAGCTATCAGTGACGATTTATGATGTGTTCTGGATGCCAGATACACTCTCCACCTTCTATATCGGAACTATTGACTAAACCCTCTAAATACAGCCTGCTTCTTAATTACGAAATGAGATGTTTGAAGACAGTTGTTGGCAATAGAGTGTGGAAGCCAACTTCTGAAGGCCATCAGGACCTTGTTAATAGAAGGGTTCTCATTTCTTTGGCTCTTCTCTTGAATGACAATGAGCTTAAGTGGCCATTCTCAAACAGGGATTCAAATTTAAAATAGATAAACCTGTAGCCAGACTAACAAAGAAAAAGAGAAAAAAAAATCAAATAAAATTAGAGTTGAAAGGGAGCCATTACAACTGATACCAATGAAATATAAAGGATCATAAGAAACTACTGGGAAGAACTGTATGCTAATAAACTAGAAAACCTAGAAGTGGATAAATTCCTGGGTTTATATAACCTACAAAGATCAAATCAAGAAGATATAGACAATCAAAACAGACCCTTAACAAGCATGGAGATTGAAGCAGTAATCAGTTGTCTCCCATCAAGGAAGAGCCCAGGACCTGATAGCTTTGCTACTGAATTCTACAAAACATTCAAAGAGGAAGTAACTGCAGGACTCTCTAAACTATTCCAAAATATTGAACAAGATGGAATTCGAATTTATAAATATTAGATCCAAATGCATGCCTGAAACTCTTTGAATCTGTACCTTGAAGTGAGGTTTAGTAACCACTTTTTCAGTTCATTCAGCTCTGGAGTGTTTCTAGGATGGCTTTTAGATTCACAAATACTTACCTCCCTTTTTGTCATTGTTTGGTCACATAGAATCTGGAGTGTGAAACTCAGAGGAGAACCTCTCACCCCTGTGGTGACAGAGCACATGGCCTCTTGATCATTTCCAGAATTGAGACTCTGGAAATCCTGTTCATCTTCCCAGAGGGAAGAAACTAGCCAAGATACAATGGAATTATGATTTGAATCTTCTTTTATGTGCTAGAAAGATTTGTAAACTTTTAAAGTATTTTCCTTATTTTTTTCTTCGCTCTTCTCTCCATTCCCTTCCTTCTCTTCATTCCTCTCTTTTCTTCCTTCCCTTTAAAATAAAACAAAGCAAAACCTTAAAACAGCAGGCATATTGTTAGCATGCAGCATTCTGTGAAACATCCTTTATTTCACAAGTTTTAATTTTTGTTAAAATTCTGTCTGTTAGCACCTGTTCACAATCAGTGTTTCTCCTGTTCAACTAGATTTTCCAGGGAGGTTAATGCCTATTTTGTCTTGGAACTTGGAACAGCTTGCTGATGTCTAAACCCTATGTCCTTTTTCACTGCGCTGCTGTTTGGCTGGAAGGCCGGGCCCCCGGCCAAGGCGGTCTGCTCGTGTTCAGAGTCCTTCTCAAGAAAGCATCCCTGGCAGAGGTCCAGGGCCCAGCCGGGGAAATCAACTTGTTGCTCTGTCAGCCTCTAACCTGAGAGAAACACTGCATCTTGTTAAAGATTCCTGACACACAGAGGCATGATGGTTAAGTTTAGCAAGAAACTTAGTGACAGGCCTGTGTATGCTGTCTGTGACTCTTTGCAAAGGATAATTGGAGCCTGGTGCTGTGAGCTTTAGCTGCCGTTTAGTACACATGGCCATGCTCACATCTTTCCTGCTTCAGTTAGTTTGAGAATAAAGGAAACTTCATGCTTTAATCTTCTTACAAGGAAGCAGTGTGACATAGAATTAAATGAAAAAAATGTACATAAGGCCATCTAGTACCACACTTGAACAATAGAGCTTACAACAGTACCTAACATATTATGACAAAAATTGGCCTGAATAAAAGCCTATTATAAGAACAACTTAAAAATTCAAAATTAATTATCACAGGTTTTATATTTTTGTCAATAATAATTGACAAAATGATTCTGAAGAGGAACCTAACTTAAAATTGCCAACCTTTTACTTTTCCTAAAACAATATTTTATCTTATTTTTAAAGGTTGTTTTTTGTTTTTTGTTTTGTTTTGTTTTTTACTTATTTGAAAATCAGAAGTACAGACAGAGAGGTAGAGACTGAGAGAACAAGATCTTCCATCCACTGGTTCATTCCCCAAATGGCCTCAACAGCTGGGGCTGGGCCAGGCTGAAGCCAGGAGCCAGGAGCTTCTTCCAGGTCTCCCATAGGGGTGCAGGGGCCCAAGCATTTGAGCCATCTTCCGCTACTTTCTCAGGCACATTAGGGAGCTAGATTGGAAATGGAGCAGCCGGGACTTGAATGGGCTCCCATATGGGATGCTGGCACTGCAGATGGTGGCTTAACCGCTACACCACAGCACCGGCCCCAGTAAGAATATATATATATATATATTTTTTTTTTTTTTTTTTTTTGATAGGCAGAGTGGACAGTGAGAGAGAGAGAGACAGAGAGAAAGGTCTTCCTTTTGCTGTTGGTTCACCCTCCAATGGCCACCACAGCCGGTGCGCTGCGGCTGGCACATTGCGCTGATCTGAAGCCAGGAGCCAGGTGCTTCTCCTGGTCTCCCATGCAGGTGCAGGGCCCAAGCACTTGGGCCATCCTCCACTGCACTCCCTGGCCACAGCAGAGAGCTGGCCTGGAAGAGGAGCAACCAGGACAGAATCCTGCGCCCCGACCGGGACTAGAACCCAGTGTGCCGGCGCCGCAAGGCAGAGGATTAGTCTATTGAGCCATGGCACCGGCCTACCCAGTAAGAATATTTTAAAAGCACGTACTGTTTGTAGTTCTGATTTCATAAAGAAAAGGCAATCTTGACATAAAAGGAGAAAGAACATCTTGTCATAAAGGATAATCCTTGAAATTTATCATTATGAAAAGTCCTTAATTTTCCCATCCTGTGCCGGAGTGGAAGAACATTGCTAATGGGCACTGCGATTCGGAGTCTCGAGGCATGCCCTGTGGAGGCCAGGCTGGCCCAGCACCACTCACATCTGCTGTGCCTCAGTTGCCGGATTCAAGGAATGGAGTTCATAGAACGTACCTTATGGGAGTGTTGTGAAGTCTAAGCAGGTCATAAATGTTCCGAGAACAGTGCCTGCCACATCATAAATGCTCAGTAGGTTTCAGCTATTAATCTAGAGCTGTACTTCTCAGCCTCCTCCCCTCTGGCGGCTGGGTCGGGAGGTGTGACCAGCAGGCCGTAACAGAGTGAGTTAACACTGGGCTGGGATATTTCACTGCCCTTGCCAGTGTGAGCCGCTCTAGCGCTCTGCGGCTCCCTCTAGTACAGCAATTGGTAACATCTGAGATGGCACCTGCTCCGTCAGCCTGGATCCCTGCGTGACCCAAGCAAGCAGACTTCCTCCTAGCCCCTCAACCAATGGCAAGACGTAGTGAGTAGGAAATAGGCTTTGTTTGAAACCACTCCGATTTTAAGGGCTTTGTTACTACCACCTACCCCAGCTTGTCATGATCACAGCCATGATTAAGAGGGCAGTTAGCATCTCCTAGAATGATATTTGGAAATTGTTTATCTCATCAACAGCGCTCAGGGATCTGAGGTTTCCTGGGAATCCTCGAGACCCTTTCAGGAGGTCTGTAAGCCAAAGCCACTTTCATAGTACTATGGAGATGCCATTTGCCTCTCTCTCTGGGTGGAAATTTGCACAGAGAGTGCAAAAAATAATGGAGGGCAGAATTGCTGGCAGCAGATCCAAGCTGTATTAGTAGCCATGGTGTTTTGCAGTGCCACACACTTGCAGGAAGAAGAAAACATCAGTCTCACTTGAAAATGCTCTTGATGAAGTAGTAAAAGGTACTAATTTTATTAAATACCTGTTCTTGAATACACGTTTTCAGAATGTGTGTGCTGACGGGAGAAGTGGGCATAAAGAACTTCTGTTGCCTAACAGTACACAATGGAGTCTCGTGAAAACTCACGTGTAGTTAGTTCTTTGTGTTTTGAGTGGAACTAGCTGCCCTTTCCCCCATTAAAACCCCATTTTTACTTGAAGGAATGACCAACAACCTATGTTTTGCAACTTGTATTTATGACAGGCATTTCTTTGGAAGTGTACAAAGTGAGCTTCTCAAGTTGTATGAAGAAGGGCAGTTTATTTGTTAAAGTGAAAGTTCAAGTTTTCAAGCAAACATTAGATTTTTGGAAAGCTTGTGTCCACCAGTGAGAACATGGTAGTGAGTTAGAACATAAGACATTTCTGATGAAATTGGTAATGATATTAACATACGATTTTAAAAAATATTGTATAACAAAACATATCATTAACTCAATGAACCAGTGTTTTTTCCAAATGATCAATGCATGGTGTTATAAAATGCATGAGTGAAAGATGCATTCAAAAGTCAAAACAGACCAATACATTTCAATATTACAGAATATGGAAAGTTTATTGATGTGGTTTTAGATTCTGCATCACAACTAACCTTTAACAATGTCTGAGTTGCCAAGTTTTGGTAAAATATTAAAGAATATCTACAACTCACAAGCACCTATTAAAACACTCACTTTCCCAAGTATTTATCTATCTGATATTGGAGTTTCATCACCTACTTCAACCAAAATACCAATAGCAACAAGTTGAATGTGCTTTGAGTATTTTCAAAAATTCTG
Organism: Oryctolagus cuniculus; assembly: GCF_964237555.1. Classification (NCBI taxonomy): domain Eukaryota; kingdom Metazoa; phylum Chordata; class Mammalia; order Lagomorpha; family Leporidae; genus Oryctolagus; species Oryctolagus cuniculus. The sequence goes on along the minus strand of NC_091434.1, from coordinate 72,399,170 downwards.
TTTTAACATCTAATATGATACATATTAATAAAGTCCATATAAACAACATCTTTGATATCACCAAAAATTTTTAAGAATATAAAGGAATGTTGAGATCATGTTGATAAAGTTGAGACCACATCAAAATGTGTGCTAACTGCCGGCCTAGACTATTCTTGGCCTTTCCTCCGACTGTGACTTCCAGGTCGTACCTGACAGGTCAGCATGCCCAGAAATTTCTTTGCTCAAAAAGCTAACATCACCCCAAATGATATCTGCTCATCCTGACAAGGATTAAAAACAATGTAGAATTCCGTATAACCTTAGTGCTGCGACTGGTAGACACTGGCCACTTAACCTTCCTTTCACGGAGATGCCAAGTGCTCTTTTGAGTATCTGCTTGAGACTGGAGTTGTACTGTTCTGCCACTTAAGCTCAGATTCCTTCTGAGGCAGGTATCCCCCAGTGCTGGGCCTCTGTCTTGTTTCTTTCTCTGTGCTGTGTCTTCAGAATGCAAGCAGGGAACAGCTCATTTTAGCAAGCTGCTGACTGTGATGGAAGCATTTCAGGCCAGTGTTGTGTGCAGCCTGCTGGGAGAACAATAGAATACTGTTATCTGGGAAACAAATGTTTTATGGGGCAACATTTTGGGATTTAATTCAAAGGCTTCCTTAATTAACTACTTGCTCTGGCAATCAAACCTCCAAGTGCTTTGCCAAGGGAGAGTCTCTTAAGCATCTTCAGGTCTCACAGTCAGATGACCGGCCCTGGACAGCCCTGCTCCCCATCTCTTGCTACCTCCTGAGAGTGGACTCGTCCTGTTCTTCCGTCTCACTCATATTTCCCAGAGTGGCCTCTCTCTTGCCTCCTTCCTCACAGTCTTTCGTCATGCACTAGTTTCTGAGAGAGCCTGCAGTGGTGCCTAGGAGCCCAAGTTCTGAAGTCACACAGACTTGGACTCAGATCTGGTTTCAGCTTGTCCCCACCTTGTGGCTTTGCAAAAATCAGGTAGCATCTCTGTGCCTCAGTTTCCATATAAAGTGAAGGTCAAAGTGCTCCCTGTGTTACAGGATTGTTGGTAAGAATAAATCCCAGTGTCAGAGCCTCTGGTGCCTGGGAATCACTGGATGTTCACCAGGTAGTCAAGGTGGAGTGTGGCTTGGAGAAAAAGCAGGCAGAAACTCCTGCATGGCCAGAGGTCTGCGTGGCGGTAAGTTAGAGCAGCTTTGAGTAAATTCTGCAGTTTAGAGTTCTGGGTGATTGTCAGGGATGGTGGCTGGGCAGCTCAGGTAGCTGAAGGAAACGGAGTTACAAGAGGGGAAGATAGGGCTGACAATAACAGCAAGAGTTGCCCTGAATCCCTGCTGACGGCATACAGAAGCATCCCAGCCTGGTGACCTGAAGAAGACTTTTCTCATCTTCCATCCAACACACAAAGTCGAGTGCTTGATTGCCCTTTGTCATCTTGAACCTTAAAACCTTGATGGTCAATGAGGATGATTCTGATTCCAGTTGAGTAAAGTCTGCCCCCTACTGATCATTCAGGGTGTTTTTGTTTTTAACTCAAATGGGTTTAATTAGCATCAAAAAATGTTGTTACCTTTGTCTCCAGGGATTATTGTAAAAAATCAAGTTAAGTCTGTTAACCTATAAATCCCTTAAGACTGTTAGACGGGGTTTATTTTCAGTGTTTCAGGAGTGACTTTCCCATTACAGACTAGTGTGACTGGGGCATGGGCGATTTACACAGGGCCCAGAAGGTGTCGTACATAAAGGCCTTCAAATCTGAGCATTTGTGATGAGGCAAGGAGTAATGGGGAGCTTCGGAGGACCTTAAGTTCAATGAGAAAAAAATACATGTTTGTATTATTCACTAAAAATATCTGCAACATATGGAAGCAGAGTGCGTTTGGAAAGTGTATGTTTGTTGGGAGAGAGGAGGAAACCAGGAAAGCAGACTCTGGGGTATTGTAAATCCAGCTCCATGCCTGGGCCAGGCCCACCAAAAGTGAATCAGTGATACTATCTTGTTGTTTTCTATCGTGCAAATAAAATTTTATTGTGCCCTTTTCCACAGTAATATAATCAATGGAAGATTAAATATTAACTAAATAATTCACAGCAGACAAGATTATGAGCTTTTGGTCTTGAAGATTGGGTAAATGCAGCTTATACAGCAGTTCTTTATTTCATTTATGTTTGCTTCCAGAAGCCACAAAGTCATGACACAGCTAGCAGCAGAGAAAGTCGTACTGAAACCAGACAGCCCTTGCTTTTAGAACCTGGTGGAGAAATTCCTTGCTTTTCAAGTAGCCTTGAAGTTGTAGTTGATCGTAAGAATTCTTATGGTCCTATCTGCCATCTTTATTTATATTGAGTTGAATTTTGAGAATAATGTTTAATGGGCTACTTCAGAAAAACTATGAAAATTAATTATGTTACACATTCTTTGAAGAAAATGTGGTAAAGTTGACAGTGAGGCCATGCAACTACCACAAACACGTTCAGATAACATGTGAAAGTTTTCTATAATATGCCCTTTGATGTGATTCTAAGCCAGCAGCCATAACACTTTGGTAAAGGGACAGATAAATATTTCAAAATTGTAGAACATGTAGTCTCTGTTTTAACTACTCAACCCAGTCCTGCTGCCGTCACAAGAAAGCTGCCACAGACAGGAAGTAAACACATGGATCTGAGAGTGTCCCAGTAAAACTTTATTGACAAGCACAAATCTCTGGCCCTTTGCCTTGTCTCCACTCTAATGTGGAATAACTTGATGTATGTGTGTTTGATGTATTTGTGTTAGTATGTGTGTGGGGATGTCAGAATCGAGATTGGCTAGTAGATATACTAAAGTCACATCTATGCACATTTTAAAAGCTTTCAATAGTAACAATAGTAAATTCAAAGTCTTTAATTAATTTCTTGACAGTTATCTCCCTCGACGACCTAAATCTGTATATAGTTGGGGAAACATCTAATCCATTGGGGAAAAAGTGTTGAAATGAATTCAGTTCTAGATTTAGCATGAATAGAGTTTTATTCAGATTTTAGAGAAGGGAATAATTGATCCATTCCTGCCAAGACTACTCCACTTTTAATTGAACAAACATTTTCCAAATCAGTCACATTTTTTCAATCCTTTCCAAATATCCCCATTAAATATGTACCCTAGGGAACATATTTAGAGACTATGTGAAAATAAAAGTGAATTCTAGTTACGGTTTTTGAAAAGCCTTGTTATTTGCAATTTCTTTCTTTGAATGGTCTATTCAAGCATACTCAGTGGTTATCCAAAAATTCACATCCAGTTAAAACTACAACAACCAGATAAATTGTGAGTGATTTAAGGTACCCAGAGGTTGACATTCACGTGCATCATGGAAACTCTTCACTTCATGCGCTGCTAAGAGAAAGGTAGAATTTTTCTCATATGGAGCAACACAGAATCAGCTGATTTCCATACATCACCCTGAGTGTCTCAGTTGTTCAGTCCCTGGTTTCTTTGTTCTTTTTTTTTTTTTAATTTTATTTATTTGAAAGAGATACAGATAGAGGTAGAGACAGAGAGGTCTTCCATCCAGTGGTTCACTCCCCAGATGCCTGCAACAGCTGGAGCCACGCCAATCCGAGCGAGGAGCCAGGAAATTCTTCCAGTCTCCCATGTGGGTGCAGGGGCCCAAGGACTTGGGCCATCTCCTTCTGCTTTCCCAGGCCACAGCAGAGGGCTGGATCAGAAGAGGGGCACCCGAGACTAGTACCAGCGCCCATATGGGATGCTAACACTTTAGGCCAGAGCATTAACCTACTATGCCACAGCACCAGCCCCCCCACCCCCCGCCTTTTTTTTTTTAAATGAAATTCTCAAACCCTTAGAACTTGTGCCAGTAATTGTTTTAGAAACCTTCACAAGACAAGACGCGTCAGTGAATTAAACTGCAAGGAATTCCTGGTACAATATTTCATTTTAATGATTTGTAATTTATTTTTTATTATAACAGTTTTTTGTTTATTTTCTTAACTTTTATTTAATAATTTCCAAATACAGCTTTTGGATTACAATGCCCCCCCCCCATAACTTCCCTCCTACCCACAACCCTCCCCTCTCCCACTCCCTCTCCCGTCCCATTCACATCAAGATTCATTTTCAATTATCTTTATATACAGAAGATCAATTTAGTATATATTAAGTAAAGATTTCAACAGTTTACACTCACACAGAAATACAAAGAATAAAGTACTGTTTGAGTACTAGTTATAGCATTGCTTCATATAGTATAACACATTAAGGACAGAGATCCTACATGGGGACAAAGTGCACAATCACTCCTGTTGTTGACTTAACAAATTGACATTCTTGTTTATGGTGTCAGTAATCTCCCTAGGCTCTAGTCATGAGTTGCCAAGGCTATGGAAGCCTTTTGAGTTCGCCAACTCCGATCTTATTTAGACAAGGTCATAGTCCAAGTGAAAGTTCTCTCCACCCTTCAGAGAAAGGTACCTCCTTCTTGGATGGCCCATTCTTTCTGCTGGGATCTCACTCACAGAGATCTTTGATTTAGGCTTTGGTTTGTTTGTTTGTTTGTTTGCCAGAGTGTCTTGGCTTTCCGTGCCTGAAATACTCTCATGGGCTCTTTAGCCAGATCTGAATGCCTTAAGGGCTGATTCTGAGGCCAGAGTGCTGTTTAGGACATCTGCCATTCTATGGGTCTGCTGTATAGCCCGTTTCCCATGTTGGATCATTCTCTCCTTAATTCTATCAGTTAGTATTTGCAGACACTAGTCTTGTTTATGTGATCCCTTTGACTCTTAATCCTATCATTATGATCAATTATGAACTGAAACTGATCACTTTGACTTAGTGAGATGGCATTGGTACATGCCACTTTGATGGGATTGAATTGGAGTCCCCAGGCATGTATCTAACTCTATCGTTTGGGGCAAGTCCGATTGAGCATGTCCCAAACTGTACATCTCCTCCCTCTCTATAACACAATTTTAACATTAAGATTTAACAGAACACTGTTTTGAGCTTTGTGGATTTTGTTTTTTAGGAGTTTTTGTATATATATGCATGCTGTTAGTCAGGACTGTAGCTACCCATCTCCAGAGATTGAGAATGTATTATATTTTAGTATTCTCAATAGATAAGCTGTTTAAGAGTGATTATTCCTGGCATATCTCAACTCTGTCTGAAATCTTTACCGTCTCCCTCTGCCTGTTCACCCTGGCGTGGAGGTAGATGGAGCCTGAGTGGCTGCTCTCCCTTGCCCATTGCCAAGTTACCTGCCTGAAGTCCACTTGCTGCTGCCCACACTGAGTTTTACCCCAACTCTGCACAATCCCAGTAAAGAGAAAGCAGAACTTTATTGACCTTTAGAGAGAATAGCATGTTACTCTTTTATTTATTTATTTATTTTTTTTTGACAGGCAGAGTAGATAGAGACAGAGAGAAAGGTCTTCCTTTTTACCGTTGGTTCACCCTCCAATTGCCGCCGCAGCTGGCATGCCTTTTATGAGAGGGCTCACCAGTGGTTTTTTTTCATTAAGTTGTAAAAATTATTTCCTAAAGAGGCTGCATAAGACTAATAATACTTTTCCCAGCAGTTGGGGGCATAAGAAACAAATTCCTTGTTTATGGTGTCCTGTGTATGTTTTTAAAATGAAAAATGGTTGACTTTTTTTACATAGGCAAATATCTAGTGTCTCCTAAAATAGAACATTATTTTGAAGACTCTGCATGGGCTAATCACTGTGATGGGAGTTCCATCATATGGAACCTCAGCCTTCTGTCTTAATAAGAGGTGGATCCTCTGGCCGTGTGGTGTTAATATTTTATTGTGCATGAAATTCCCCTAGAGAACTAATTAAAGATACTGCTTCTTGTTCTAACAGTTGGGGATGGACCCCAGGTAGCTGGAATTTTACCTGTACCCAGGAGTTTCTGTTGTGGACGCTGCACGGAAAAGACCGAGGAACTCTAGTTTAGATTCCCTAAATGCTATTTAGAAATGTAATAAGGAGAAAAACCGCTTTCTCTTACCAGATTTTGATATTAAAATGAGTGACTCATCCTTGAATTCTTTCCTTTCAGACTGAACTCTGAGGTTGAGTCAAGACTATCTCTGATTGTTTCCCATCTCTGAAAATTAACATTTGGGAGAAGCCACTAGAAAAAGGGGCCGAGGTTGGGTAAATATCAGGTGGGAGGGGAACATAGAAGCCCTTACAGATGGGTGTCAATATGAAACCATTATGACAGAACAGCAGGAGGCTGGGGACAGCATTTGAAGTAGCTGGCAGGGCCAGTCTGTTTTGAATAAGGTTTTGGGATCAGTTTTCAGTGTGCGGGTTAACAAGAAATAACAAGCTCTCTTTTAATTGCTGCCTCAGAAAATGCAGGGAAACATTACCAACCTAAACTGCTAATATTCTTCTAGCCATGTTTGTTTCTACAAACTAATCACTTTCAGCAGTTACAAATATTAGGATGGACGTTTTCCACCCTACATTGATAAAATCCCCATTGACACTTTGTTTAAAAGCTGTTATTTGGACTGGATTCAGTGCCTACTCAAAGAAATGTATCAGGGTTGAGAGGAGGTAGCATACAGAATAATAACTGCATGGTTGTTGTGAAAGGTATTTCATTTTGTCTAATGTTTTCTGAAGCGGAAATGTAAAAGACAAAATCAATTATTCATGCTTCTTTATATTCGCACAGATATGACTAAAATTAAAATTCATCTGCAGCTATAGGCATCACTCTGAGCCCTTCAGTAATAAATACTTTCCAGGACCAAGGGATTTATGCACAAATCATCTTCACAAAGCAACATTTGTCTGAAAAACAAGGTTCTTATTTTTAAAGGAACCTTGCCACATTGTTAAGGGAATTGTGTTGTTTGTGGACGTTTATATCAGATACAAATTTAGAAACAATTATAAAGTGATCCTAATCCTCCATTAACTATTTTAATAAATTTATATTATTTGTGTTTTTAATTAAATAGAAAAAAACCTCTTGTTCTCATTCAGTGAGCCAAGAGTAACCATTGAGAGCTGAACAATAGGAAATGTGGAGAGTATTGTTCTGGTACAGGACCTCACTTGAAACTGTGTTAAGCAGGGGTAAAAGATAACCTCATTTAGCTGTTGAATTCAGCACCAGAGTTTTCATGGAATTGTGTGTAGAAAACAGTTGAAAATACTGTAATCGATCCATTGTCTTGAAGCAGCTATTGTCTGGCAGAACACTTATACTCCAGGTATAGCAGGGTCACAAGTAATAGCCAGGCTGCCTTCCAGCGGTGGATATCATCAGTGTAGTTACTGTTGCACGTAAGGCATTTTGGCATTATCCAACCTTAATGACTTAGGAAAACCCTAGATACTTCATTATCATCAGGAGTTCAGATATAGGTAAAACCAGTAAGTTGTACCTATACATAGTCATTCATTAACCCCAGGGTGTGGTCGCCGTCTTCTGCCAGTGAGCTGAGAACTAAACATAAATGTGATTCTGAAGGGCGGAGCACAGTGGTAGGCCAACAGGTGGCATGGGTTTGCAATACTTGGTTCTGCTGTAGGCAGTCAGAATTAACTGAGGGAAGACACACAGTTCTTCTGACGTTAGTGTCCACCATCAATGTACTGGGACTAGTTTGGAGACTAGGTTAATTGAAAATAAGAGAAATAGTTGTACTTCATTTTAAAATTACCTGGCCTCATACTGGAAATTAGTATACTGTTTATCCTAGTGATAAATCAATATGTGGCCGGCGCTGCGGCTCAATAGGCTAATCCTCCGCCTGCGGCGCCAGCACACCGGGTTCTAGTCCCAGTCGAGGCGCTGGATTCTGTCCCAGTTGCCCCTCTTCCAGGCCAGCTCTCTGCTGTGGCCCAGGAGTGCAGTGGAGGATGGCCCAAGTGCTTGGGCCCTGCACCCGCATGGGAGACCAGGAGAAGCACCTGGCTCCTGGCTTCGGATCAGCGCGGTGCGCCAGCCGCAGCGGCCATTGGAGGGTGAACCAACAGTAAAGGAAGACCTTTCTCTCTGTCTCTCTCACTGTCCACTCTGCCTGTCAATAAAAAAATAAATAAATAAATATGTATGATTGTTCACAATGTTACACATTTTCTAGAGGAGGAAAGTAAGCTATATGTTTACCAAAGTATACAAAGAAACAAGTATTTCATACTTTTAAAGGTTTATTTATTTATTTGAAAAGCAGACTAATGGGAGGGAGAGGGAAGACAGAGATTGAGATCTTCTATCCACTGGTTCACTCCCCAAATGCCCACAACAGCCAGTGATGGTTTTGCCTGAATCCAGAAGCCTGGGACTCCATCCAGGTCTCTCATGTGAGTGGCAGGGACTCAAATATTTGGACCATTATCTGCTGTCTTCCCAGGAGCATGAGCAGGAAATTGGATTGGAAGCAGAGAATCTAGGACTGGAACTGGCACTTTGATATGGGATGCAGGCATCCCAAGCAGTAGCTTAACCTCTGTACCACAGTGCCCACCCTACACAGAACAAATGAAGCAATTAAACTTTTTGAAATTGATCTCTCGGGCTGGGGCTGGTGCTGTGGCGCAGCAGGTTAATACCCTGGCCTGAAGCGCCGGCATCCCTTGGGCACTGGTTCTAGTCCCGGCTGCTCCACTTCTGATCCAGCTCTCTACTATGGCCTGGGATAGCAGTAGAAGATGGCCCAAATCCTTGGGCCTCTGCACCCACGTGGGAGACCTGGAAGGGGCTTCTGGCTCCTGGCTTCGAATCAGCACAGCTCTGGCCATTGTGGCCATCTGGGGAGTGAACCAGTGGATGGAGGACATCTCTCTCTCTCTGCCTCTCCTCTCTTTATGTAACTCTGACTTTCAAATAAATAAATCTTTAAAAAAATTGATCTCAAACTTCAAGTTGACAAATTGTAGTGATGTCAACAGCTACTGGACTACTGAATGAGAAGGATGCATGTCTGTTTATCTGTCTCATTCTAATTTATGGATATGGAGTTAGTAGACTCCAAGTGTAGCTAACAGGGCTAGAATTATAGAACTGACAGCTTAAAGATAACCTGATTCAGTCTCTTAATTCTACAGATGAGTAAGCTAATACTCTTAACAAAAATTTTAAAAAATATTTAGAATTGGAGCCTGGACTATAGATTGGCTTCCTTCAATATGTGGCTCATAATTGTCCAGGGAGATGAATAAAATCCATACATTCTTTGGGAGTTCAGACACATCAACAAGACCCTGGTTTTCACTTTCTTGGTCTTTTGTTTTAAAGTAGAAATTGCCTTAATCACAGACAAACTCAGCAAAACCTAGCTGTTTAAATTGAACTGGAGGATAGAAATTAGAGTATACTCTGAGTTGTGGGAAAGATGACCATGGAGCTAGGTTACAACACATCAGGGCCCAGAAGCAAGGGACCCTTTCATCCAGTGAATCAAGGAGCAGGACAGAAGCTGTGAAAGCAAAGTGGCTGCAGAGGGAAAGGAGACCCCTCTAGAACCTCTGCCTTCTCCTCAGGTAAAAGATGAAATTAAATCTGCAAGGAACTGAGAATTCTGCCTGACCTCGCCGCTGGTGCCAGTGTCACTGAGGACAAACTCAGACTAGCTTGCTGAACATCTGCAACTCTTGCCCACACTGACTCTCAGAGCAAACTTAAGGATAGTTCCAGGGGCTGGCACTGTGGCATAGCGGTAAAGCCTGCTCCACTTCCAGTCCAGCTCTCTGCTATGGCCTGGGAAAGCAGTGGAAGATGGTCCAAGTCCTTGGGCCCCTGCACCTGCTTGGGAGACCCAGAAGAAGCTCCTGGCTCCTGGCTTCTGATCAGCTCAGCTCCAGCCAGTGCAGCCATTTTGGGAGTGAACCAGTGGATGAAAGACACCTCCCTCCCTCCCTCCCTCCCTCCCTCCCTCCCTCCCTCCCTCTCTCTCTCTCTTTCTCTCTCTCTCTCTGCTTCTCTGTAACTCTGCCTTGCAAATAAATAAATATATCTTTTAAAAAAAGATGTGTATTTCAAAGGAATTGTGAAGATACCTGTGAGACTTAAAACTCAGCCCTCTTTCATTGTGATAATGTCTGGAAGTAAAATTAATGAGTAATTGTAAGTGCTTTGTAACATTCAAATGTGATAAATAAAATCAAGTTTTTTAAAGCCCACAAATAATTTTATTTCTGACACCTTAACCTCCCAATCCATCTGTGAGCATAAATATTACCTGAAATGATATATACCAAGACTTAAATAATGGAGTGATTCCTTCTCTATTCTACAAAATTATTTAATCTCGTTTAAACACAGCTATTCCTTGGTATCCCTGGGGATTTGTTCCAGGATTCCCTACAGATAACAAAATCCATGGATACTCAATTCTCTTGTACAAAATGGAATGGTATTTGCCCATAACCTTTGTACATCTTCAATATACTTTAAATCATCTCTAGATTATAATACCTAATATAATATGAATGCAATATAAATAGTTATTTTACTGAATTGTTTAAAGAATAGCAATGGAAGTAGTCTAAATGTGTTCAGTATAGGTGCAACTTACTTGTTGAATATTTTTGATCTATGGTTGGGTGAATCTGTGAATGTAGAACCCACAGATGAGAAGACCCAACTGTAAAGGTAGTAGGTAGAAAGAAGAAGGTGAAAAAAATAAAATGTTGCCACTCTAACATCTACTCCTCTGTCCCTCTCTTATCATACTCCAGCCACGCTGACCTCCTTGTTTTTCCCTGAATATTTTAGGAAAGAAAGATGATGGACAGAGCCTTGCCCTTTTTTGTTTTCTTTGCCAGGACCATTGCCCTCATCTACCCGAGTCACTAACTCCCTATCTTCAAGTCCCCTTCTTACAAAGGTGTACCTTGACCCTACTTTCTGGTATTGCAGTCTGCTGCCCCCAGCAGCTGGGACCTACTACCCTCCGTATCACAAGATCCTGCGCTCCCCTGTGGGATTTTTCTACCTTGCAACAGGAGAGACCATTTGCTTATTGCATCTATTGTCTGTTCCCCTCACTAGAATATTAAGTTTCACAGGGGCAGAAATCTTCACCTGTTTTGTTGGCTTATTTATCCTCAAAGCTTAAAACAGTGTTGGAAACACAGTACATACTCAAAAAGGACTTTTAGTGAGTAAATGAATATTGACCTCCTAGGAAAGAAATTTAGAAAAAAAAAATCCTCCAGATTTCACCCCAAGGTTGCTCTTTCTCACAAGCAGGATCTGTTCATAGGTCAGTTTTGTGACATGCTTTTCACTTTGATTTATTTGTCTCTAGATGAACGTCTGTAAGGGAGTCCAAAACCTTCAAGTAGAGCTACATTAGGGCCAATCTTGGCGTTTAAGTTCCAGAGATACTCAAGTTTATTACGCACAAAGCTAGACTCGAATTAAAATGTCAGTAAAAGAGAGACTGGATTTCTAATGAACAGAAATCCCATATCACAGCAAACCATATCCAGATAGTGAGGAAGTAATATCAAAGAAGGAGGATCCTTTCACTCACACCAAGAAACACCTCATTTGAAGCTGACCAAAATAAGGATGGTCAATTCTATTTATTCTGCAAATATTAATTTTAATTACTATGGGCTGATACTTAAAATTCAGGGCTCATTTGTGTAGTACCCATTAGAAAAGCCACTATATTAGGATTTCAATGGGGATATTCCAAGGAATGATGCTAACATTGAGATGCACAGTCCAAGAACAGAAGTTAATTTCCTACACAGCTCTGGAGGCTGAGAAGTCTAAAATCAAACAAGGCACTGGCAGATCTGATATCTGGGGAGGGCCTGTCTCCTGATTCATAGAGGGCAGCTTCTATTTGCATCTTCTTGTGCCAAAAGGGACACTAATTCCATTCATGAGGGTTCTGGCTTCATGACCCAATGCCTCCCAGAGGTCCTGTGTCCTAGTGCCATAGCCTGTTGCCCCAACAAAGATGCCACAGTCCAAGCAAAAATACCACCTGCACCTCCAGAATCTTCCTAATGTTCAAATCCAAGTAGTTTTCTTCTTTTGAAATCTTGCGATTATTTCTCCCATAGTTTCAAATTCCTGGTTTTAGTACAACATACCCTTTATGATTTGGCCTCTGACCCAGCATCAATCACACTTTCCATAGTCACTTGTCTCCTGTGAGTCTCTCCTGTTATATGGTGGGCTTTTTGAATATAGGAATTATATTTTTATCATTTTAGTATCCCCAGTGCTATGTCCATGGAGGTTCTTAGTAAGCGTTGGTTCAATGATTGAATGAATGAATGGAAATGTGATGTTGCTAAACCCTAATATGGCTGTTTCTTTATTCCTTCCTCAAGGACTTTGGCATTATGTTCCTGCACCACCTTGTAACTATTTTCTTGATTACCTTTTCATATGTCAACAATATGGCCCGAGTAGGCACCCTTGTCCTTTGTCTTCATGATTCAGCTGATGCACTTCTAGAGGTAAGAGATTTCTTTCATCTTTAAGAACATAAAATGCAGGGCTGGCGCTATGGCACAATGGGTAAAGCTGCTGTCTGCAGTGCCTGCATCCCAAATGGGTGCCAGTCGAGTCCCAGCTGCTCCACTTCCAATTCAGCTCTCTGCTAATGTGCCTGGGAAAATGGCAGAAGGTGGCCCAAGTACTTGTGCCCCTGCACCCACGTGGGAGACCTGGAAGAAGCTCCTGGCTTTGTCCCGGCCCAGCACTAGCCTTTGCAGCCATTTGGGGAGTGAACCAGTGGATGGAAGATCTCTCTCTGTCCCCTTCTTTCTAACTCTGCCTTTCAAATAAATAAATCTTAAAAAAAATAAAAAAGAAAATCCAGAATTGAGGAAGTACTCAAGATCATCAGTAGTCCTCTGTTATGCTATATGATGCTTAGGGACAATAGGACTGCTTTGAAATTGCAGGGTTTCTTTGTGGATTAAATTGGTGATAATGAGACTTTAATATAAACTTTAATTTTAAAAAGGCCATCATGTTAGCATTCTAGATTAATAGAACAATGGAAATCTTTACTACTTGACTCTTAAGGAATGTATGATTTCACAATAGAAAGACCATTATTTGAATAGGTTTTCTTTCTTGTGTAAAAAGTTTCATACTGATTTATATGGAAAAGGTATGTAGCTGTTTATTAAAGGGAGCTGTATATACCAGTGAAATTAAGTATTCATCATAATTCTTTGATATTATTTATTTTTAATGTCAGAGTGACAAAGATGGAAAGACAGAGAAAGAAAGGGAGACACATATATCTTCCATCTACTGGTTCACTTCCCCAAATGGCCTCAACAGCCAGGAGAGGCCAGGCCAAAGCCAGGAGCTTCATCCAGATCACTAAGTGGGTGGCAGGGGCCCAAACACTTAAGCCATCTTCCACTGTTTTATCCAGGTCATTAGCAGCGAGCTTAATTGGAAGTGAAGCAGCCAGGATATGAACTGGTGCCCATATGGAATGCCAGTGTCACCTGCTGCACCACAATGAAAGCCCCTCATCATAATTTTTTTTGCTAACACACATATCGCTCTAGTATTTTTACGGTGAAAAATGTATATGAATTGCAAATTATAAATAGAAATGTTTTCTTTGCATAAAAATACAAAAAGAGTGTGGAAATACTGGTTATATTAAAATAAATTTCTAAACCCTTATAGCTTAGAATTATTAAAGTGATAAGACAAATAAATAAATAACTAAAATATTCTAAAACATTTAAAATTCCTAAGGCAAATCTTGATCTGGCACTTATTCTTAATGATGTACAAAGTCATATTCCATAATATATGATTGAACAAAAGTTTTTTCACTTTATATTAAGAAATATATATAGCTGATCAAAATTAGCTTATAGTAATATAAATTCCATGTAGAAATGGGTCTTAGAATCTGTATTCTGATTTTTTGTTACTGTTGGACCACAATTTTACCTCCTTTGAAACATTTACTGTTGGGGCCAGCACTGTGACACAGTAGGCTAATCCTCTGCCTGTGGTGCTGGCATCCCATATGGGCACTGTTTCTAGTCCTGGCTGCTCCTCTGCCAATCCACCTCTCTGCTATGGCCTAGGAAAGCAGTAGAAGATGGCACAAGTCCTTGGGCCCCTGCACCCACATGGGAGACTGGGAAGAAGCTCCTGGCTCCTGGTTTTGGATCAGCTCAGCTCCGGCCGTTGCAGGCATCTGGGGAGTGAACCAACAGAAGGAAGACCTCTCTCTCTGTCTCTCCCTCTCACTGTCTGTAATTCTACCTCTCCAATAAATAAATAAAAATCTTAAAAAAAAAAAAAAGAAACATTTACTGTTACTGTGAATATAGAAATGCCCTCCAATGATCTGTTATTGCTCTATAAGCAGAAATCCTAGGCCATAAAACTTAATCTACTATAAAAGCAATTAAAATTTGAAGTAAATACAGTACTTATTAATTATACTGGTCCCTTTAAGAAAAATACTCCTCATACTCCAGATAAGTCAGGTAATCATTTGGCACTCTGATTTTCAAGTGATTCAAGCTCAACTCAATTCAACATATGTTAAAGGAGAATGTGATTAGCATATGAAAGTTCCCTGAAAATCGGTTACCATTTGTTTAAATATTAACTTTGCTTAGAAGTAGAAATCTACACAGCAACCTGAGTTTTGAAATCAATCCTGTACAACCAGCTGACCTTAATGCCTGTGGAAATGGTGGTTAGAGTCATGATTCAGAAAATATTAATTGAATTACCATCTATTACTTTTAGCCATTAAAAAAAAAAAATGCAGGAATCCCAGTTATGTGGCTTAAAGCAAATGTTCTTCACCACCTGGATTCTCTTTAACATTATAAAATAATGCTTGAGGCTGTCCAGTTGATGAGCTATGTCTACTGTCAGCCCTTCAAAATGAGCTCCACAGCCTTGGACATTTCGGAAGAGTCAATGCTTAATGCTTATTTGCTGAAGTCCAGTGAATGAATATAAAAGAAAAATAACATGGCTTACCTAGCCAGAAGAAAGCAGAAGGAGCACTTTCTTTTAACATAATTACATGTTACACCCAAAGTATTCGTGAAATTCAAAGCTGATAATCCTGGCTTCCACTCCATTAATAGATATCCCCCTTTGGAATACATTTTTTTTAAGATTTATTTATTTATTTGAAAGGCAGAATTACAGAAAGGCAGAGGCAGAGAGAGGGAGAGAGAGAAAGGTCTTCCATCCGCTGGTTCACTCCCTGGATGGCTGCAACAGCCAGAGCTGCGCCTGTCCAAACCCAGGAGCCAGGAGCTTCTTCCAGGTCTCCCATTTGGGTGCAGGGGCCCAACACTTGGGCCATCTTCTGCTGCTTTCCCAGGCCACAGCAGAGAGCTGCATCGGAAGTGGAGCAGCGGGAGCCCAAACCAGCACCCATAGGGGATGCCGGCGCTTCAGGTGGCAGCTTTATCTGCTATGCCACAGCACCAGCCCCTGCAATGCATTTCTTTCATGGCTCTGTGCTTTACTTTAAGTATTAAATTGTAACTTCTTTGGATACTGTCAACAATCTTTTTCAAGGTTGACTCAGCTGATTTAAATTTCCAAGTAGAAAATAATGTTATGAATTCAGAAGATATCGTCAGTTTAGAACCCTAAGTGCAGGTGCTGCAAACTCTGCAAAAATGTGAAAAGAGATCATCAAGCAAAATCGTGTTTTGTGTCTCACATGTTCTTGCTTAGATTATCTGTTAAAAAAAAATAGATTGTAGAGAAAGAGATGTAATTTCTCCCGCAGACTAATTTGTAACAAACAGTGTGGTCACTTAAATCACTGTCATAAGTTGTAGGCGTATTTCTCACAGATACTCTGACCACTAGTGACTTTCATCTAGAAAATGAGTCATTAACGTAACTGAAAATTCTACCTCAATGGATTAGTTGAAATAACATGATCTTGACACTTTCTTCATTTCTAAGTTTGTGAAAGTAAGCCAAGAAACTGTCTTCCCCCAGTACTCTCTCTGTCTGTTCAGAGAAAACCTGTAATTCTACAAAGAAAGGAAGAAAAATGCATAAAAGCTCCACATAGTCTCCACAAAGTTTGTGGCCCTGGTATGCTGAGCCCATTAAAGGTTTAAAGGATTATCCAGTGCTTTCTGTTTTGACCCGTTATGCCAAATTTCTGTGATGGTGCCTTTGGCTTGCTAATGTCATCTATAATGCAAGAATTTCTTATTTTTCTCTCTGTTTTCCTGAAATCAACCATATAATTGAATTTTTCAGGTTGCTGAATATTGCATTAAATCTGTGATAGTCAGTAGTTCTAGTTATGGCTAATGCTGCATTTCGCTCAACTTATGGGTAATTTATAAATACTGATGCGTGATGCATGACATTTCAAAGTAGCAGGCAATTTTATGCCCCTCATAAGTTATATCTTATAGGGAACTCATGCATATTGAAAGAAACTTTTCATTTATCAGCTTAACTAAATTAATATGTCACACTCCTTCCTTTCGCAGGCTGCCAAAATGGCAAACTATGCCAAGTTTCAGAAAATGTGTGATCTCCTGTTTGTTATGTTTGCCATGGTTTTCATCACCACCCGACTGGGTATATTTCCTCTCTGGTGAGTATGCCAGTCTTCTTGAATGACAGAGCCACCCCTTTTATGTAAGCTGGGAATTTCACTCCAAGCACGTAGTGAGAAGTTTAAAGGTAGCGGGAGAGGGACTCGAGAAACAGTCTGATATCTCCGTCCAGAAGAAAGTTGCACTCTTTATTCGTTTTCCACATGATGGTTCGGAAAGGATGAGGCTTCCCTAGGTCCTGTAGCCCAGAATACTGCTTGTCATTGGAGACACTAGAGTATGACAGACGCACCTCATCTGTGGGGGGTTGAATGAAGGAAGGAAGGAAGGGTGGTGCTTCTACAGGTTGTGTGTTAGGGACCTCCTCCGCCAGAGGTTCACAAAAAGCTGTTCCTGGACCAGCAGCAGCAACCGCACCTGGGAATGTCTTAGGCACCCACATTTGTTGGGCCTAACCCCTTGCTGGCCAAGTCAAAATCCAGAGATGAGGCTTAGCAATCTATATTGCTAAATCTTCCTGATGATTCTGCTGGTTTGCAAACCACTGTGCTGAGTAATTCTCCTCATCAGCTGTGTTTATAGCTAAAGCAGATGGAAGGTAAAACTCAAAAATAACCCCTGATATTGTCTCTGGCTCCTGAGTGTGTGGATGTCTTTTCTTGTGTTAAGAACTAAGGGAGAGATAGGACGGATTTTGATGGAATTTGACAGTCCTTTCCACAGAAAATAGGTCCACTGCCATTAATCTTTTTTCCTGGAAAGCAATGCTTGAATGAAGAAGGGAGGGGGGAAGAACCTCCATATTACACGAAGTCTTTCACTGCTCGTAGATTCTTTTTGCATTTTGAAAGACAGATTTGAATGGGGAATTGAAACAATGGAAATTGGAGAGCATAGAGAAATAAAAGGATGCAGTAACATCATGACTTTCCATCCTAGTAGAAAAAGCTGGAGTGAATAATATGTGTCACTGGGGTTCTGTTAAAGAAGTACACACACACACATTCACACATTCACACATACACAGCTTCTCCTTGAGGGTCACGGCCCTATTGAATGCTTAGTCATTATGAAATTCATTTCTAAGCAGCAGCACTGTGTGTGTACAACAGACATTTGTAAAACCTCATTATGGCTTAATATGATTGTGGGTAGGAAACGCTGAAAACAGTTTTACATATAATGTGTCCATAATTATTTCAGGGTTGGAGGTGCTTCAAGATTATTAGCAGAACTAGCATTAAGAATTTAAATAAAATTCAAACAAAACGCAGGAAATGCCTTCTCAGAAGAATGATAGAAAGCTTTTCCTGCTGAGAACTTGGTTTAAAGAAGTAAGCATCACTCTGCAGTACTTTGATCTGCTTACTGTCCAATCATGGGTGTTGCTATTGTGAAATTATTTTTAAAAAATTCTTTTAGACTGGGGAATCCTAGTTTTGACAAGGCACACTTAGGTTACCTGCTCCTCTGGTCTCCTCCCCTACTTCCTCTGTCCACGATTAAATTCTCCTGTTGGTTTCCTTGATCAGGGATCTTGCTTTGGAGATTAAAAACAAACATACAAAGTACCTTTTTAAATGAAACCCAGGTCTTTACAACTTCTAAACTAAGAACTAAGGCATTCTAAATTTATAAACTAACTTCTAAACTGGTTTAGAGTCCCATGAAGCTATTTGTAAATGTGTATATGTATGTGTCTGTGATTTTTGTCCTGGGGGATTTATGCTCCCTCCACTGCTCAAAAATGTACCTTCTGGAAAATAGGATGAGTGTGCCGCACCACTTCTAATGGAAAGCTCTCAAGAGAGCGGAGGTTTTAAAAAGGAAGTATGTATATATGTATGAGAGAGGAAGGAGGGAGGGCAGGAGAGTGAGTCCAAGTGCTGCCACACTTTGGTTCACTCCTCAAATGCCTGCAGTGGTCTCGCCTGGAGCAGGGCTGAAGTCAAGAGCTGGGAACTCAGTCTAGATCTCCCACCTGGATAGCAGAAACCCAATTGCTTGCGCCATCACCGCTGCTTCTCAGGATCTGCGTTAGCAGAACATTGGAGTCAGGAGCTAGAGTGGAGAATGGAACCAGGTACTCCAATTGTGGGAGGTGGGCATCTTGACAGATAGCCGAATACCTGCTCCCAACAGAGTGAAGAGTTTAAATATTTCGTCTTCAGTAGGCTTTTTCTTCTCAGAAAGCCGCTGTAATCCTTTCCACTATGCTACTTGTTCTCCTTTGTGTGTTCCCCGGAATTCCTCGTCATGATGCTCTGAATGTGGGCTGGCTGGTACAAAATATAAAGAATTAACAATTTTATTTAGCAGAGCATCCTGAAGTGAGCTTTTTAAGCTGCTTTCACATTGCTCTGTCTGTGATCTGATACACAGGAGTTGCTGCCAGATTAGGTCTCTGTTATCCTCAGTTTTTTGCATTTTTATGTTTTTATTTGTAATTATGACTTATTTTTATACCTAATTACCAAAGCTACCATTATTGCTGTTAGATTTCATCATACCATTTTCAGACATTATCCTACCCCAAATGAAGACTCTTTATGACATTTAATGTGATGCTTAGCCCTTCCAGCTTTATGTTACTTGTAAATATGCCTTTTATGCTTGCTCAACTCACCGAAGAAAAGTATTGAGCAGGAGGAACTCCTGGTACACTACTAGGGAATTTTTTTAGATTGCCCTCAATCCCCCAAACACTGTCTTCTGTGTAATTTTTCTACTGATAACTAAAGCCTTCCAATCGCTCTGTCATCTTGCCTACTGTTTCCCTGTATTGTTAAAAGGTATATGAAAAACTTGTCAAAGGTCTTTTGGAACTCAGGATTAATACTTTTTAAGGCATTCTTTCTACAGATAGAGGAGGGTCAAAAAATACTATGAAGCCCTATTTGAGGAGATGTTTCCAATTCACAGATTGACACGTCCAAGTACTTGGCTCATTTGCTTGGTCATCACTGTAGCAGTGAGCTTGTTAGTCTAAAATGCCTAGTCTCTGATCTCCCATATTGCTTACATCCATGGACTGTCATTCTCTAGGGTTTTAGTGGAGATTTACTGGTTACTTACTGTGTAACCAGTGTTTGCCTGGATGCTGAGAATTAAATTAGACCTAGGACTTCTCTTGAAGTACTTGCTGTTGAATTCCTACAGGTCCTCCCTTCAGGACTCTGGTTTATTTTAATCCGGGGAAGGAGGGCTAAAGACTATAAATTATTTTCTGGACTTTTACTGGACATGGGTAATATAAATTGATTATCAATATTGGAGTAATTTTGTTCCATATCCTGAGGAGCTCTGTTGGGAAAATAAAAATACATTGTACCAGATAAAATATGTATGAGAAATAGCCACTCATCTGTGGATGGGAAGGTGCACATAGAATGGACTTCATTTCTAATAAGAACTTCATAGACCTGTTTCTTCAAAGACATACTTCAGGTTAAAAATAAAAATGAACTCATTCCTTGTTCCTGCTATCCCTGTTTGTTTTCAACCAGTTTCTTTGGAATCACCAGCTGTACCTTCAGGTTACTGCTAACTGTATCTGTGTTCCCTAAAGAGCGATCTAAATGCTTGTAATTGGTGGGTTTAGCAACACCTGGCTCCTTCTCTGTTTTATCTTTGACCCATGCTCCTCAGAGACAGCATCCACCATGATCCTTTTTTCGAACCACACACCATTGCTCCATGCTTCTCTTCCAGCCACAGTACACCCTTCTGGAACAACACCACCCAAGAGAAATACCATTCAGTCTTCATGGTGATTTTGTATGTGAAAAGCAAAAAGGTATTATCTATTTAAATAACAGACCTGTTTAACTCCATGCATTCAAAATAATATTTTAACATACCAATGTTAAGTAATTAAATATTAAAATTAAAAAAATATTAACAATTACACTCTTTTACATGCCAAATCTTTGAAATCAGATATGTTTCATATCACTGTGTCTCTAAATTTAGGCTAGCTACATTGCGGATATTCACTAGTCATGTGTTAGCATATCGGAGAGTGCAGTTCTAGAAGAAAAAGAAAACCAATCCCACAGCTTTTGGCAGTGACCAGATTCTACACATTTACTGATGTCTGGGCATCTGGGTTGACATTCTTAGGTCTACTGTTTGCTGTTGTTCATGTGAGTCATTACAGTGCCGTGGCTAGCTGGGGCATTTGAATCAGAGTGCTGGGTTCATATCCTGTTTCACCCTCCATTAACAGCTTTGTCGTCTCATCCCTCAAATATGAGTGATGTTGCTATCTACCTAATAGGTTTTTGTAGCCATTAAAGTAGTTATTATCTCTATAGAGGTAAATAAAATATCATATTTATAGTAATTGTTAGGTCAGCACTGACTTTTCTTAAAAAGTTGAGATTTCCTATTTAGTAAGAAACAAAAGGTCTTTCAGGAATGAGTTACAGGAGCCAGGATTGTGCTACAGCAAATTAAGTTGCTGTTTGCAACACTAGCATCCCTTATCAGAGTGCCAGTTTGAATCTGGGCTACTCTAAACTTCTATTCTGGCTTTCTGCTAATGTGCCTCAAAATACAATGGAGGTAGCTCAAATGCTTGGGCCTCTGCCATCATGTTGGAGACTAGGATGGAGTTCCTGGATCCTGGCCTCAGCCTGGCCCAGACCTAGCTGTTGCCGCCATTTAGAGAGAATGGAAGAATCTCAATCTCTGTCTCTCTCCCTACCCCCACTTTTCCCTTTGAATAATAAATCTTAAAAAAAAAAAAAAAAAAGAATGAGGGGCCGGTGCTGTGGTGTAGTGGGTAAAGCCACTGCCTACAGAACTGGCATCCCATATGGGCGCCCATTCAAGTCCTGGCTACTCCTCTTCCAATCCAGCTCCCTGCTATGGCCTGGGAAAGCAGCAGAAGATGGCCCAAGTCCTTGGGCCCCTGCACCTGAGTGGGAGACCCGGAAAAAGTTCCTGGCTCCTAGCTTCAGATCAGCCTAGCTCCAGCTTTTGTGACCATTTGGGAAGTGAACTAGCAGATGGAAGATCTCTCTGTGTAATTCATTCTCTCTCTCTCTCTCTCTCTCTCTCTCTCTCTCTCTCTCTCTCTTTCTAACTCTGCCTTTCAAATAAATAAATCTTTTTTAAAAAGTTAGAAAAAATGCTAATAAGTCAATAAATTATTTGAAATGACTGAATAGTTCAGAGAAATATAAATGACAAAATTATTTTTAAAAAAATTTAACCTCACCATAAGTAAAAATAAATTCAAAATACACCCTCTGGACTAAACACAAGTCTTCTAGAAGCTAAAGCTGAGAGCTGGGATGGCAGAAGTCTCATACCATACACCTGGTGGTTCCTACCTGTGGCTGTGCATTGGATTCTTGAAGCGCAACTGAAACCCCAGTCCCTACCTTTGGAAACACTGATTTAATTGTTCTTGGTGCAGCCTGAGCATGCTTTTTGTTTCTTTGTTTGTTTGCTCGAAAGTGGGGGAAGGGGATCTTCCATTCACCGATTCACTCCTGAAGTGCCCACAAGAGTTGGGAGTGGGCCAGGGTCTAAGAATTCAACCTTGGGCTGCCTTGTAGGTGCCAGATACTCAGGTCCTTGAGCCATCACCTGCAGCCTACCATTATCAGGAAGTTGGAATTCCAAGTGGAGCCAGGACTTGATCCCAGGGCCTCTGATATGGGATAGCAGCATCCTTACTGCTGAGCCAAACACCTACCCCATAAACATGGTTTTTAAGGATGCTAAGGTGCAGCATGGTAACGAACCACTTTTCTAGTTCTCTGCCAGTGTCTGCATGTGCTTCTGCACTACTGTCAGAGGCATTCATATGGGGAAATGTCAACGCTGTAACAAGAAAAATGCAAGACATAGTACTAGAGCCTCATTTTTAAAAATTTACAAAGTTTGGCAAAACAAAGGAAGTTGCCCTTGTAGCAAGTTGTATCTAGGATGCAGTTATATGAGAGATTATTTCTCTGTTTTAATCTTTATAAAGTAAATATGCATTGCCTTTTAATTGAAAAATGTTAATTTAAAAAGAGGCATCCTTCTTAGATAATTAACCACATACTGGAGTAGAGATTTACATGTGTATTATCATGTTGATTTTAAAACATCAACTATGTTGCAATATATTTAACATGCCACAAAATTCACTCTTTTAAATGATACAATTCAGTGGTTTGTAGTACAGTCACAGAGTTGTGCAACATCACCACAATCACTGTTAGGATATTTTTGTAATTCCCAAAAGATACACCCATCAGCACTCACTCTCCATTCTTCCCTCCACCAGTCCCTGGCAGTGATTAATCTACATCCTGTCTCTGTGTATTTGCCTATTCTGGACTTTTTATATAAATGGCTTCATACAACATGGTCTTTATGATTGAGTCCTTTCAGTAAGTGTAAAATTTTCAAGGTTTATCTATGTGATGATATACATCAATATTTCACTCCTTATTGATGAATAATATTCTATCATATGGCTGTAGCATGTTTTATTTACTCATTCACCAAGTGATAGAGTGGCTGTTATGAACAATGCTACTATTAGCATTTGTGTACATGTTTTTGTGTGAACCCTGTTTTCAGTTCTTTTGGAATTAGGTGTACAGTTACACAGTAAGTTTAACTGTTTAAAGAGCTACCAAGCTCTTACAACATCACAACACTACTTTAAGGGTATAACACCATATGTAAGGATTTGACTTTCTCCATATCCTTGTCAACATTTGTCATTGTCTTCTTGATTATATCAATGCTGGTGGCTGTGAAGTGGTATTGTGCTTCTCATGTGCATTTCAAATCCTTGACCCATTTCAATTGATTTGTCTCTTTATTATTGTGAGAGTTTGTTATTTATATATCCGATCACAGTTCCCTTGCAAAATGTAAAACTTACAAATATTTTCTCCCCTTCTTGGGGTTATCTTCTTACTTCCTTGATGGTATTTTTTAATGCTCAACATTTTTAAATTATGATATTTATTTATTCTTTTGTCACTTGTGTTTTTGATGTTGAATATAAGAAACCATTGCTACATCCAACATCACGAACATTTATCCCTGTGCCTTTTTCCAGAGAGTTTTATAGTTTTAACTCTTTGATTAGGTCTGTGTTTTGCTTTGAGGTAGATTTTGTATACAGTGGAAGGTAGGGATCTGGTTTCATTCTTGTGTGTGTGGAATCATCCCCATACCATTTCTTGCCTTGTTACTGTTTTTATTATGATCATCTTCCCAAAACTCCAATGACTCAAGCTCGTTTTGGTGCCATTCCACATTCACTACCTTTGAATTCATTTCTCCCTCTTGGAATCACCCCACATTGTATCCAGGGCTTGCTTCCTAGAGTGAGTCATCTGTCCTGTGTGGGAAACGCTTCGTCATGTCTCACAAAGCCAGGAAGGCAGACCCATTCTTACAGTGCTCTCCCCTTCTCTCCAGGCTGGGCTGCTGTCCAGGCCAGTGGTGATCATTTCTCACCGGAGGACATTTGAGGTGCACACCTCCACACGTTCCCATGCAGGACATCACAAGAGATCTGTCCTCATTGTTCCTTCCTGATGGCGCCATCGTCCTCTGTGGGTCACCCCAGCCAATGCCTGGCCTTGCTATTCCCAGGACATGACTTAGCCCAGAAAGCGCAATCTTTATATCCTTTGTGCTGCCCTTGGCTGTGCAGCCTGCCAGCCTGTTTTGGCTAGAGGGTAATTAATGAGACAGCAGCTGCAATTTACTGTTTCCTCACTGCACACAGTCTCCCAGCAGATTCCCTTGCCTGGCTTTTTGTTGTTCCCAGTCTATCAAGTTTGGGAAGAGGTCTTTATAGTCACGTAATTCAGATAGCGCCTGGGTAATGGCCGTGGAAGAAATCCTCTTCCTCTGAAGATTGTCCCCCTCCAATTCTGCATAGCAGTAATTGTTAGCATTCTTCCTCAGGCTGTCACAGTGGCCCTCCCAATATTTCTACCTTTTGTCCTAGGTCTGACCCTGGAGCTTTATACAGTGCCCTGTTCTGTGCATCTCAGCAAATACTGAATGACAACAGCGAACAAAAACTCTTCCATCCATCTTACTTGTTATCTTCATTAAATAAGCATTGTCCATTTCTATAGTCTCCTTTTTCGCTGGCTTCCATGCTTGCCTTCTCTGATTCTGAGTTTCAGTAAATCAAATCAACTGTTAAAGTTATATCCATTCTTCAAAATGTAGATTTCTTTTCCATTTCTATTGCTAATACATTGCTATTTTGAATTAATACCCATATGATGGAATCACATAATGACCCTAAAGTAGTCTTGTTCATAGCATTGTGGATTTCCTAAAGTTCTATGATGCTGATCTTTGTAGAAGCATCATCAGACATTTTGCTAACATACAACTTCATAATATAACCATCTTGGAATCCAAGATAATTGTCTCTTTATTATTGTAAGAGTTTGTTATTTATATATGCAATCACAGGTCCCTTACAAGATGTAAAACTTAGAAATAGTTTTCCCCCTTCTTGGGATTATCTTCTTACTTCCTTGATGGTATTTCTTAATGCTCAACATTTTTGAATTATGATATTTATTTATTCTTTTGTCACTTGTGTTTTTGATGTCGTATATAAGAAACCATTGCTACATCCAACATCATGAACATTTATCCCTGTGCCTTTTTCCAGAGAGTTTTATAGTTTTAACTCTTTGATTAGGTCTGTGTTTCTAGATAATTGGTCTGTATTTCCTATTCACAATAATAGCATTCCTCCACCATAATTACACAGCTATTTGCCAAAACCTGAGTGAACATATGGATATAGTTACTCTATCAAGAGTTATCAAGTCACTGAATATTTAGCAGATGACTTAAGACTTTTCTTGTAGGAATTATCATTTAACATTCTTATCTAATTTGATTTTCCCTTTATCAAATGACATCTGTAGATAAGGTCATTTCACTGCTGATACAGTTTACAATAGACTTTCATGTTAATGTTTTATCCAAATATATAAGAATTTATTCTTTTTTTTATTTGACAGAGTTAGACAGTGAGAGAAAGAGAGACAGAGAGAAAGGTCTTCCTTCCGTTGGTTCACCCCCAAAAATGGCTGCTATGGCCAGAACTACACTGATCCGAAGACAGGAGCCAGGTGCTTCTTCCTGGTCTCCCACATGGGTGCAGGTGCCCAAGCACTTGGGCCATCCTCTACTGCCTTCCTGGGCCACAGCAGAGAGCTGGACAGGAAGAGGAGCAACCAGGACTAGAATCCGGTGCCCATGTGGGATGCCGGTGCCGCAGGCGGAGGATTAACCAATTGAGCCACGGCACTGGCCCCATAATTTATTCTTACAGTCTATATGGTCAGGACCAAATTTTAGTCAAACTTCTACTTATTATGTTCCTTGAACTATTTTGAGTAACAATCAGTATTGGGATACTACATTTGGATACTGTTGCACTACCATTACCAAAAAGGTAACCACTGGTACTCCAAATACATGCATCATCTTAATCTGACCAACATTCAAAAAATACTAAAAGTTTAAATATTTTCTCTTACATTTAAATTTTTGGAAAATTATGTCCAGATAATTTCCCTCAACACAACACTGTTTGTTTTTTTTTTTTTTTTTAAGATTTATTTGTTGAAAGGCAGAGTTATAGACAGAGGGAGAGACAGAGGTCTTCCATCCACTGGTTCACTTCCCAAATAACCACAACATGTGGAGCTGGTTATTTTTTAATATTTTTAATAACAAATCTGAAGCCAGGAACCAGGAGCTTCTTCCTGGTTTCCCATGTGGCTAGTAGGGTCCCAAACACTTGTACTATCTTCTGCTGCTTTTCCCAGGCCATTAGCAGGGAGCTGGGTCAGAAGAGGAGCAGCTGGGACATGAACTTGTGCCCATATAGGATGCTGGTGCCTCAGGCAGAGGCTTAACCTACCATGCCACAGTGCTGGCCCCAACAATGTATTTTTTTTTTAGTCTTTACTTTGTCATCAGTGGGTGATTTGGTCTTTTTTGAGAAAAAAAAACTATCCATCATTGCAAACTATTACCATTTTCATTGATCTGCATCTCTCTTTACTAAATCCTATTTGTGTGTAGTCCCTGATGTTCCTAGCAATTTCTCATATTTTATGAAGCTGTAGTTTCAATTTGCCAGAGAGCAGATAGTAGATTGTGCTCAATATCATAGCATCCATCATAATGCCTTGCTCACAATGGCTTCTCAATAAATATTTATTGGATGAGTTAGATAGTCTTTAGTTCTAAATGGTCTCACATCTGTTTTTTTTGTTTTGTTTTTTAGTTGATCTCCTGACATCTTTGTGAAGTTAGATAGATTCTGTTTCTCGCTTACTGCACAGGGAAAACAGATTCATTTAGTCAATGATTTACCAGGCTCTCTGAACTCTGGACTTCCGACACCAGTTCAATTCAAGAAGCCCTTACTATTTCCATTTGTTTTTGTTTTTGTTTTCCTACAGTAAAGTACTACTTTCTGAAGTACCATTATGCTCTTAAAACTGTATATATGAAGTACTTGAAATTTGTTCCCTTTTCATTAAAAATTTTAAAAAGCAATTGATGAGATACATTTCTGGCAGTTGTTCTATCTTTAAGAATTATTGCCCTTATCATTTTGCCTCCACCAAGATACAATATCATAAATGTCATCATCTCCGATTAGATGAGAAGCTGGAAAAGTAGGCAGATCCACAAAGGACCTGGAAGGGAAGTGCACTGTACAGTTGTTAGAAAGACTGATTTGAGTCCTACTTCTCCCTCACAGTGTCTGAAGATCAGAGATCTACTTCTCTGTACCTAAGTCCTCATCAGTAAAACATGGATAATAGGAAACACTCTTCTACTGTAACAGAAACATTAAGGATCAATGAAATACTGTTTGAAGAAGAGCTTTAAAAACTATAAAGTACTTTACATTTATTAAACATTTTTCAAAATGTGCTGTTACTGTTAAAAGTGGATATTTCCATTATTGCCAAGGACTAGAAATTTTATTGCATTTTATAATCTCCAGCTAGTCAAGATTAAGGAACCATAGGTACTTTTGAAAAAAGTTTTCAAGCACCCTCTCCAATCATGAGGTCTAAACTTGTTTTTGCCTCTTCTATCCTTAGTACTTAGTAAGCCTGTGATGCCAAAGTTTTAGTTTCCCTTACTTCCTCAAATCTTGGCTGTTAACCTGCCTTTAGCCACCAGAAAGAACTATTACTTTTCACAGAATCTCCCAGAGTTTCATAAAGCACAGCTTAGTTCTGTCCTTGCTAAGTCACAGATCCACAACTTGTTATCCTGCCAAGAATGGACATGCCGCATTTGTCAGAACCTCCTCCTGTGGCCTAAAGATGACGCTGCATGTCCCGTTCATCTGTCACCCAGAGCCAGCCCCGTGGCTACAGGAGACTTAGAATCAGGCATGTGCCACTGATCAGGCAGACGTGTGTGCCTTCTTAACACATGACTGCCTTTGAGCTCTCCTGCAGAGCTGAGGAATGATTTGTGAGTGTCTACTTTCTAAAAGTTTCTGCAGTTGAAAAAAAAAAATGCAGAGGAGACTTGGCCATCTTTTTGGCATTTTTCATGCCAAGATTTGAAATTAATCTAAATTCATAGGAGAATATCTGCTTTTTTTTTTTTTTTTTTTTGACAGGCAGAGTGGACAGTGAGAGAGACAGAGAGAAAGGTCTTCCTTTGCCGTTGGTTCACCCTCCAATGGCCACCGCGGCTGGCGCGCGGCGGCCGGCGCACCGCGCTGATCCGATGGCAGGAGCCAGGTACCTATCCTGGTCTCCCATGGGGTGCAGGGCCCAAGCACTTGGGCCATCCTCCACTGCACTCCCTGGCCACAGCAGAGAGCTGGCCTGGAAGAGGGACAACCGGGACAGAATCCAGCGCCCCGACCGGGACTAGAACCCGGTGTGCTGGCGCCGCAGGGCGGAGGATTAGCCTAGTGAGCCGCGGCGCCGGCCTCTGCTTTTTTCTTATTTATTTATTTTTAAATATATTTGGTCAAAGTAGCATGGAACATTTGCTTTTCTGAATAGCTGATAATTGACTGATTAGACTTAGTTCACAAATTTGGAAATGCTGGTTTTTTTTTTTCCCCTGAAATTCCTGAATTTGCTCTTAAATTTGCATGGTACTAGTCTGTGTTAAATATATTTTAAAGGTAAAGGATGAAACCTGATCTTTTGGCCATTAGGTATTTTGATACATTTTTTAAAATGCTTGTATTTATTACATTTGTTAATTTCTGCTACATAAGATAGGGTAGAAATAATAACAAGATGTTTTGTCTCTTTTCATGTGAACACAAAAATTTAATTTCAGGATTGAAAGGCTTCTACCAAGGGGCAACAAAACTAGTGTTTGTAGGAAAAAACAGCCCAGTGACTGTTTTTATAAATAAAGCTTTGTTAGAATACAGCATTGTTTATGCGTTACTTTTGGCTGCCTTCTGCTACAGTGGCATGATTGCATAGCTGTGGCACAGTTATGGCCTACAGGGCCTAAAATACGCACTTAATTTCTGGTCCTTTTCAGGAAGTTTGCCAACTATTTGGATGGGCCATTGAGATTTAATCTGCTGAGTGTGACTACGGCTGTAGGGGAGGGGAAGTGATGTACTGAATGTCCTCAGCTCTGGGATACTGTCTTGTAGAAATCCTGTCTGCCTTAGGAAATTAAAAAAAAAAAAAAGTACCAATTTTTTTAAAGATTTTATTTATTTATTTGAGAGGTAGAGTTACAGACAGTGAGAGGGAGAGAAAGAAAGGTCTTCTGTCCGTTGGTTCACTCCCCAGATGGCCCCAATGGCCGGAGCTGCGCCGATCCAAAGCCAGGAGCCAGGTGCTTCTTCCCAGTCTCCCATGCGGATGCAGGGGCCCAAAGACCTAGGCCATCTTCTACTGCTTTCCCAGGCCAGAGCAGAGTGCTGGATCAGAAGTGGGGCAGCCGGGACTAGAACCAGCACCCATATGTGATGCCGGCACCACAGGCAGAGGATTAACCTACTGTGCCACAGCGCCGGCTCCACCAATATTCTTAATATTGTCTATGAGGGGAGAGGTACAGGCCAAATATGCTCTCAATTAAGGAGGTTTTTTTTTTTTTTTTCATTTTATGACTTGAGTAAACAACAAAAAAACATGCTCTCTATAGGGAATCAATGTCTTCTTAAGTGTGCCCTCCCTTCCTCCATTCACTACAGAGAATCCCTTGCTGAGCGAAAGAGAAAAAAAAAAAATTGTTTCTTTAAAGTATTATAAAAATGTATTTGTAATCCACCTATGGGAAAAATGCAAGGGCCAGAAATTTGACAATTATACATTTGACCAAGGATCTCACTTACTTGAGAGAACTGATGCTATATGGGATGTAATTTAGCAAATGAAGGCCGGCACCATGTCTCACTAGGCTAATCCTTCGCCTGCGGCGCCGGCACCCAAGGTTCTAGTCCCGGTTGGGGAGCCGGATTCTGTCCCGGTTGCTCCTCTTCCTGTCCAGCTCTCTGCTGTGGCCCGGGAGTGCAGTGGAGGATGGCCCAAGTGCTTGGGCCCTGCACCCGCATGGGAGACCAGGAGGAAGCATCTGGCTCCTGGCTTCGGATCAGCACAGCTCGCCGGCCGTAGCGGCCACTTGGTGGGTGAACCAACGAAAAAAAAAAAGACCTTTCTCTCTGTCTCTCTCTGTCTAACTCTGCCTGTCAAAAAATTAAAAAATAAAAATAAAAAAAATTTAGCAAATGAAGAGGCGCCATCAGCTCAGTTTCTGTTTGTTTATGTCACTCTAAGGTGTGGTTGTCTACCAGACTAGTCTTCTCCTCCCTCTCTAACCTTCACCACCCTGACCTTGGACCCTGGGTCTCTCCTACCAACGTATCACTGTTGTCACAGGTGCTCCTCTCCTTCTTAATTGTCCTAAGCTCTGCTGTAGATGGGTTTGTGCCTGCTCTTTGCTACTTCTCTGGACTAAAAGCAGAGCCACCCCAGGAACCTTCCCTGCAGAATCCCAGTGTCAGTGTGGGACACCCTGGCTGTGTCCTTTCATTTGCAGAACATCTCCCATGCCTCTGAGTGCATCTCTGAGAATGGCGGTGTTGCAAAGGAGATGAAACCAAGGCATTATATCCCTGGGATAATCTTGTTCCTGGTGGGGCTGGGCCTTAATCATATTTTATCATTTAACTTTCTGTCTTTATGTCTTGTTTCCCAGACAAGAGAGAAAACACTCTGCAAATCCCTCATAGACAAGGAGCCATTTCTTTATAGATCTATTTAACCCACTTTCACTATGAGACTGTTCTGTGTTGCGCACAATATGGATTTGGGAGACGTAGATATTGATTAGTCCACATGCCCAGGAACATCCAGCACTATAAAACCACCAATTAGTATTTGTCAGGGCAGGTGTTGAGTCTAGCAGTTAAGATGCCAATGTCCCATATTAGAGTACCTGGGTTTGTTACCTGGCTTCAGCTCCTCACTCCAGCTTCCTGCTAATGCAGACCCTAAGAGGCAGTGGTGAAGGCTCAGGTAGTTGGTCTTTGCCACCCATGAGGGATACTTGGGTTGAGTTCCTGGCTTCCAGGTTTGGTGCCCCCACCTCAGCCATCCAGAGCATGGATCAGCAGATGGCAGCCCATGCTCACTTGCTGTCTTTCCCTTCTCTCTCTCTCTCTAAATATATATCATAAATATGATATATGTTTGAATAAATACATTTTGTCAACTAGATTAGTGAAGTTCTAGAATTTCCCATTCAGTTTGACACAGTCA
Organism: Oryctolagus cuniculus; assembly: GCF_964237555.1. Taxonomy (NCBI): domain Eukaryota; kingdom Metazoa; phylum Chordata; class Mammalia; order Lagomorpha; family Leporidae; genus Oryctolagus; species Oryctolagus cuniculus. Next base: position 72,367,818 of record NC_091434.1, on the reverse strand, counting down.
TGACTGGGGCTTTGCGGCACACGTTGCCTTTGACACCAAATAGGTACAGGCGAAGACAGAGATGGCAGCAACTCAGTAGCTGAGTGCTCAGGAGCAATCCATGTGCTAGACTGTTGTTGATGAGCATAATTGATAGGAACAGAACTATACCTTTGTTCCCTAATTATTGTAGAACTATTGCCTACAACAGATCATAGAATAGAAACGCTTAATTTATAATGCAAAATACCAATGAGTTGGAAGTAGTGCCATATCACTGCCCCCAATGTGTTGATTTTTTTTTATCTTAAAACATTACTGAATTCATTATTAGATCTAATAGACTCTTGGTGGAGTTTTAGGTTTCTCTGTATATGGAATCATGTCATCTGCAGACAGGGATAATTTGACTTCTTTCTTTCCTATTTGTATACCATATCTTTTTTTCTCTTGCCGAATTACTCTGGCCAAAACTTCCAGTAATATATTCAACAAATGCATTGACAATGGCTCCAGATCTTAGAGGAAATGCTTTCAGCTTTTCCTCCTTCAATATAATGTTAGCTGAGGCTTTGTCATAGATAGCCTTCGACTTTTTTTATACCAAAATAAACATCTTTTTAAGAATATTTATTTATGTTCACTTTATTTAGTATGGAGATACTGATGGGGAGATATCTTCTATCTACTGGTTCTTTCCCTAGATGTCTGCAAGCCAAAGCCAGGAGCCCAAAGCTCAATCCAAGTCTCTTCCTTGGGTGGCAGGGACCCAAGTATTTGAGCCATCATTTGCTGCTTCCCAAGGGGTACACAAGCAGGAAGCTTGATGGGAAGCAGAGCAGCCAGCATTCAAACCAGGCACCACAATATGGGATGTGGGCACTCTAAGCAGCAGCACAACTACCATACAAACACTTGCCTTGCATTTTAGTTCATTTTTCTTCTAGCTTTTTGAAGCCCCTCATGTATTGTGTTGTGACCTTTAGGTTATATATTGAGCATCTACAAAGAAATGTACTATATAGCATTCATTGAAATACTTGTAAAGTTTGTTCTAAAAGCCCATGGAAAACATGTGCATAGAAATGATTCTGAGTATGTTTAATACTTTAGAGGTCATGTAATAATGTAATAAATTTGGAGATGTACAGATATATTATTTTAATTACTTAACATGTTGTGGGGAGCAACTCGGACTAGACTAAGTTACTCGAATTAAGACTTATTCTATGCATCTGCTCTCCCACAATATGGCGCTGGGAGAGGAGGAAACAGCTTCTACACAGCTGCCTCCAGTTCAACCAATAAACAGCAGGACCTGCTCCTGATTGGAGGAGAGCAGCGTACTCGGCGTGTGGGTAGCAGAGTTGGGATTGGTGGAAGAGGACTATAAAGGAGGAGAGAGACAACATGCACCGGGAACATCTGAAGGAACACCTGAGCAGCCCCCGAGAGAGCCGGCCGGTGGTGTGCCGCTCCCCCGTGGAAGTGGGGAAAGTGGCAGGGGGAACTGCCCTTCCACGGAGGTGGAAGGGTCGGCAGCCAACCCGGGAAGAACCAGCAGCAAACCCGGGGAGGGCCGAGCAGACAAAAGAACAGCGCAGGGTCCTGTGTCGTTCCTCCACGAAGAGGGGAGCGACACATGTTTAGATGATCTTTTAATTATAATATAAATATAGGAAGATATATGTGATGGAATAGAATAATTTACTACCCAATAGCATATGTTTATCAAATAAGGAAATTTTGGGGATTAGTTACCAAAATAACCTCCAGGCAGTACGTGAGGTCACTTGCATTCCCACCTGGTCTCCTCCACACTACACCTGTTGTGCTCTGCAACCATCACTGATGTTAAGGATGAAGACCTGGAGCACCAAAGATTGTGAACCATCAGTAACAGCAAAGTATTTACATGACTATTATTATGTGCTTTGATTAAGAATAAATGAACAAAACAAAATAAGGAAAAGCATCTAGTTATTATTACATTTATTTCCATTGCTTGAGCTTTTAGCCCACCTACTTTTCCTTACGCCTAGCCCAAGGGAGAACTAAGGATATTTTTTCTCTTGTCTGCTGCTGCTGAAGGGCAAATACCACCGTAAAGCCATGGATGGAAGTTGATGTTAAAGCACCATTTCACCTTGTCTTATTCAGTCAGTTCAGAAGGTATACAGAGCACGGAAGGAATGTTTCTTTGTGTGCACGTACTTTAAATTACCTCCCTTTCCCAGAAGTCTACATTATGTTAGGAGCACAATGTGCAGAGTCAACACTTTTTTTAAAAGAAGGTCAGCATCCTTTCCTATAAACTAAGTGTGCATATAGTAGCGTCCTGAAATAATGCAGGTGCTTCACAAAGGAGGTTTGGAAGAAACAGAGCTTGACTGCCTCTCTAAGCAATGAATTATTCATGAACCCCCTTTCCCTTACCCCCTAGCGGTATGATTGCATGCATTCAAATTATGTTCCCCCACCCCCATTCGAAAGTTAAGGAGAAGTTTAGCCAGTCTCCTACCCTCAGTAACAGACCCATGGCACTTTCCAGAAGCACTGCTGTGCTGTCCTGGTGTGGTTCAGCAGTTCCTCCTTTCCCTGCCACCTTTCTCTAGCCTTCACTGCATCTCATTCTTTATATATCTGGCAGTGTGTGTGGTAACCGGTGCAGCAGGTCTCTGTGATGTAGTCTGCATCTTAAATTAAAATCCCCCTTCACGTCAGCATTCTCCCAAAACAAATAGTTTGAGTTTCTGTAACTTACTTCGATCTCATAAGGCATAAACCTTTTTACTTTCTTCCTCCAAAACCAAGGAGAAATGCTCTGAATGCCACAGTAGTGTGATTTAACTCTGTCTTCCCCTGAGCCCTCATACCTGTCCTACTCCAATTTTCCACTCCTTACCACCTGCCCCTTTCCCCGCACTTCTCCCCTGTACTGTCCCTTACTGCGGTTGCATGAGTTGAACTCTTTGAAAGGGTAGTGCGTAGGGCACTGGGCACTGCGTTGCCCATACTGGATATACTAACTTGTCACTATTCTCTTTCTTTTTTCTCTCTGTTTTTTGGAGATTTGATCTCTATTCATCCTTCAGAGTTTGAGGGAAGATCATGAAAGGTTGCCTTACTTTGAAAATAACTGTATGCACAACTGGAATCATGGTTTATTTTTATCTTCTGGCCTACTTTTCCTCACAGAGATGTGAAATAAAGTGGTGCCATCTTGTGTATATATGATACAGATAGATAAATAGATATAACTATTGGGTATACACATTTCAAATATCTATATATGTATATGTTTCTATGACAGTTTTGTTTACTCTTATCAACATCAAATAAATATACCAGCTGCTTTCATGAGTTCATGGGGCATTGCTTTTTAGTAACTAAAATGTGGTGAGACTACCGATTATTTCCTGCTGCAAAAGGAAATAATATTGAGTAATATATTTGCTAAGTATATGAAGGCCTTAATGGTATTGAAATTTTACATAAAGCAATGCCATTGCATTTACATGAACAAATAGGTTTACAATTTGTGTATTATCTTCAGAACCAGAATCGGAATATGCTTCCCTGGGCCAGTATCTTCAGAACCCTGAAGACTAACCAAGTAGATTTCCAAATCACATAAGAACAGATCCAGAATGTTTCCTCCTAAGCAAAGCAAGAGGGCTAATTTTCCTCTTCAGAATGAACACCCTGTCCTTGTTCTGGTATGCAGTGACAATGTGCTGCTCCTTACTGTTTCTACATCTCAGAACTTCTGGGCATGAAAAATGATGTACTTTGCTATTGGCAAAGGGGGAGAAAATTTTGACCATAGTTACTAGTTGCCATTTAATCCAATGAGTATCTCACTGTAGAATAACACATAAAGTTGATTTTTCTAAAATATAGAAGAAATATAGTACAGGAGGAAGATTAAGCACATTTATAGTGAATTTTTCTAGTCATAACAAAAGCCTCTGATGATCATTTTTAAGATGCTGTTTATTTATTTGAAAATGTAGAGCTGCAGAGAGATAAGGAGGTACAGAGGAAGAGAGGTCTTGCATGCGCTGGTTTACTCCCCAAATGGCTGCAGCAGCTGAGGCTGGACCAAGTTGAAGCCAGGGCCCTGGAACTCCATCCAAATCTACCATGTGGTTGGCAAGGGTCCAAGAGTGGGGCCCATCTGCCACTGCTCTCCCAGGCACATTAGCAGGGAGGTAGATTGGAAGTGGAGCAGCCAGGACTCAAACTGGAGCCCATATGGGATGCCGGCATCTCGGGCAGCTGCTTGGCCCACTATGCTGGCCCCCACTTCTGATGATTATGAAGGGAGCTTGAAGCATGGTGATGGTGAAGCATTGGTGGGTTAGAGGGTGATGGTGTCTCTCCCAAGAACTTGGATTGAAACAGACACTTGTAATGTTAATCTTTTCTTGTGCCTGATACAGTTCATCCTTGGGAAAGTTTCTCAGGTTTCTCTAAACTGATCAGTAAAAGTCAAATTGACAACACTTTATTTTATCCAGTGTTGTTCAGAAAGAGGGAACAGTCTGCAATATCAAATACTGCCAGGGAGAACAGGCACATGCGATCACTGGGCATTGTGGAAGTGTGCATGCGTGGTTATCTCTAAATGGGAGAATTAAATAAATATTAGACACCTTCTAGTTCAAGTATTTCTTAATTCTGTGATTTGCCAATTATGTGCAGGTTGGTGATCTTCCAGGAAGAAATCTCTATAGAGCAGTTGCTGCAAAGGAGTCTCATTGAGGAAGGGAGTGGGTATTGAGCAAGAGGAGAGCGTGGACTGCACTACCTACTTAAAAAGTTCTCAGTATATAGAAGGAAACAAATAAGATGATCCTTAGTCATTGCCTGGGAGATGCCCAGCAGGACCGTGCCCTGGCTCAGACACCTGCATAGGTTCCCAGGGCTGCCTGCCCTCTTTACAGCTGAAAGAAAAACCCAGTCTTAAAGAAAGATCTGAGCAGCACTTGTCCTTGGTATAGCTTATGCCACTAGAAATAAGAAGCTAATATGGAACCATTCAAATGAATAAACTGGTCAGTAATAAGAGGTGCACACACACCAACATAGCAGTGTTTGTCCATCAGTAGTCAGCAGTGCTAATCAGATTATATTTTGGGAATAATGTGCATAATTTAGCAGTCTTACAAACAATTATGTTCTGCAGAGCAGTGATAATGAAGAACCCATCCTATATCACAGACTTTGTTTTAAAAGTTGCTTAGCAGTGAGACAAAAAACAAAAGGAGCGAATAGGTTTATTTTTAGTGATCTATCTATATGCATCTGGAACACGTTTCAGGATGAATTCAAAGGGAGAACTCATTTCATGCCTCCTGCTACTTGGTGAATATGGGAGTCAACCTGCTATTTTCGCAGTGTGAGACAATGCTTGTTTATTTAAACAAAAATAAATTCTGTTTGTGTACAATCATTATCCTAGCAAATGACACTAGAATTTCAGCCCCTTGAGCGTAAGGTAGAGCAATCTTTAGAGAATAAAAGTAAAAACTAGGCTTTATATGTTTAAAATTAAAAATCCATCACCCCAAAATCAAAGCATTTAAGTACACATTGTTCTCACACGGCCAAGTTCTTTACCCAGTATATGTGCTTTAGGTTGACAGCCTGAATTTTATGGCTCACCCCTCCTCAGCTGAACAGGGTAGCATTTTGATGATTCAGTCGGCAGAGGACTTCTTAGATCTGCGCCAGGCTCATTCGCAGCTATCAATGTGAATGCAATTTAACGTCACCTAACACTTTTTAACGAACTTCTTCCCATCCTCTCCATGCATCCTTGCAAAGAAAAAAAAAAGGTGTATATCGTTTGCAACTAATTCAACTGAGGTCATGGTGAAACTAAAGTGCTATAAATTGTGGTGCCTACAGGCGTCACTTCTGCTTCCTAAAAGTTGAAACAAGAACAAATTCTGCTACGGGCAGATGAAGCAGTAATTCTGTTTCTTATTTTTATACTATGAAAATGTTTATAATCATGGTAGATTTTGCATTTCAAGAATTGTGTAGGCAAGGAAGGCTAACCAGATAACTCATATTCAAAAGGAAAACCTATATTAAAAATAACTGGTGAAGGTGCATATATATGCTTAAGATACATATATTATTTTAATCATTGTCTTCTTTCACTTGCTTTTTCAATCACAAAAACTGCCCTAATTGAATCAGATGAAGAAGGACAACATACACGAACATATGAATGTAGTCTAAAATGTGTCATCAAAGTCCCCTTGGCCAAGAATATTGCAAAACTGTAACCCAATAGTCTAGAAGCTAACTATTTTTCAAACGAGGCTCTTAAATAAGGTAATGAAGAAATAGTATTAGACTAGGGGCAGGTGTTACGATACAGTGGTTGGGTCACCATTGGGATACCCACATTCCTTATCAGAGTACGGTTTGGAGTCCCACCACCTCTGCTTCATGTCCATATTCCTGCTAATGCCTCCTGGGAAGCATTATGATGACTCAAATGCCTGGGCCTCTGCCTCCCACATGGAAGACCCAACCCTGGCTGTTGTGGGTATTTGGCATTTGGGGAGTAAACCAATGGGTAGAAGATTCATTCATTCATTCTCTCTCTCCCTCTCTCACTCTCCCTCCCTCCCCCCACCCTTTTCCTTCCTTCCCTCCCTCACCCCATCTCACACATCTCCCTCTGTTACTCTGCCTTTCAAATAGATGAAAACAAGTAAATAAACTTTAACAAAAACTGAAGCAGGAATTTAAAATCCTGTTCTAGTTTTAATTTTGATACTAATCTATTGTTGGCGAACTTGACCAAACTATCACTCTGCTCCCTGACCTCAAGTGAAAGCAAGTGTAATAAGGACTTCCTTGGCAAAGGTTTTTATGTATGTTAAATACGAATGCACATAAAAGGACCTTGAGGGGCAGGCATTTGGTGCAGTGGTTAAGATGGGTGCATCTCGTATCACAGTGTCTGGGATCAGCCTGAGAGGCAGCAGTAATGGCTCAGATAGTTGAGTCCTGCCACTCACATGGGAGACCTGAGATCCTAGCTTCCAGCTGTGATTTGTCCCAGTCCCAGCTGTTTGTTGTAGGCATTTGGATAGTGAATCAGAGGATGGGGGAACTAACTACCCCTCTCTCTCTCTCTACCTTTCAAATAAATAAATAATTTTTTTTGACAGGCAGAGTGGACAGTGAGAGAGAGAGACAGAGAGAAAGGTCTTCCTTTGCCGTTGGTTCACCCTCCAATGGCCGCCGCGGCCGGCTCGCTGCAGCCGGCGCAGCGCGCTGATCCGATGGCAGGAGCCAGGAGCCAGGTGCTTTTCCTGGTCTCCCATGGGGTGCAGGGCCCAAGCACCTGGGCCATCCTCCACTGCACTCCCTGGCCACAGCAGAGGGCTGGCCTGGAAGAGGGGCAACCGGGACAGAATCCGGCGCCCCAACCGGGACTAGAACCCGGTGTGCTGGCGCCGCTAGGCGGAGGATTAGCCTAGTGAGCCGCGGCGCCGGCCAAATAAATAATTTTTAAAGCAAAAATACAAAGACCTTTGGAGGCTGAAAGTACTATATAGCACTGTGAATAGCTCATTTGAAAATACAGCTCATATTAAATGAGACATGGTGATTTTTGATGAGATTACTGTGGCATGGGAGAATTCTTTGAAGAAATAAGAGCCTACAAAAATAAAAGTGACAGTTGTAATTAGAATAGGAAACATTAGGAATAATTCAGCTGCAATACTGCATCAGAGACAAGACATTTCACTTGGTAGCCAGCATTTTCCTTCCAGGCTCTAGATTGAGATCTTGCATGTGTAAAGACAACATTGGCTTGGCAGGTGGCAACATGACAGACTTGTTGATAGCATGCTGCTGGTGCCTGCCCTTCCCCTTGTACCTAGTTTACTTTCAGAAACCATAACAAGGTTCTATTGTACTCTGTCCTTATCAGGTAAATGTGTGGATCTGACTCCATACCTGGGTGAATTTGTCTAGAATTTGTACTGAGGGGATTAGCTGTGTGACAGTACCATCTCTTTCCACCGTTTGTTTTCTGCTCCCCATGAAGAGCCACTGCTTCCTATGTCTGTCTACCTTGACCTCTTTTTGACCTGATAGCATACTAGCCTCTTAAGAGCATGAGCAATTGTGACAGAGACTGGACTGAGGCATAGGATGACAACATCTTCCATTAGACCTCACTCACTGTGAATGTGCCTGCAATCCATAAGAGGCTCTGAGAAAAACACAATGAAAACCTTTCAAGACTGATTCAATTAAGTGCCTCCCAAGAGAGAGGCTGAGCCCCAACAATGGAAAATTCAATATTGGCTCACAGAGAGACACTCCATCTCATAAGTTTCCTTTTTCCTCTAATGTGAAAGGGAAAAAAATCTGCAGCAACCTTTTGAAAAATATGTCATTTGATTTTTTAAAGTAATTCTTAGTACCAAGATTCATAAGAATTCATTATAGGGGATGTGAAAATATAAAATGAGTGGTTGTAATGTCTAAGACTAATTGTTCACACGTGCACATAAAATCCTGCATGGCATTCTCCATGTTTATGACCCTAGGCAAGATTCCAAAAGAAGAGTGACCGTCAAGCCTGACATAGCAATGTGGGTAGAAATGATTTGCTCTTTGCCTCATACATGAAACAAAGAATATGATGTGCAGCTCACTTCCAAAAGCCACATTCCATATGAAACAGCATTTGAGGAACAAGCCGATTTTCTTTGTCCTGAGATTGGCATTGTAATAGTTGATTGGCATGTGTCCAGTTTACAGACAGCCTGTGAGCTGTTTATGGAGAAATATTCAGAGAGGACTATTTCTAGAGCAAGATCACAATAGGACCAGTGGGGAAATGTAAATTAATGTTGATGTCTGTAGGTGTGACAATGGCACTGTGCTGAGGGTTTTTATTTTTCTTTTATTAAGAGTTTGAAATATAGAGAAGTAAAATTAGATGGTAACAGAGATTAGCTCCTAAATAATCCAAGGGAGGCAGAGGGAGGGAGGGGCTAGTGAAAGCTCACTGATTGAGTTAACCACTGTTGGAGAAACTGCACAGTGTATATTGAGGGGTTGGGGAAATATGTTGTTTTCTTCCTATTCATGTATTCTAATAATTTCCAATAGTAAAAGTTTAAAACCTAATGTTAAATTTAGCTCTGTATTATAATCCAGGGTGGGAAGCTCAAATGTGAATTGTTTAACTTCATCTAAGATTCCCTCTGTAACAAATGAAGTTGGGTAAGGATGTCAGAGTGTTGCTTCCTGCTAACAATTACTTGCACAGAGCTCATTACATCTGACCAAGAAGAAATGTGCGTCAGCTTTAGTCTGGGATGCCATGCTGGTGGGTGGTGTGAAAAATTTAAACTACAGATGGTGGTAATAATTACGTGATAAATAAGGGCAGTTTATCAGGAACCAAACAGAAAATAGTCACTTTATGTTTCTGGTGTGTATCTAAATAGGTTTTCTTATAAAATGACTATTTTAATACCATGATGTGTGCACTGAACTAAGAATATGGAAGTTTAGAACTCCAGAAAGTTTAAAGCTTTATATTAATGTTCACTGTCACTCCACAGGATAGAATTGAAAGGTATAGATTTCAAAGTAAACAACAAAGTGAACATTATAATTTGGAGTTTGCATCACAGATTTCTTAATAGGTTATTGGTCAAAGACACCCTTGAGATTCTTTTTCACACTAAATATAAATTATCAAAAACTTCCTCATACTCAGGGATAGCAATCAGGGCTACAAAGTGAATACCAGCCCCCTGTCCCCAAGAGTTGCCAATCCAGTCCTGCCATTGAAAAGCCAGCTGTAACCAGATGGCCAGAAGCAGTAAACAGAGGCAGACAATTTTGGAGTGAGGATGCAGTGGAAGTTTTGACTAATTCTGAGCAGTGGAGCAAAAATAATTTAACCAAGGAAATAATATTTCAAGTTGTGCCTTGAAGGATAAATAGGTTGTAAATGCAGTAAGTACAGGCCACCCTCAGATATCACCATGTGCAGAAACAGAGTGACAAGAACAAGATTGGATGTAGAGGGCCAGCCTGTGGCGTAGTAGGCTAAGCCTGTGGTGCAGGCATCCCAGATGGGTGCTGGTTCATGTCCCAGCTGTTCCTCTTCCAGTCCAGCTCTCTGCTAATGTTCCTGGGAAGGCAGCAGAATCATCCAAGTGCTTGGACCCCTATATCCACGTGGGAGACCTGGAAGAAGCTCCTGGCTCCTGGCTCCTGGCTCCTGGCTCTGAATCGGCTCAGCTCCCACTGTTGTAGCCATTTGGGGAGTGAACCAACAGATGGAACACCTTTCTCTCTCTCTCTCTCTCTCCTTCGCGCTGTCTGTAACTGTGCCTCTCAAATAAATAAATAAATAAATTTTTAAAAAACATTCAAGAGGGAGAGTCAGGATGGCAGAATAGGGAGGGAGCTGTCTGCTGTAGTCTAGGGAAAGGTAGGTTTAAAAAAAATGAAGAGAGCACAGACTCAGGGAAGAATTAGGGAGAAAACAGCAGAGGAAACTCCATGCAAATTAGAGGAACACAGTACACCTACATGGAGGATGTGGACATGCACAGCTCCGGACCCCAGCAGCTGAGAACCTCAGCATCAACTTTGGAGTGAGGTGAGACCAGACTGTAGCAGCCCAGGACACTGACAATAAAGCTGCAGGAAGAGCCTGGTGAGAGTCTGGCTTGGAGTCCTATGGGGGACAGTGTACCTGCCAACCTAGAGGAGAAATAAAGGGCACACGCTTCTCTCTCCCCTAACCACCCGTCACCGGTGTCCTGTAACTAACCAAGAAAGGGCTGGCACCATTTTGGACATACACAACACCTGTACCAGCTTGTGTCTGTGCACCCAGCAACTAGCCAAGAGGAGATGGCTGAGTCTAGCTGGGAGAACAGACAGGGGCTGGGAGCTCGTGACTGTGTGAAAACAGTGTTGCTGCATGGGAGGGTACAGGGTGTGGCGGGGACTTTGGACAGTCACTGTGGGTGGCTCCACATGCTCATGCTCGGGGCTCCCTGATTCCCTAGTGATAGTCATTGCTTCAGGATCTGTGCTCACACCAAGGACTGTGGGATCCTTTGTGTAGCTCTTTTTTTTTTTTAAAAAAAAGATTTATTATTTATTTGAAAGAGTTACAGAGAAAGGTAGAGAAAGAGAGGTCTTCCATCCACTGGTTCACTCCCCAGATGGCCGCAATGGCTGGAGCTGCGTCGATCCAAAGCCAGGAACCAGGAGCTTCTTCCGGGTCTCCCATGTGGATGCAGGGGCCCAAGGACTTGGGTCATCTTCCACTGCTTTCCCAGGCCATAGCAGAGAGCTGGATCGAAAGAGGAGCAGCTGGGACTAGAACCAGCGCCCATATGGGATGCCAGTGCTTTAAGGCCAAGGCTTTAACCCACTGCACCACAGTGCCAGCCCCCTTGGTGTAATTCTTATGGCAATGTGGATGAATATTATACCCATCTTGGCTAGTGCCCAGGCATTGATCTCCTTTGAGGAGAGGAGGTGAGCGTGAGACTACGCTGACAGAACTGAAGAAACCTCCCCTCTGATAAAAAAAAAATAAAAAAGAGGTTTATCACATCAAACTTGGGTGTTACCTTGGACATTCCCCTACCCTGGAGCACTGAACAGAGCTCCCTGACCACATTGAGCACATGCCTCTGGGTATTCACTGAAAGAGCAGACATTCCACTAAGCCACAGAGGAATAGTCCAAAGATAAAAGCCATCAAGATGGGGGGGGGGGGGTGTCACCACAAATGCCTAATAATAAACAGCAATTCAAGAAACAAGAATAAAGAAGACAACATGACACCCCCAAAAGAGCACTTCAATACTAAAATGTGAAGAATAAGAGATTGATGAAATGCCAGAAATGGAATTCAAAAATTGATTGTAAGCAAATTCATAAACTAAAGAAATCCATACATGACATGAAAGAAAATTTTTCCCACAAAACTGAGATCTTAAATAGAAATCAACAAATATTAGATATGAAGAATTCAAAAGAATTCAAATAAGGTGGGAAGCCTTAAGAACAGACACAGTGAGGCAGAATAAAGAATATCCAAGTTAGAAGACAAATATCTGGAAATTTTACAGTCAGACCAAAACCACAAATAAGAAATTAGAAAACTTAAGAACCCTGTTGGAGATGTATGAGATACTATCAGACAGCCCAGTGTATGGTTCTTAAGAGTTTTTGAAGGTATGGAAAGAGAATGGATTAGAAGGCCTTTTAGTGAAATAATTACAAAAACTTCCCTAATTTGGAGAAAGAAAAGGACATGCAAGTACAGGAAGCACATCGAACTCCTAATAGACATGATCAAAAAATATCTTCACAACACCTTGTAGTCAAACCCCCCACAGTAAAACAAAGATTCTAAAGTGTGCACAAGAGAAATGCCAGATTACTTTCATAGGATCTCCAATTAGACTCACAGCTGACTTTTCATCAGAAACCCTACAGTTATGAGAGAATGGCGACATATATTCCAAGTCTTAAGAGAAAAACTGTCAACCAGAATACTGTACCCTGCAAAGCCCTCATTTATGAATGAAGGTGAAATAAAGACCTTCCATAACAAACAGAAAATGAAAGAATTTGTCATCACTCATCCAGCCTTACAGATGAGTTTCTTACACAGAAACACAGAAGCATGGTCATCACTATGAAAGAATGTGAAGGCAGAATATCTCCCAGTAAGAGAACAAAGGAAATTCAAAGTAAATAATAGGAATATTTATGTAAAAATGGCAGGGCAAAGTCGTTACTTGTCACCTGAATGTAAATGGCCTCAGCTCTCCAGTTAAAAGATACAGACTAGGGGCCAATGCTGTGGCATAGCAGGTAAAGCCATTGCCTTTAGTGCCAGCATCCCATATGGGCACCTGTTCAAGTCCCAGCTGTTCCACTTCCAATCCAGCTCTCTGCTATGGCCTGGGAAAGCAGTAGAAAATGGCCCAAGTCCTTGGCCCCTGCACTCATGAAGGAGACCTGGAAGAAGCTGCTAGCTCCTGGCTTTGGATCTGCCCAGCTCTGGCCACTGTGGCCATTTGGGGAGTGAACCAGCAGATATAAGGCCCCTCATCCCTCACCCCTCTCCCCTCCCTCCCCCTCCCCCTCCCCTCCCCCTCCCGCTCTCTCTCTCTCCCTTTCTCTGCTGCTCCCTCTCTCTGCCTCTTCCTCTCTGCCTCTCTCTCTGCCTTTCTGCAACTCTGCCTTTCAAATAAATAAATAAGTCCTTAAAAAAAGAAGATACAGACTGAATGAATGGATTAAAAAACAAAACCCATCTATTTGCTGCCTACAAATACATCTCACCAACAAAGATACATGCAAACTGAGAGTGAAAGGGTGTAAAAAGTTATTCCATGCTAACAGAAACCAAAAAAGAGCTGGTGTAGCCATCTTAATACCAGACAAAAAAGACTTTAACACAAAAACTGTTAAGAGAAACAAAGAAGGGCACTATTTTGTGATTAAGAGATCGATTCAACAGAAAGACGTGACTGTTATAAATGTATATGTGCCTAATTACAGGCAGCCTGCTTAAAAAGTGACCATATAGATATGATCAAGAGTTAAAGTGTACATATTAACAGGACTAAGTGTTTGCAAACAAGAACAGACAGAATTAAAAAGTAGTGAAGGCTCCAACATGGGAAGCAGTCCATACAGCAGACTCATAGACAATCCCTTTAAGTAGCACTCCCAACCTCAGAATCAGCCCTTAAGCCAGGAGCTTCTTCCAGGTCTCCAACAATGGTGGCAGGGCCCCAAACACTTGGGCCATCTTCCACTGCTTTCTGAGGTATATTAGCAGCCAGGACACAAACTGGTGCCCATATGGGATGCTGGTGTCATTGCAGGTGGCAGCTTAACCTACTATGTCACAATGCTAGTCCCTGCCATCTTTGCCTCTAAGATGCTTTCAAAATAGGAGGACCAACAGCAATCCCCTAGCTACACTGTGCTGCGTATTATGAAGACATATTGGCTACTGTTAGGATCCAGTTTGTTCTGAGTGTCAAACAATGCTTCCTGGAAGAATGACTTTGAAGCTACCACCTGAAGAATGAGTCTGGGTTGGCTTGGCCAGGGGCTAATCTGGGATTTAACAGCATTTAATAATAATTTCAGTGTTCTGAAGTTAGTCACAGTGACAGTCTAATTTTTTAAAATGTGTGTGTGTATATATGTATATGTGTATATGTGTGTGTGTATATATATATATATATATATATATAAAAGCTTGTGTGTATTCTGGGTATTCATTATTTACCAAATACTGCCACATGATTTCACGGCTCACATTGCCTTTTTATTTATGCTCACTATTGAAATGACATCGCTGAGTCTAGAAGGCTGTCATACTAGCAAGGAGGTAGAAGTGAATAGTGGTTCTGAGCAGAGTGGTGGCAGACAGAAGTGAATGAATTCCAAGGGGATTTAGGACACTGACAGGGCATGTAGCCATGATGGTTATGAAGGAGATGGAGACAAAATTAGTAATGACAGTTTTAATAAGTCAGTGAAGACTGAGCTATTAACTGAGTTAAGGAGGTGGTGGTTAATGGAATGAACTCTGGACAAATCCTGAATGTGTTCAAATTCTGGTTCTTCCACGCTGTCTTATGTGACTCCAGGTGACTTCTACCCCTGGTTTACTGATCTGCAGAATCTGGGAATGAAAGCACTAGTGCGTACATCTCGAGTTATTCTGATTAATAATAGCAGTGACAATAGGGGTGGTGGCAAACTATGTTACTTGGAATATAAAGAGTTGGGCCTGCGGGATTATGAGTTTGGTTTCAGAGGTGCCTCATAAATTCTAAAGAGAGGGTACCAGGCAGGCCATTATTTATATATGGATTTGAAACATAAGAAGAAAAACAAAAGGGGACAAATTTAGCTGGAAACCAATTGGAGACTCATTAGCATGATTTTTCTGTGTGACTGGGCATAGTGATAGCAAGACAAGTCTTATAGAAATAAATAAAATGTTTATTTCAGGGCTATCGCATGACCTTGGCTCAGGCAGGCTTGCTTACAGATCTGTTGCCACCCAGACATAGAGACCATGGATGCTAGCAGCAGTACGGCTCTTGGAGCATCAGTTCTCAATGCAAGAGGCAAGGGAATAACATGGAATTCCCAGGTCACACAGCTGACATCAGTTCCAGCCTAGTTTTATTTCACAGTTTGGGCTCATTATTGGCAGCCCCACAGTTGTTGAGGGCTCAACTTTAGCCAGAGAATTAAGAGGAAAATTATATCAAGTTTTGACTTGACTGTCGTTTTTCTTATTCTGCAGAGGAAAAACAATCCCGGTAGATAATGACAAAATGCATAGGGTTAATATTTTGTTGATACTGCAATTTGTGTCAGTTCTGCCTGTTATGCAGTTCACTTTAAACAGCTTCCCAAAGTCACTTTGAGTTAGATTCAATGTGAGATTTCATCCCTTTTATTGCCTACCATTCTAATAACATTATTTTCAGGAGCCTAATGTTCTCATTCTTTTTCCTGTTGCGTGTCTAATGCTTTTGCTAAAACTAAAGTCTTGGCAGTAAACAGGCCAAAGACAATTATCATGGCACAGTGCACTGAAAAATTAGGTCTGTGGGTATAACTATTTCTGGAGAAGTGTGGGGAGCAACTCGGCTCAGTCTCTGTCAATCAGTGTGTCTAGCAGGGGCCTTCTCTGACTGCTAAAGTGAGGGCCCTACTGCTATCAGTTTGCTTGGCATGGAAATTGGTCAAATGTCCCCTGTTATCAGCAGCTAGTATTTTACAATAAGTTCATAAGTTCCTTAGTAAACACAAGGTGGGTTAAATGCTCCCAACCATTGCCCTCTTTGAACTTATGCTTTAAAGTAGGAGGCAACAAAATCACAAATATCTAAAATGAGATAGACACTCATTAAAGGATAAGGTATAGGAAGAGGCCAGAGGGAACCACTAATGCCAGGAGGGTTCTCACTACCCTCAGGTGAGAATGGCCTTGGCTTACTCCTGGAACAGAAATATTGATGAACAAGAGGAAAATTGTAGATGTCAAAGTAGGAGAGATGCAAATCAGGGACATTTGTGGCCCTTATTCTAATTTGAATGGGCAGGGTAAAAGATGGAAAGTGACTTTAATGGGTATGATTATCCCTGTAACTTTTCAACATCACTGAACATTTAGACCATTTCCTGTTGCCCCTTGATACTCCTCTCCTTGGGATGGTGGCTCATTTGTGACTTGGTTGCCTTTCCAAGTAGAGTGATCGCCACTTGGATCAATGTTTTAGGTAAAGGTATAGTTTCCTCCAGAACCTCATGCTATCTGGGCCATCCTTAACCCTCCCACTTTGTTAAGATGCAGGGGCAGTGCCCTTATTTATAGTTGCCATCCTCAGTAGAAGCAACTTGAGGTAAGGCAGAGACATAATGAATTAATAGTTGGATCCTTGTTGGTGTCCAACACAGATCAACTGGATATTTACCTAAGATACAAAATGGAACAAAAATATTTTAATATCTGAACAGAAAAAGATGATTTTTGTGCTAAAATTTTTTTGGAGGATTGTCCTGCTGTTTTGTGGCAAAGAGTCATTTTTGGTATGAATTTTGCGTGAACAGAGAATCCAGGTGATCCCATCATCTTTTCCGGCTTAGGACTCCCTTACCTCATTCTGCAGGCACTTCCTCCAGTGCATCAGCCTTTACTTAGTTTCTGAATGGGTTTGCAAACTCAAGTTTGAGACCCTCTCCTCTAAGGACAATTTCTGCAACTCCTGGGAGATTAAATGTAAGCTTTGGGTGGCTCCGGGTAAGGAAGGGGACAGAAGATGCTGGAAAGAGTTGGTCCTCAAATATCCCTGAGTTGTGCAATTTATAGACGTTGACAATAAGATCGTAAGGATTAAGATTTGGCTGTCCTTGTTCAAGTGAATGGGGAGGGAGAACATTTTAAACACTGAATTTTGCATGGTAAATATCACCCAGTCATTTAAAATCATAAATGACCCATGATCATCATGTCTGTACTGAGAGCAGGAAGGATCAATAAGGAATTTTTCAGAACTGTTATTCAAGATTGCAGTTCTTTTAAAAAGATGACTACTGATAGGAAATAGAAAACAAAAGGGGAGAAAGCCTACAGATGTACGCATTGAAATTGTCTGGGGATTGCTTTTTTTTTTTTTTTTTTTTTTTTTGACAGGCAGAGTTAGACAATAGAGAGAGAGACAGAGAGAAAGGTCTTCCTTCTGTTGGTTTACCCCACAAATGGCCGCTACGGCCAGCGCGCTGCACTGATCCAAAGCCAGGAGCCAGGTGCTTCCTCCTGGTCTCCCATGGGGTGCAGGGCCCAAGCACTTGGGACATCCTCCACTGCCTTCCTGGGCCACAGCAGAGAGCTGGACTGGAAGAGGAGCAACCAGGACAGAATCTGGCGCCCCAACCGGGACTAGAACCCGGGGTACTGTCGCCGCAGGCAGGATTAGCCTAGTGAGCCGTGGCACCGGCCTGGGGATTGCTTTAAAATCCCAACACGGAGGCCATACTCCAGGCTAATTAAATAATCATCTCTGGAAATGCATAACAAACATCATTACTTTTGAAGCTCCCCAGGTGACTCCAATGAGCAGGCAGGTTGAAAACTGGCCTGTGGAGCAGGCTCCTCTTGAGGCAGGTGGCACTCCGATGGGAAGGGGAGAAGCCATATTTCTGAAATTTTCTGATGAAAGGAAATTACTTTTAGCCTAGTGGTTAAGAATTCTGTGTTCTATATGAAGTTCCTGGATTCAGCACTCAGCTCTGTCTCCTGCCAATGCAGCAATGACCTCCCATGTAGTTGGGTTCCTACAACATATATGGAGACCTGGATTGAGCTCCTGGCTCCTAGCCGTTGTTACAGGCATTTGGGGAATGAGCCAGTGGATGGGGAGATATTCATATTCATTCTCTCTCTCTCTCTGACTCATTCATTACTTAATTAATTTTTAAAAAGCTGTAGTTCACATAGTATTGGGGAATCCAGGATAAGCATGCAAGTGGAAGCCTAAGACTATACATCCAAATATTTGAGTAACAATTCAAACTTAATAATTGTTAAATAAAATATATTATGACCTGGACAAGTACTCATATATAATGGTCCAGAAAGCCATATTTATTTTTTAATTTTATTTAAGTTATATAAGTTTCAAATATTTCATATATACAGATTTAGGAACATAGTGATACTTTCCACCCTACCTCCCTCCCGTCTGCATGCTAACCCTTCTTCCTCTCTCTTCTGTTTCACTCTTAATGTTTACAAAGATCTAATTTCAGTTTACTTAATACTCATAAGGCTAACCCTACACTAAGTCAAGAGTTCAGCAAATAGAATGAAGAAAAAAACACTGTTCCTCAACAATAGAGACAAGGGCTGTAAACAATCATGGAATCTCAAAATGTCCATTTCACTCCAATACATTACATTTCAGGTACTCTATTAGTTACCCTAGGTCAGAGAAAACAAATGATACCTGTCTTTTGGGGGACTGGCTTATTTCATTAAGTATAGTGGTCTCCAGTTGCATGTATATTTAATTTAGAATATCTGTCTTCAAAGTCCTCCCCAGAATATGGTAGTTTGGGAAGAGGGGGCTTTCAGCCCCTAAGCAAGCAGCCTCTCCTTTTCTCGTCCCGCCTTCCATGCTAGCAAGTGCTGGGAGAGCTTACAGGGACCCATGGAGGCATTCCAGTCTACTTGTCCATGCCCTTGTTCTCATCGGGACCAGCTGGTCTTTGCAGTCTGGTGAGGTGAGCTCAAGAGCCCCTATATTCAAGAAGGCAGAGTTTAGTGGAGGGGTTGTGTGAGCTCCCAGTAGCATGTCCTTTTGGCCTCCTACCCAGCAGGGGATGTATGCTCAGAGAATGGCTGCCCTCTTGCTGGGCCTGTGGAGGTCCCTCCCAGCACACTGTAGAAACACAGAGACAGAGGTTCTACCAAGCTAACAGTCACTGGCAGTGGAAAAGTGTAGCCTGAGAACAGAGTAGGAATGAGCTTTAAGAATATGGGTAACTTATGAAAGGGATCTTCTAACAGAACCTTATTGTTACTTATTACCATCTGCTTATTTGATAATAAATGTATCTTACTATTTCACTGTATCATCACTGAGCATCCAAGAAAGATGTGTAGTCTCTACCAGAAGCCTTCATGAAGAGTGCAGCTTGCCCCCACTCTGCCATCGCCTTCTCCTTGTGGTCTCCATGAGGAGCTGGGCAGAGTAACCTACCAGGTCAATTCTGGCCTCCTGGGGTTTTTCAGCTCGGATTTGTTTCTCTAGTCCTAGCTGATGTTACCTCATTAGGATGTTACCTCCAAGGATGTTAGCCCTAAAACTAACAACGGGCTCAAGTCCTGAGCGCTCCTTCTGTGTGCCCCTGTGTGTTTCCAGCCATGCTCAGAGCAGGCACTGGAGACTCAGCTTCAGCTCCACCTCAAGGAGAGTTTGGCACAAGTAACTATTTCTGACCTGATCTGAAAGGGCAAAGGTTGATTTCTTAGAGACCCATCCCTGAGAGCTTGAAATGATTGTTGCTTATTAGCATTTGAGAAATATAGAAAACATTTTAAGCTAATGCTAATTACCATTTTAATATATTCTTTTAATCATATTTTATAATTATATATAAAATATGTTCCTCTGAAAATTAGACATGTTGTGTGTATATAATTTTTAATCTGTTTTTTCCACTTTTCATTAACTTGTGAGAATTTTTCATGTCATTAAATAGAAGACATGATTTTAATGTATGAATAACATTTTATCATTATACATATGTATTTTTAAGCATTTATACATTTCTTTGCTATTTTTTTAAATACTGTTTTCAGTATTGGGAATACATCTTTGAACTTAAATCCCTATTGATAATCCTAATTTTTTTAAAGATTTTTAACTACAAAAATGAATTTTAAGTTAGAGTAATTATTAAATATTCTTTTTATATATGGCCAAATTATCTTTATATTATAAAGATTTTACCACCTTAGTCTCAGACCAACCACATGTGAGAGTATTGGTTTCACTTTATTTCTGATAATAGTGCTTTGTCTTCTTTGTAATAGACATTTGATGGTCTGATCATTCAGATGTTGTCACTTTTCATTAGCTTTAATCTTTTTAAACCCACAGAAATTTGAAAAAAAAAAGCAAACGTGTATTACCCTCGGTGGCACTCATCAACTGCTAGCATTGACAGTATCTATTGCAGTTCCTACATTCATATTCACATTCACACACACACACACACACACACACACAGGAGATGCCAGGTCACCTCAAAATAGGCCGTAGACATGACGCATCAGCCCAAGGACTTGGACATGTGTAACTTGTGTAACTTGTTTTGGTTTGTATGTGTTGGATCACTAATACAGTAGGGCATTTTGATCCTGTTTTCATATGCCACTCGTGTTTCTTCATTTAACTGCATTGGTATTCCTTGACACTTTTCCCTTGAGTAGGTCTCGCTTTTTTTTATCAACACCCGTGAGGTAGGTGAGCAAAAGCTGTGTCAGGTGCTACACAGGTGCCTTCCACCCTCCTGACAAGGAGCTAGAGGCTGTACACTCATGTAGCCAACTGTGCCTGAGTAATTTCCTCTGCCATTTAAACTGTGGCCTTGACTATTGCTATTTCTGTCCATATAGTAGAGGTTTTAAATTCTACTTCTTGGCTGTAAGCATGGTATTCATGACCAGGGACTATGGAAAGAAATGATTGAAGTTGAATGGATAAGCACAATTAAACCCAATATAACTAGTGGAAACACAAGGGAGGACCTTGTCTTGTTAAATGACTTTTTTAAAGATTTATTTATTTGAAAGGGTTACACAGAAAGAAGAGAGTCAGAGAGAGAGAGAGAGAGACAGAGGTCTTCCATCCGATGGTTTACTCCCCAGTTGGCCGCAAGAGCCGGAGCTAAGCCAATCTGAAACCAGGAGCCAGGAGCTTCTTCCAGGTCTCCAACGTGGGTGCAGGGGCCCAAGGACTTGGGCCATCTTCCACTGTTTTCCCAGGCCATAGCAGAGAGCTGGATTTGAAGTAGAGCAGCTGGGTCTCGAACCGGCACCCATATGGGATGCCAGCGCTTCAGGCCAGGGTGTTAACCCACTGCGCCACAGCACTGGCCCTAGTTAAATGATTTTTTTAAAACTTTTAGATGAAAACCCCTTAGGACACTCTGTACACTGTCTTTTGAGTATAGGGAGGTAAGTTTTACTAAATAAAACCAACAATCATAGAGCCACCACCTGGATGTGTTTTTGCAGTGATTTCTGCAAAAGAACTCACGGCTGTCTAACTCCTGAGTCTGCTGGCTGTCACCAAACAACTGGCCTGGGCACTGCTTGAGTCAAGTTGTGTTTGTCTTTCTTGCTTTCTCAGTAAATTGAACGTGCATGTCCTGAGCTTGCTCACACATTGCTCACCCCGAGCAGACTCCCAGCCTGGCAGTTGCAGGTGGGAGAACACCTATAAAACTCAGCCCTTGGGTTTTGCACAAAGCATTACCTCTCCTAAGTTTGAAGGCATGACTGTCTGGGGCTCTCTTCTCAGTAATGTAACATTTATTTCCAGAAATGTGCTGATATTAAATACCACCTTGAGTTTGTAGGAAGCCTGCCTATGATCCACAGTATAGTTCAGTGTAATGCCCAGGAAAACATCTCTTGTCTCTCCTTTCTGTCTGCTCTTTTCTCAGCCCTCCGTATGTGCCTCTTTGTCCTTTCTTTCTTTCATCTCTATCTCTCCCCTCATTTTTCTTACCATTTCCTGCCCCCCTTTCCCCAACACAAGCTTCTGGGTCTTGTACCCATAGTTCCTAGAAACCCTTTCTTACCACTTGCAAAATATATTGCATCTGCCCAACCACTACCTAAGGAAGCAATAAAGGAGAGTGAGTGTCCCCGCAGGTTTCACAGGCTCTGAAGATTGGCACTCTGACCAATACCCCTCCAAACAAGACGACAAACCCAAGTCCCAGGGACAAGTTATCAAATGTGGCTGTTGTGTGTGTTAAGCTGACCCCTCTCCACTCAGAATTCCCACACTCACGACATTGTACAGATCTACAGAGCTGCTTCCTTTGTTCTGATGGGATAAAAATAACCTCTTTGGAGTGAGAACGTGCACACCCATCGAAGGTAGGCAGCTCCTTTTCCCCACAGGTAGAACTTCCTTTTCTCTGGACTCTACCTTCTGAAAACTCCCAGGAGCCACACACTCCTGTGGCTGCCCCAGTCGGTCTCCCACTCACAGGAAACTCAGCCTGAGTGGACAGAGGGCGGTGGCTGGGTCATCCACAGGGGGGGCTTTCTGCCACTGTCTCCTTTTCTGGAGCAGGAAGCTGACCAAATACCGCTGCCCACTTGGGGTTCTGAGACTTAAGGAGGAGGGCATGTTTCTGGAAACCCATGCTGTTCTGTGAAAATCTAATATGTTCTTTGCCCCAATTAAAACCTTTATTGGCTTTTGTTGACACTTGGCTATATGTTATCATTCTCATATGATTGTGATTTTTAAGCTAAGATTGATATGATTATATATGTGAGAATTAAATATTCATTTACAGAAATTTTGTAGAATATAGAAAATCATAAAGAAGCAAGGAGTTTCATCCCAGTTCTGTGCCTGAGATAACCACTGTTCACAGTTGGGTGTCTTTGTTTCTAACATTTCATATGCTTAAAATTACATCTTTTGTTCTTCACCAAAATGAGATCGTCCTGCGCATACATCAACTGTTTTCCAGCTTTGCTTTTCTCATTTAATGTTGTGCTCTAGGCATTTTTCTATTTCATTAAATATTCTTCTCTAACATAATTTTACCAGCCACAAAGTATTCTGCCATGTGAAAAAGTCATTATCAGAATCCCATTCTTTGACATCACTTGGGAGGTTTCCAGTGGCTTGCTGTCATAAATAATATTTAAAGGAACATCCTTATGGATACATCTTCTTACAGATTCTGAATTACTTCCTTAGGAAGCATAGTTGGAACGGGAATCACAGGCTCAGGACATACGCACATCCTGATACAGTTGTAAAGTTACCAGCCAAATAGAATGTGCCAATTTATACATAACCCCAATTCCTCAGCTTCACTGTGGGTTACTTGAGGTCCATGAGTATGTATTCCTCACAATTCTGGCAGTGTGAAGCATACAGTACACACTTAATAAAGTTAATCACAATGAACTTTCTTGATAATTAACCACATTCCTCATGCTTCCATTATTTGCTCCCATGTTATAAATACAAAAGGTAGGTATACCATTGGGCTAAAAGTTGATGATAGCACTGACCCAGACCAAAAGCCTCATTACCTGAAAACTGATTCTCATGCCCATCACAAGTGTGTGGTTACAACTCTAAGTGTCAGATTAATAGCATCTGGGGGTTAGACTATGGAGTGGAAACTTCTATACTAAAATACTCACAGCCAGCTGTGACCAATGAGCTGGTCACCTTTCCTCAAGAGAGAAGGGATGGAGGGTACAGCAGAGGGTGTAGGATGCCCTGGGGCTCACTGTTGTCATGTAGGGACTATCCTAGGAGAGTACTGGAGCATGGGCAGGTGTTGCAGACCCCTGGGAGCCTTCTCAACAATATTCCCTGAGGTGGCATTGTGTCAGAGCCAGGAAGACCACCACCCGCATCCCATATGGGCGCCAGTTCGATTTCCAGCTGCTCCACTTCTGATGCAGCTCCCTGTTAATGTTCCTAGGAAGGCAACAGAAGATGGCCCAAGTGCTTGGGCCTCTGCCACCTATGTGGGAGGCTCAAATGAAGCTCCTGGCTTCAGCTTGGCCCTACCCAGGCCGTTAAGGCCATCTGGGGAGTGAACAAGTAGATGGACAATATCTCTCTCTCTCTCTCTCTCTCTCTCTCTCTCTCTCTCCCCCTTCCAAGCAAAATAAATAAATCTTTAAAAAACAAAATCAAAAAGACCCTGACTCTGCTCTCAGAAGAGGACCCCCTTTCTCCCTCACTGCCCCACGCCTCCCTGCAGCCCTTGTTTCCATGAATTGTAATCACTGGGTAGCATTTCTAAAGGCCAGCTACATCAAGTAAAGGCCCTATTTTCTCCCTCATTGTTTTCTCAAAGATCCTTATGTCTTCCTGCCAAGATTTCTGCAGTGCCCTCCTACTCTCTCTCTCTCCTGATGGAAACCATCCCAAACACAGATTCCCTAAGATTCTTCCTGAATCAAAACCCATTCCCAGGTGATCCAGGATTTTCCTGGTTTTCCAAGGGGCAGTTTTCCTTGAACTTTTTAAGTTCAAACTTCCAGTCCCAGCAAGAAACAACTTTCACAGAATGATGCCAACTCGTATTACTTCTTTTATTTAAAAAAAAAAAAGAATTATTTATTTGAAAGTCAGAGTTACACAGAGAGGAGAGGCAGAGAGAGATCTTCCATCTGCTGGTTCACTCCCCAGTTGGCTGCAAATGTAGGAACTGGGCCGATCTGAAGCCAGGAGCCAGGAGCTGCTTCCAGGTCTCCCATGCAGGTGCAGGGGCCCAAGGCTGTTTTCTCAGGCCATAGCAGAGAGCTGGATCAGAAGTGGAGCAGCTGGGATACAAACCAGTGCCCATATGGGATGCCGCCACTGCAGGTGGTGGCTTTACCCACTAAGCCACAGCGCTGGCCCCTCATTTTACTTCTTTTTTTTTTTTTTTTTTTTTGACATGCAGAGTGTACAGTGAGAGAGAGAGACAGAGAGAAAGGTCTTCCTTTTTGCCCTTGGTTCACTCTCCAATGGCCACCGCAGCTGGCGCGCTGCGGCCAGTGCACGGTGCTGATCCGATGGCAGGAGCCAGGTACTTATCCTGGTCTCCCATGGGGTGCAGGGCCCAAGCACTTGGGCATCCTCCACTGCACTCCTGGGCCACAGCAGAGAGCTGGCCTGGAAGAGGGGCAACCGGGACAGAATCCGGTGCCCTGACCGGGACTAGAACCCGGTGTGCCGGCGCCACAAGGCGGAGGATTAGCATAGTGAGCCGCGGCGCCGCCTCATTTTACTTCCTTTACTAATACTTTACAGGTACCCTGTTCAAATATCAGTGATCCTTTGTGTATGAACCTTGGTTTTCTAGCTTACACATGCCTCTGTTCACAGTGCTCCCTTTGCTTGGAACATTTATTTTGATATCTGTCTTAATAATCAGTACAACTGTCTGATTCTCCTGCTGTTATATGTAAATTCATTTGTTGTATATAGACACCAGATTTTATTCACCTTAAAATTCTTCTTGAGTTCAGTTGCATTGGTGAGTGAGGAGGGACTTAGACATCTCATTAACTTTTTTTTTTTTTTTTTGACAGGCAGAGTGGACAGTGAGAGAGAGAGATAGAGAGAAAGGTCTTCCTTTGCTGTTGGTTCACCCTCCAATGGCCGCAGCGGCCGGCGCACTGCGCTGATCCGAAGGCAGGAGCCAGGTGCTTCTCCTGGTCTCCCATGCAGGTGCAGGGCCCAAGCACTTGGGCCATCCTCCACTGCACTCCCTGGCCACAGCAGAGGGCTGGCCAGGAAGAGGGGCAACCGGGACAGAATCCGGCGCCCCAACCGGGACTAGAACCCGGTGTGCCAACGCTGTAAGGCAGAGGATTAGCCTATTGAGCCGTGGCGCCAGCCTCATTAACTTTCTAAGATGTCATTTTTGTATTCAATACATTGGTCATAGGAGGAGAAAACTGAAGAATATTGTTTCTGTTGGACACTAGAATGTGTCCATTGGTATCAAGTTGTATAGTGCATGCCTCAAGCCGTGTACACGGGTTGAAAATGAAAGAGAACAGCCTTGTCAATCCTGTAGCTGGTAGCTTCCAGTCTGGCTGGATTCAGTAGCAAGGGGAGATGTGGGCCCTTACTTCTGCTGTCACGGCAGTCCAGCCTGGTGTATTCGTGACTGCCTGGTGACATGTGGAAACTAGGAATGCGGTGTGACAGGGAGCTTGGCCCTGACTGGCAGTTGCAGCACACCTAGGCTGAGCACTTAGCGAGGAGTCCCTGCAGACACTGGAGTCTGGTTTAAATGCCCTGCTGCTGAGAGCTAAGGTTCGGCACAGGTTCAGGGTTCTCTGGAGCCAGAGCTATGCAGAGGTTTGCTGTCATAAACACCGCATTTGCTCAAGGCTTTGTATTTGTCATTTCTGCCTAGAGATAGGAATTTATACTTGTTTTCTACTTCCTTTTCCCCATATATCCAGAAGTAAAAATACAAAACAACATCTTTCCTCTGGTTTTCTCATTGTTTGGCCTTGATTTAATGCAGGGAAACAAGCAAGTCTCACTTGAGAAGAATGTAATGTGTCTGTGCATACAGGGTATCTTACACATGTGGCAAAATCAGAACAGTGAAGTTTTAGATAAATCGGAAAATATAAGAATTCATAAAGCTATTTATGTTAGGGCTTAGAAAACTTTCATACTTATCTGTCTTCTCTTTTGTCAGTGAGGAACTAGGCTTGGAAAAACAAGAAAAAATAAGACTCACAACATCATGGAACTAGCAAGTTAAGAATGACCCTGTGCTCTGGGTGTTCTAAGTTGACCGTAACAGCCAATATTGTCAGTTCTCTTCTGAGCAAGCTTACTTTCAGTCTGTACTCCCAAGCAGATCTATTGTGTTCTATAGAATTCATTCCAACAGTTAACATTATTTCATTTCTTTTTAACCACAATGCTATGATTATGATTGTTTTCACTGATCAATATACTTTTATTCAGTGCACACAGTGCTATGTGTGTTGTTTTTCTTTCAAATTTGTGAAGCCTGCAAGAGCAGATTTTCCTTACCTAAACCTCTGCATTTACTCTCCTAGGATTTTTTTTTTTAAGTATTTGTTTTTTCACCTTGATTTTGAGCATCTTACAACTCAGTTTTATCAATGCTGACTCACCCTGGAGAGACAACTCTTTGTTGAAAGTGTGTTTACTGTGTCCCTCTTGCAGCCAAAAGATAACATGTTACAGGGTATCCCTCCAGACTGCAGGTCTGTGATACATTTTCTGTTTGTAGCAGCACTACCAAAATTTCAGGGATAATTCTCTAAGATAAAACAGAAGCTGAAATCCCAGAAATATTTTTTAAAGATTATTTATGAATTTGAAAACCAGAGAAAGAGAAATTGAGATTCATCTTCCACTCTCTGGTTCACTCTCCAAATGGCTGCAATAGCTGGGGCTGGACCAGGCCAAAGCCAGTATCCAGGAACTCCATCCAGGTCTCCCACATGGGTAGCAGGGGCCCAAGCACTTGGGATCCTGTGCTGCCTACCCAGGCACATTAGCAGGAAGCTGAATCTGCAACAGAGTAGCCAGGACTCAGTCTCAGGCACACTGATTTGGGATGCAAGCATCATAAACTGTGGCTTAACTGTTTACTCCACAAAACCTGCCCCTTGGAAATATTTAAATAAAGAGATTTTTTTTTTTTTAAGTGTGGTAACACTTCCAATAGAATCCAGCAGTCAATGCACAGCTAGGGATGCCTATATCCCATGAGGGAGTGCCTGCATTCAGGTCCCGCCTCTACACCCAGTTCCAGCTTTGTGCTAATGCACACCCTCGGAGGCAGCAGGTGGTAGATGACTCAAATGTTTAGGTCCCTGCCACTCATGTAGGACACCTGGGCTGAGTTCATAGCTTCCGGGTTAGGCCCAGTCCAACCCCAGCTGTGGCATTTGGGGAGTGAAGCAATGGATGGAAAATACCCCTGTCTCTGGCTCTCCACCTACCTGTCAGAGGCCAGTGGGGTCCCTTGGGGGTGAGTTTAGTGAATTCTAACAATGACCAGACTTTTCCACTTTGAGTTACTTGGTTAAACCCAGGGTGTCAAAACTAAAACAATCCCTCAACCAGAGCTCTAACTTGGTTTGTGTTTAGCTTTTATTTCCTTTCATCCCTATAAAAAGTACCATTCCGATCCCCAAGGGAAGGGAAAGGGGGTAAAAGGCAAGGACACAAATGGCAAGTGGTGAGCATTCTGTTCCCTGGGCCAGAGAGAACTTGGCCTGCCATTGACCTTGCTAAGACTGTTCCCCACAATGGACATGAGCCAAAAAGAGGGCATCTTGAGAAGCTGGGGGAAGTTTCAGAGCCTCTTCTTCCCTCCTTACCCTGGGGGGATGGGAGGGTGGTTTTATACTCTTAGAAACTGGAAGACTCCAAGGCATTTGCCCAGCAGGAGTCAGCATTGTGCAACCTTTTGTTCAACTAGAAGATATTGAGATGAGCATGTGGTGTACCTTTTTAAAGGAAAGGCAAAAAGGGGGTGGGGGAGGGGTACAAGGCTGCCAATCCCATTTGCTGAGTTGCTTTAGAACAAGATCTTTCATATACATGAGAAGGTCATAGTGAAGGAAATAATTCTGTTGGAATTTGGTGGAAAAGGGAGGGCCAACATGGGAAAACCAGTTAAAGAAGCCCAAATGAGGCAGTTAAGCAGGAAGGACCTGGTATCAGGCTACCAGAAACCAGTTTGTGAGCCTAAGAGATAAAGCATTGCAGGAAATAGAGCAGAGAAGGACAGGCCAAAGGGAATGATAAGCACAAATGCTAAGCAGAGTTGTGTTTGTGCATTTTCTCCATCATACTGTAGTGCCAGATTGGCTCTAGGCTTCAGCCAAGGTGAAGAACAAAGAAAGGGTTAAGCAGTCTGGGTAGAGTGAGCAAAACAATATTAGCGCTGGAGGGCCTGGACTGGCAGACAGGTGCATGCAAATCCCAGCTCCCCTCCACCTCCTAGAGTTGACCTTGGGAATGGTATTTATACTCCCGGTGATTCCATTTCTTTACCTGAAAAACAGGAATAGCCACAATACCTACTGTAGAAAAACAGAATTTATCTCATAAGGTTTACTGCATGAGGATTAAATGAGTTAACGTGGAATGCCTGAGCCAGGTTCCTGTCACAAAGTTAATGCTCAATAAATATTAAGCGGGCCGGCGTCGTGGCTCCCTAGATTAATCCTCTGCCTGCAGCGCCAGTACCACGGGTTCTAGTCCTGGTTGGGGTGCCGGATTCTGTCCTGGTTGCTCCTCTTCCAGTCCAGCTCTCTGCTGTGGCCCAGGAAGGCAGTGTAGGATGGCCCAGGTCCTTGGGCCCTGCACCTGCATGGGAGACCAGGAGAAGCACCTGGCTCCTGGCTTCAGATCAGTGCAGCACACTGGCTGTAGCGACCATTTTGGGGGTGAACCAATGGAAGGAAGACCTTTCTCTCTGTCTCTCTCACTGTCTAACTCTGCCTGTCAAAAAATAAAGAAATATTAAGCAGCATTAGTACTGCAGCTACATGTGGATCTCACAGAGATGTTGGAGGGACATAATGAAACAATGTATACAACATTTGACAAAGTGCTTAATTCATAGTAATTACTCAGGAACAGTTATAAAAGAACCATGCAGAAGTCTACTTAACAAGCAAATAGGCAACAGAGAGATAAAACAGTGTTGAAAACAAGCATGTTGGACTCTGGTTGTGTTCTGAATGACCAGCTTTGGTTAGAGGGATTCCGTTTATAGATGAAGAACACAGGCTGGCAAGGCAGGGGAGGGATTCGGGAATGGAGCAGACACCAAATGAGGCATCAAGAAGGCAGTGACTAATTTTGAGGAAAACCTCTGTCCAGCCAGGAAATCACCAGTTAAAAACTTTCTATGATAAGGGAGACTGATTCTTAAGTCTGGCCAGGCTATGACTTATTGACCTCATGTCTTGTTTGGATAGGAATACAGTCTAGTGTGTCCATTGCTAAATGAAGGTTGGATGTTTCATCCATGTTCAAGTTGAAATACCTTTCAGGAGTACAGATGTTGCTTCCATGTTTGCCATAGATTGGTAGATTAGTGAATTTGTTATTCAAGATCATCTGTCCTCCCCAAACAAGGAACTTGGTATCAATTTTATCTATCATCCCCAAACAAGGAACTTGCTATCAGCCTTATCTCTCCTCCCCAAACAAGGAACTTGGAACAGTACCCATGTTGAAAGAAATCCTAGCTGTGTGTATGGCTGTCTTGGTACAAGATTTTTAGCCTTGTAGCTATTTTGACTGACCAGTACTTGACCAAGGTGATATTTAGACCTGGAGCTTTTATTAACATATATAAAAATAGTGTAAAGAGAGTTGCTTGCAATAGTGAATTGATCACTTGACTTTCAGCTTTTAAGTATATATAGTTTCTGTTCAGAGTAAATTTTAGATGTATTTTTATAGGAACCTACTTTTCTTTTTAAGGATTTATTTTATTTATTTGAAAGATGGAATTACAGAGAGAGGTAGAGCCAGAAAGAGAGAAAGGTTTTCTATCCACTGGTTCATTCACCAAATGACTGCAACAGCTAGAGCTGAGCTGATCCAAAGCCAGGAGCCAGGAGCCAGGAGCTTCTTCCAGGTCTCCCATGTGGGTGCAGGGGCCCAAGCACTTGGACCACCTTCTACTGCCTTCCCAGGCCATAGCAGAGAGCTTGATGGGAAATGGAGCAGCTAGCACTGGAACCAGTGCCCATGTGGGATGCCAGTGCTGCAGGCCAGGGCCTTAACCCACTGCACCACAGCGCTAGCCCGAGGAATCTACTTTAAAACAGGCAAAACATGCTAGTAGGTTATTGGGAATCTTTAAGTAGAGTCCACTCTTTATTTGTTCTGTGGAGTTCAGATGCATGTATAGGCTGTATGTTGAGGGCTGTCTGGGTGAGCAAAGTCAAAACCATTCAAAAGCTCGGAAGTAAAGAGCACCCTAGTTTTTTACCCCAGAGTGCATTCTGTATTTCGTTGGCATTATCTTCACTGGCAGTCCTCAAGGTGAGGCCCTAACTCTGACTGTTTCCCAGAGAAGAAATCTTGCCTCTCTCTGGAAAGTTTTCTTTGAAGGAGGATTGACCAGGACATTGTGGTGGGTTGTATATAGATTGTTCTAGAAGCGTACAACCTGAGATGAAGATGGAATTTTCTCGTGGGTGGAGAAGAGTCCAGGGACAGAGGCAAAGCTTGTGGTCGCTTGCCATGCCCCCATCAAAGACACGTACCTGTAAATTCAGTTATACAATGAGATCAATTACCACTAAGCATTCCTGCCTGTATGTCAGTGAAGTACTGTATTTGACTTGAAATTTTAAAATTTGACAGGCAGAGAAAAGAAAGAGAGTGAGAGAAAGCACCATCAGCTGGCTCACTCCCCAAATGTCCAGATAGCTGAGACTGAAGCTATCAACTGTGAATTCAATCCATGCCCCGCCCCCCAGTGTGGGAGGCAGGAACCCAATTACTTGAGCCATCACCACTGCTTCCCAGAAGCTGCAGTAGCAAGAAGCTGGAGTCAGGAGCCAGAGGCGGGTATTGCACCCAGGCACTGCAGTGTGGTGCAGGCATCTTAACTGGTGTCTCACTTAGCCAGGAGATGTATAGGACTGAGTGCGAGTGTTCACCTAATTTTGTGTATTAAAGATAACAAATTTAAACTCTCACCTGGAAGCCACAATAAGAATGAAGAGATTAAGCACTGGAGGTAGTTTTGGATAAATGAAATTCCAGTAGTGATTTTTACACTGTGCTAAGTGAGACTCCTCCATCCTGGGACAGGAAAAGCAGAATACATCAAGTCACACTGATGCTCAGAATGCACATGACTACTGTCTTAAATATCTTATTAAAATGAGGCAGTGCTGTATTTTCTTTGCTTAATAAAAAACGGTTGTGAGCTTTTCCGTATGAATGTATCCTTGTAATATTTCTGTGATAATTACATGTAAGATGAAGAATCCATAAAAGGTAAGAATGAGCAAAAGTAAACCATAGGGCATCGCCACATGAAATTGTTATGATTCATTAGATATCCATTAAAATAAGCCATCAGGGCTAAGCTATTGGGGCGGTAACACGTGCACCTGCACATCACCAGTGAATTGCAAGGAGTCCCGCTGTTGCCCTACAGGAATCCGTTTCTGCCAAGAGTCACACAAAAAGAAAAAATGCTCAGACTGGAGCCCCTTTGTTTCATTGTTTAATGGGATTGGTGGGAGGAAGAGATCAACTGACATGTGCCGGGACTCACCTTTGGCAAAGGTTCTGGCAGAATAGACCCATTGCGGCATGCTTTGTGTGTGCACGATGTGCCATCTAGTGGTCAGTGAGCCTAACGTTAATGCAGAGAAAAATGACCTCGTTCCCTTTATTTCCTTGCATAGCAGAGGTTTGATACTGTAGGGTAACTATTATTTGGAGGAAAAATTATTATTTTCTTAGAGGCTGTAGATGGAATACAAATTATTGTGGGGGGAAACGCTGATGTTACAGTAATCATTCAAGTCAGAAGGTACATATGCGTTTCATCTGCCCCACAGGGTATTTTCTTCCATTTTCATTTATTAAGGTAGAATTAATGTGTTCAATATAGTGCACAGCTGGCTCAACTTCTACTTGTATGAAGTTTTACATATGTGCAACTCATGAAGTCATCACCTGAGACATAGAAGTTTCCAGCATCCAGCAGTCTTACTCACCCCACATCCTGGTCAGTCCTCTCTCAGAGGTAGCCACTGCCCTGAATTCTACACCATCAACTTACAGTAGCATCAGTAACACGTTTCTTCCTAACCCTGATCTCCCAAAAAATAAACTCCTGTAATCATCAATTTAATAGTTTACCCAAAAAGGGGGCAGTTTCCTCTACAGAAATACTGCTGTGTTTGAAGGGGTTTACTGTTTTTCAAAGTCCAAGGGAAATAATGTTATCTCTTTCCCCAGTCAAAATTCCTAGTACAATTTTGTTCTTGCTTAGCCTCTCAACTAGGAGATATGGCTATTTGGTGCATTGATCGTATTTTCCGCAGTGTATATAGGCAGCCAACTCCGTTTTCAGAGAGGTGCCGTTACTTTTGAGTGGCAGCTCAAAGGTACCACTGATTGCCATGACAAAGCCTATGAATTCTGATGTAGCATTTCAGAAATAAATGTGAACGCCATGTCACTAGCAACCGTTCTGACATCCTTCAAACTAAGCCAAGTTATAGCATCAGTCCTAGTGCCTACCCTAAGGCTAATTTGTAATGAATAAAGGCTGTACAGGCTAATTTATAATGAATAGCACCGTGCAGTCATTGTTGCTGTTTATACAGACCTCTTTCTGTTCAAGTGAAACCCTTGACAACCCCTTTTTTTAGGATTTTTTTTTTTTAAATTTTTTAAAGAGTTACAGGAGAGGTAGAGACAGGGAGACAGTGAAGTCTTCCATCTGCTGGTAGGACAATATATAAATATACACAGCATAATATGGTTAGATATTTCTTTTTTAAAGATTTATGTATTTATTTGAAAGGCAGAGTTACAGAGGCAGAGGTAGAGAGAGAAGGAGATGACTTCCATCCGCTGGTTCACTCCCCAAATGGCCGCAATGCCTTTCCCTGGTGCATTAGCAGGGAACTGGATCAGAAGTGGAGCACGATCCAGCTCTCTGCTTTAACCTGGGAAATCAGTAGAAGATGGCCCAAGTCCTTGGGCCCCTGCCCCTATGTGGGAGACCCAGAAAAAGCTTCTGGCTCCTGGCTTCAGATCAGCCCTCC
The DNA here is from genome assembly GCF_964237555.1 of Oryctolagus cuniculus. Taxonomy (NCBI): domain Eukaryota; kingdom Metazoa; phylum Chordata; class Mammalia; order Lagomorpha; family Leporidae; genus Oryctolagus; species Oryctolagus cuniculus. The sequence goes on along the minus strand of NC_091434.1, from coordinate 72,334,151 downwards.
TCAGGCCTTGCAACTGTTTAGTGAGTGAGCCAGCCATTGGAAGACCTTTGTCTCTGTCTCTCCCTCTGTCTGTAACTTGGTTTCTCAAATAAAATAAATAAATAAAATCTTAAAAAAAAAAAAAAAAAGACAAAGTAGAGCAGCCAGGACTCAAACTGGCATGCATATGGAATGTTGATGGGGCAATTCGTGGATTTGCCCACTATGCCACACACCAGCCCCTTGTTTTCTACTTTAAAAATCTGTAGACATTTAATGTTTATGTATTTCAAATTAAGCCTTTAACTTTCTGCCATACTCAATGACTAGAATTGCCAAAGTAATATTAAATAATAATGGAAAGACTAGCAATTCATGGTTTCTTCTTGACTTTAATGGAAGTCACTCAGGTGTTCATTAATGATGTACTAATTTAAGAGGGTTAAATCATAATAAATCCAAATAGTTCTGTTTTTTGAATATCAGGGATGGGCATTTGGTACTGCATTAAGACGCCATTTGGAATGCCCACATCCCAGATCAGTGTACCTATATTCTAGTCATAGCTCTGCTTCCACTTCAGCTCTGCTAATCACACCCTGGGAGACAGACAGCAGGTGATGCCTCAAGTACTTAGGTGCCTGCCACACATGTGAGACCCAGATTGAGCTCTGAGCTCCTGGCTTTGGCCTGACCTGGCTCCAGCCCCAGCCCCTGCTGTTGCAGACATTTGGGGAATAAACTGGCAGTTAGAAGATCTCTGTCTCTGTCTTTCAAATAAATTATAAATAAATAAATAAAATTTTAATATCAGTAATGGGAAATCAAACATTACCAAATGTCTTTGATGTCATTAAAATAATTAGATTTGTTCCAGTTTGGCCAATAACTGTGGTATCTTATGTTAATAGATTTTCTAAAATTAGTCCCCTTTTCCAATGAATAATACTCCTCCTTGGGATATGATATTTTCAATGAGTTGTCAAATTTGATTACACACAATTTTTTTTTTAAGGATCTTAACATATATGCTCATTGTGTATTGTTTTAGAGACAAGATTAAAGACAAACTCTCCCAGCCTCATTCTAGTTTATAACAGGGAAAGCTGAACTTGAGAATAAGGAATCTATTCAGGTCCCTTTTTCATTGTCTTTTTTTTAACCTCTTAACTGCAGTAAACATTTTCTTTTGCTTTTGTGAACTCACCAGGTCCGTAATCTCTCTCAAAGCACTCATCGTCCTGTTTCTTATTTTAACACTCCCTGTGTTATTTGTCTTTTCTTCTTGTGTGAGTGGTCTGTATCTTAAATTGGAGAGATTTTCTTCTCCCCCACTTATCCACTGTGTGTTGTCCACCTAGACATGCATGGGTCAGCTTCCCCAGGCCCAGGTGCAGACACAAGCAGAGACCGGAACAAAGCACTAAACCAGCCTTGGTCTCGCTGCCACAGCTGGCCATCCCATTCTGGTTCTGAGCATGGATTACAGAGAACCAGTTACTTCAACCAATTTTCTGGACTGAAGTACATACACTTAACACTAAATGCAGTGTTCCACAGCACAGCAAGGCAACTGGAGCTCACACTAAGATATAATACACTGGGTACAAAACTGGAGGGAGAGGCACTGGAGGCTCCACACATGGAGGAAGGTTGGGGAGGAAGGGCTGCTACTGTCTTATTTCCTCAGTTTACACTGTATGCATTTGCTAAAGTTGTACTGTGCCTCATAAAGGTGGGCAGATATTACATGGCATTACATTATTGAAAACAATAAAATAAGAAAAAAAAGTAAATATATTCATTATCCTCTAATACCTTTCATTAAAAAATCTTTGTGGTACTTCATCACTTCAAAATTATATATATATATATATATATATATCAATTATATATATCAATTATATATATATATATATATATATATATCAATTGCCATTCTTTCAGAGGGGAACCCTCACAAAATTCACAGTTCCCCTAGCACATAGATATAGCGTAAGGCCCCCTGTGCTTCTCACTCCGCCAGGCTTACAGTTTGTACTTGACTCGTGTTTCTGGAATTACTTTCTTCCAGATGCAACCTTATTGAATGGTATTTTTCATACTTATTTAAAGTACTAAAGCAACTTCAAAGACCGGGCAGAACTTTTAACAAGTAGTTCAATATAGATTCACAACCAAAAGAAAATGAAAATGGAAGAAATAACAACAAAAATGAAGGGAAAGCTATGCAATGAGCAATTCCACTTTGGGGGTGTATACCCAGAAGATGCTTAGTTGCAGAGATATTTGTACATCTGTACTCATAGCAGCATTATTTGCAATAGCCACAAAATGGAAACAACCCAGGTGTCTCAGTGGATGAATGGATAAGCAGAATGTGGTGTATACACCTAATGCAGTAGCCAAGCAATACCACTAGCGTAGGACTGACAGACCGCTTTACCCCAATAGCATGATGAGCATCGGCAAGCCTAACTCATTTAAAATTAGAAAGTGTTCACTTTGAGGACCTTGTGCTCAGTGAAATCAGGCAGCCAAAAAAGGACAAATAATAGATGACCCACTTAGGTGAGATACCTAGAGTAGTCCAGTACATGGAGACAAGGAGCAGAGTGGTGGTTTCTGGGCACAGAAAGGATGGGAAGTTGTTTAATGGGTCCAGATGCCCAGTTCTGCAGGAGAGGACTCCTGAGGGTGAAAGGTGGTGATGGTTGTACAAGAACATGGATGTTCTTAATGTCACTGAGCTGCACACTTAAAAATGGTGGAGACGGCAAGCTTTGTGTGTGAATTCTGCGGCTTTTAACCAGTGAATAGCGAAGGCTGTACTGTGCGCTAGACTCGAAATGAGGGCCATGGCCTCAAGACAGTTTCAGGTGGTGCCGCCTCTACGTGCCTGCTCAGCTCTTACCGTCCTCCCCAGAAAGGCGTACTAAAGCAATGTTGTTGACCTGAAACTTCCGGGAAGTAACCTGCCTCCTTTTGAAAGCCAAGTGCTGTGTTGGGTAATTACTTTCTTCTTCTCCTTAGGGTGTTAAATACCACATTATTTGAAAGCTGGGAGATCGTTGGACCTTACCCTTCCTGGTGGGTTTTTAACCTCCTGCTGTTGCTAATACAAGGGTTGAACTGCTTCTGGTCTTACTTGATTGTCAAAATAGCTTGCAAAGCTGTTTCAAAAGGCAAGGTAAGCTAAAACGCGTACTTTTCAATATGTCCAGGAAAATTGTTTTGGTTCCTCTGAATCAACTATTTATTATTTTAGATGTCATAAAAACTGGTGTTTTTTTTTTTTTCCAAAGTTGAGCAAAAGCCACCTAGAAACACAAAGCAAATTTTCGTTTTCTTCTCCTTGGCTCATTTTTTAGTTGTCAATATTGCTTTGCTGCTGATGATGCTGAGTGATCTGCATATGTAATGATGATATTTTATTTATTGTATTCTTTTGCTTCCTCTCTGTATTTCCCCTGGTCCTTCTCTGATTATATTCATACTGACAGAAATGTAATGACTTCCTTTTATGATAAGGGTTGCTTGGTACAGTCTGTCCATTTAAACAACCCTTTCTCTCAAATTGAATAAATGCATTCATGACTTTTCCAGCAAAAATGTGTTCCAATCTCTGTGGTTTAAAATAGTCTCATGAGGCTGATCTGAAGAAAGCTTGCTGCGCCCCAGCCCCTCTGTATAGAGAGTGACTTTTCCAGCTCGTTCTCTGTGACAGTTTCTTATATTCATTGTTTGTTCTCTTCCTTCTGCCCCCCTGGAAGGCTGGGAAGTGGAACCCCTTACATGTAAGTTTTTCTTACGCTCACTATCCTTGTCCTGGGTGCCACTTGCCTGTTGGAGGGCCACTCAAACGCTTTTTCCCCCTTCCTGTTGTTCTGTCTAATCCGTTGGCACTGTCTGGAGGCTCTAGTTTCCATTAGCTGCAAAGGATGCTAGGAATCGCTGTTGCTGCCCTTCTGTGCAAGCTTGTATTCTGCTAAGTTTTGCATGATCCATCAGAGAAGAGGTTCCTTCACTGTTGGTTACTATGTTCCTAAAAGACAGAAACAGACCAAAGGCAAGTATGGGAGACAGAAGGAGTTGCAGGGAAGAGGAGAGAATCAGTGCCTGCAGAATGGAACCCTGGGCATCAGCTGTTGGCCTCTTCTGTCCAGGGCCCCAGGGTAGCACGTGACCCTGGCCGCCCTCTCACAGGGGAAGTTGAGACCTACGGTCATGTCCCAAGAAGCCAATTCTCAGCATCAGCTCCTATATCAAGCCAAAATGTTTTGAACAGTTAATTGTTTAGAAGCTAAAGTTCCTTTGTCTATGTGACCTCTTCCTCTTTCACATGAACATGCATTTTATTTGAAATTTTCTGATCCTCATTTGGATGCAGATTAAGTCAGTGTGCACATTGTTGTAAGAATGACAATAACTCAAGATGCAAGGGTGCTGTGGATTGCATCCCCTGCAGTCGTATTGCCCTGCTATGTCCACCAGACTTACTGACTTCTCCCAACTCATTGCTTCAGCTTTACCAACAGACGATCTGCACTTCATTCCAGATTTCTGGCTTCAGAATGTTGTAACTGCCACTGCAGCTCCCACGTAGGATAGTAAGATTCACCGTACCCTTGAGTTGTTTTCCTGTGGGTTATTTGGAGATCTTAGAAGATAGACATTGTCCTTTCTTTGAAGGTAACATAAGTATAGATTTTCAAAATGCAATTGATAATCATCTTACGGAGCATGTGACTGTAAACCAGTCACTTGCTGGAACTGGGAGTTTACTGTGAGCAGCTTAATTTGTGACTAATGGTCTTACAAACATAGTGGAGCTTTATTGGAATGCTGTCTTTGTGACCCATGTTTTCCACATTAAAGAACCCTTATCGTCCAGTCACTTTGGAGATGTTTCTGTGAGTCCAGCCTCATCTAAAGAACCATTGCAGTGGGGTTCAGTGTTAGGATATTTCCTCCATCACTGGCTGGAGTGGAGCAATACTTCTAGTTTCTCTTTCTCTTGTCCCCACCCACCTGAGAGATGACATTTCTCTCACAGTAATGATTTTGGGGGTGGATTCTAGGATTCTCAAGTTGGTGTGTGGTGGTGGCACATTGCGGGGGTGGGGGAAGTCCCCAGCTAATTTTGATAGACCTCCCAGGAGTCTGTGCCTGCCTCTCCAACCCCACTCCCTGGAGAATCACAGGAGACTTGACTGTGGAGTTGTCTATGACTAGGTGCCACCCCCACTGAAAGAAAAAAAAATAAGTAAATGGTGCTCAGTTATTTGACGACCTTAAAAATGATGACCATATAATTTAGAATTACAGAGCTGGAGATTCAAGCTATTTAATTTCCCCTAAAATTACTTTCTTGCTAGTTAGTAAGAGTGTTTTCATCCTTTAAGACAATGTATAGATTTATACCCTGGTGCCTTATTTTACCATTTTCATTACTTAATGAGACTGAATAGAGGATTGGAGAAATTGGCAAGATGGGAGCCAATTCTTAATGATCCCATCAGTAGATTTTACATCTCACCCAGCAGGTTCTGAAAATGTTACTTGCCATTGCTTGTTATGTGATCTGCTTGTATAAAACACGATTTCTAATTAATTTAGCAGGCATACAAATGTCAAATCATAAAACAATGCATTACAAAGTCAAATAGAAATGACTTTTTTTTTTAACAATCTGAGCTAGTAAAATCTCCATTAATGTGATTAACTAGGAGCTGACTTTAAATAATTCTCAAGGAGAAAGTGACGGTCAGAGTTCATTGATCCACTTGTACCGATTCCTATAATGCCACTGCTGTAGCACAAGAAAAAGAGTGGGATTCATGGTCTAGTACGTTCTGAATATCAAAGTGTACCTTAAAGAAGTCAGCACATTCAGCCTTCCGTGATGCCACTTAGATTCTGTCACAACTGACTTTGTCACCCGAAGGGTGTCTTTCCAGTGAAGGGAAGCGTATAGCTATGGTAGCTGTGCTGATATTCTTAATGTTCTTTAGTTTTTTAACACTTGGGTTAGTTTAGCTTCCTATACGGTTGCATGTGCTTCTGAGCATGCCATTCCTATGACTCCTTAGGAGCTGTTTACGCACACCTTCTTGTATCCCACAGGTGTCCAAGGATGACCGAAGTGACATTGAGTCCAGCTCAGATGAGGAGGACTCAGAACTTCCAGGGAAGACCCCGCATGCTGCGACAGCCACCAATGGGACCAGTGGTACCAATGGCTATCTCCTGACCGGTCCTTGCTCCGTGGATGATTAATTACTCAAAACTCCAAGTCCCGAACAAAGTGAACTATTTGTTCCTGGAAGTATTTAATAAATTGCAAATGCAGTTCCTTTCATAATATCTCAGCACCAGAAACAAAAATTAGGATTATCAAAGCATTTTGAATAGTGCACTGCCATATGTCCTGTCTGTGAATGACGAAGAATTACCATTCTCTATATGTAGGCATGCTGTATGTAACTGACACAAGGGAACAGTATTTGCATTTGTACTGTCATAGAATATTATTTATTTTTTGTATTTGTTTGTAAATCTGTGGACAAAAGAGGGTTTCCTCACTCCTTCTACTCTCTGGGTTCCTGGCAGTGGAGGAGATGCTTGTCTGCTTCCACCCCTTTCTGTTGCTGTTGTCCGGAGTGCTAGGAGCATCAGCTTGACTTGGCACTTAGAGCAGGCACAACCAGTGCGAGATTCTCATGGCTCTCTGAATAGCTCTGCTTTCTTTGTGTTAACAGTACCCATCTGAAACTGCCTCTACAGCAGTGGCCATTCTCCCCATGTAAAAATTAGGCAGGATGGACTTGATTTCTTAATTGTCACTCTTCATGGTCAGTTAGCAGTTCAGATGAAAGAGGACAGTTACTAGAAGAATTTTTTGGTACGAACCTGCTTTGGAATACACTTCTTTCCTCATGCACACAGCCAAGATGACTTCAGTGAGTATGGTGGCTGGTTGGGGCATAACCTTGTAGATTGCAGAAAGTTGTTTTTTGGGTTTTTTGTTGTTGTTGTTGTTTGTTTGTTTTTTAATTCTCTGATGGGGTCAGTACTCCATCTCTAAAGGAAAATACTAGTGTAAGTTCATGGTTATATACAAAGAAATCACTTTGATACTGGGGATTGGCATTGTATTCTGGGAATAAGGTAAAGAGAACAGCTGATTTTCAAGGTTTTCCCACTAACCCTGTAAGTAGCAGTTTTCTCTGGTCTCCTTCACACACACACACACACGAAGCAAAGTGTGTTTTGATGGAAAAGAAGTACTCTTTCAAGAGTTAGCCAAGATCATCTCCAGTGCAAGGTACTTTGTTGCAACTGCTTTTCAAGGAAAAACCCTATCTAGTATTTGATCTTGAGGTTTCAGCTTTGCCAGTAAAGCCAGTGGGATGAAGACTCTTTCACCGATTGCTTCTCCCCTTAAGCACGTCCCAGAATGACTTTCTCCTCACTGAGAACGGAGCAGTGTTGGGCTCCCAGTCTTTTGTGTGCTTCTGTGAAAGCTTACTTGATTTCCAAGAGTTCTTTTCCAAATGGATCTATTCCTAGAGAAACAACAAAAATTCTATTGGACAATGGCAGTACAGGAATGAGCAAAATGACTGGAGAATGTGTTTCCCTGTCTTCTCCATGGCAGTTATTGATATGCAGATAAGAAAACTACATATGTAAGCCAAAGATTTTATCTTTTCTTCCAACTTTTCATAAGAGGGAGGGAAGTGGGGTTACAGATCAAAAAGACCATTGCCTAAAACAGGGGTCCAGGATACAAATGCAAAAACAAAAATGTGTGGATGAGAGCTCGGCGAATACAGCAGCAAAATGCTGAGAGTACTTTCTGTCCTGCTCAGAGCCGGTCACAGTCAATTCTGTGTTTTGAAAAAAAAATTAAAATACAGCTTTGTGCCCACAGTTTTCAACCTGTAAGTTAGTAGTTAAAGGAATGTTCCCAAACCAAAACTCGCAGTAATATTAAATCTTTCTGCACCTACTTACAAAATAGTATGTTTCTGCTATAGCCCAGAGCAGAGGGAAGAGGCTTGAAAATCTGCTTATTTATTGAGAAAACAATGCAACTAGTTCTGCTGGTAGAAATGTATTATTTTTATTTCACAAGACAGGCGTGTGTCTGAGAGCGTAGCTTGTGCATGGTTGAGTCTGTGAGACCAGTCTTTAAACCTTAAAAATACTTGTTAGTCACCAGAACATCTGTTAAAATGCAGCTATATAAAAAGTAATAGCAAGCATATTTTGGCTGCAGATTTTGAGGTGAGAGCTCCACTCTGTATCAACTAACACAGGGAACATATTTGTCTCACTTTGGCGTCGGGTTCAGGTCTTAGCAGCAGGTGACATGAGGAGAGGGCCACAGGGTGGCGCTGTTGGGGTCACATGACACTGGCCCAGGAACGTCCCGTCAGAAGGACCAGCTCCTAAAGTTAAGGTTAGAAGAAGTGCATGATGTGCAGTGAATTGAGCCTGTCACTAGCAAAGGCAAATCCAAACACTGTTTTGTTTTTCGCAGAAGTAGCTTAGAAGGACTGGGTGTGTGTGCAACCTCTCTGGCTGCAGGCAGTCATTTAACACCGCCCTCTACATCCCTACAGATTTTTAGTTCATTTTATATTTTAGAGCAAAGAGTTCTTTCTGGCTAATCAAAATGGAGTCTGTAGGCTCTTTAGTGGAGTAGTATATCGCTATCCACTGCTCTCCCTTGGTGGGCTGCTAAGGCTGAGAGAGAAACAGAGGTGAGGGGTCTGATGTTCCGCTTGTGCCAGGCCACACCATAGCGTTGGAAGTGTGTTTTGTCAGTGCAGCTGTAGTTAGTGGGAGTGCTGTTTCTCATTCAGTAATTTAGCCTGTGTGGATACCTCCTTCCTTCCGGTCACGTTCAAACCTTCCCAGGGTAAAAGGGGTCTGTAGAATAGAGTCCAGGAAAGCAATGCTTTCTTCTCCAAAGTTATAGCTTCTCTGGATTTCTTAGTTGGGGGAGAAGTAGAAAACTAAGTAGAATTTGGCCTCAGGTCAATAAATGATATAAAAATGTGTGACTGTGTATGTATATGTATGTTTCTCCAAAAACGTGATAAAGCCAAAATATCACTGACTCATCCTTCTCCACCTTCTTTTCATGAAATCCATCCACCGTGGCCTGAGACATTTCTCTGTCTCTCACTCTCACTGTTGAGCATCCTGCCTGTTCCTGCCCCTCACACAGCCGAGAGTGGTGGAACCCCTCCGCCTCCTAGCCACAGAGCGGGACGTGGTAGAGTCTAGGTCACAGGGCACCCAAGGGCAGCACAGAAGCCACGTACAGTTCACATGTCCAAATGCAGTGCCATGGGTGTTGACAGTGGGGGAGCGCCGATCAGTATTTTGGATTATTCAAGTCTGTGTTATAAAAATGCCTACGATTGCCGCCTCACCACAGGGTTTAGTGACACGCCACTCTTGCTGGGCAGCCAGGCAAAAGGTGTCCTGAGATGCCGTCACGTAACGCCCCAGCATCTGGGAAAGGTGAAGGAGGCAGGAAAGGCGGGCAGGAAGGAGCATCACATGAGTTCACCTGTAGGCCACTTGGTGGCTGACCCTCACAGTGTCCCGTTGTGTTGCCAACCTCCCATTCTAAGTATCCAAGCAAACCGAACGCCTTCATCTTGCATAGAAAGGGCCTGACTTGTCCACTTTGTCTAACAACCTCGTTGTTATTGGGGCTAAGTAAAAAGTGAGGTTGTATTTCAGCTTACCCAAGATTTTGCTGAAGAGCCAACTGTTCTCTAGAGAGAACTTTATAGATACCTGTGATTGTCCCCAGTCTGTTCATGATTTTTGAAATAATTATTTTTGGTCCTTTTTTGGAAATCTTAATGCCAAAGTTGCCAGAATATTTGACTGTTTTTTTTTAATTTGAAGAAAAGTATACTGAATAATTCCAAAGGTGTTAAAGATTCTCTTTCTCACTATGTGTGATGTCATTATATCCAAAGAAGCTTCAAGAAATCCTTGGGAAATAAAAGATTAAATGTTTACATTTCATGTGGCATATGCAGTTTTAAGGTTCTACTTGGCTACCTTTTTTCTCTTGATCGCTGATTCTGCTTTGTGAGTAAATAGTAGTAGCTCTGAAGGGTTTCTAACATCCAAGTAAGAAAAAATCAAATTGGATCCAAGTCAGTCTGATAGGAAAGTGATTATGTGGCTCTTGCAAGGCCTACATAATCCACATGGAGAGAGAAAACTAAGTGAGCTTTAGTTATTGTACAGTTACTGCTGTCCAAAATCCTATCTATGGAAAAATAATCATAAATAGCTCAGTAATCATAAACAAGTTCTTGACAAAAATGAAGAAAGATACTTTTTCTAATTGAAGATATTGTCTCCAGAGACCATTTAGATTTCTCTTGGTAAAATGAAATTGTGCCACTCTTAAAATTAACACATAGTCTTAGCACTGGTTCACCTGCCACGTTTTAGTTCATTTGCTTTTGTGTGCAGTGTCCCTTCCCCTCCCCTAGGGGGCACTTCGTAGATGCTGAGGAACCCTATCCTGGATGCTGTGGGAAGTCCTCCAGTTCACAGAGGTAGGGTAGCTGTTGCTCGTTTTCAAGGAGACAATTAAATTAGAGAACACAAAGCATCGTAAATATCATTAATAAGATCTGTAAACACCCAAAGGAGAACCTTGGTCTTTTCCAGGTATTTCCCAGTTGAGTCTACTCCTAAGGCGCTCGAAAGGAAAGCATTTACAACATAACGAGGCAAGAGCCCACCAGAACACACAAGTACTAGATCTCAGCAGCAGGATAGCACAGGGCACTGCCCAGGCAAGGGTGGCTGGGATCATCAGCCTTGGACCTTTTTTTTAATCTCACCCACTCACCTTCCTTTCAGCCTCCTGGTCAAGGAAAACCGGGATGTTGCCATTTTGCTGCGATGGATTTCCCAGTAGCCTCTGGATCAGCCATGCAGGCCGTGTTTCTGAAAGAAACACTGTGCCCGAGAGTGTTTTCCTACCCAGGTCAGTGAGACCTTGGCTTCCGCTCGTGCTGCAGGGCCTGGACACCAGGGAACGGCAGCTGCTGGAATGGTTTCTGTTTACAGTGAAAAGTTAGATTTGACTGGGATTATTTTCTCCTTTTTTTAATCAACAATAATTTTTTTAATTGTCATGGTGAGGCTTCCCTTTGGAATTTGTAAAGAAGAAATGAGCTCTCTAATTAAAAACATGAAGTGGTGATTCTGGAACTTTAATTTGGAGCTCCGTTGTGTCACACATGGAAAACACCCGCCCATACACACACACACACACACACACACACACACACCCTTGATTTCCCGAAGTTTCCTAAGGCCCCAAAACTCATGATTTCTATCAACTCTTTGCCCACCTCATGGTCATACACCTCCACACCATTTGTTGTCAGGGAAGAAGGTGGTGGTTAGATGTTGGATTTGATTTTTTTTTTCAATTTGCAGTGAGAAATAGGAGAGGTGACAAATCCACTTGTTTTCTTAAGACAATTCAGTCCTTGAGCATCTCTGTTGGAAGTGAAATGATGTACTGTTAGCCGATTAGAATTATTTTGTGTATTGTTACTGTGTTTTGCTGATTTTTATATGGAAGTATAATTATTCATTCTTGATCTCTGGAAGCAATCATTATTCTAAGGATCATTTGACTTTGGAAACACTTTCATAATAAAGATAAGTATTAAAGAATGCTGTCTCAGTGGCCTTGGCTCTGGCAGTGAACAGCTCTTGTTGAGGACTCAGCACACCTTCCTGGGTGAAATTCTTGCAGTGCTCACCTCATCCCAGTTACTTCTTACAAACTCCTCAAACCCCAATGTCACCATGATCACTGAGAAAATAAAGTTATTAGTTCATTATATTCCATGGTAGGTCTTCAAATATCAAGAAATATGGGTTGCCTGGCACCGTGGCTCACTAGGCTAATCCTCTGCCTGCAGCACCGGCACACCGGGTTCTAGTCCCGGTCGGGGCACCGGATTCTGTCCCGGTTGCCCCCCTTCCAGGCCAGCTCTCTGCTGTGGCCCAGGAGTGCAGTGGAAGATGGCCCAAGTGCTTGGGCCCTGCACCCGCTTGGGAGACCAGGAGGAAGCACCTGGCTCCTGGCTTTGGATCTGCGCAGCGCACCAGTCGTAGCGGCCATTTAGGGGGTGAACCAAAGGAGGGAAGACCTTTCTCTCTGTCTCTCTCTCTCTCACTGTCTAAAAAAAAAAAAAAAAAAAAAGAAAGAAATATGGGGCAAGCATGTAGCCTAGCAGTTGAGGTACCCCCATCCCATATCAGAGTGCCTGGATTTGATTTCTGGCTCTGACTCCTAACCCAAGACTTCTGCTAATACAGACCATTGGAGGCAACAGTAATAGCTCAAGTGCTTAGGTTTTTGCCACTCTTGTGGGTGACCTGGATTGCATTACAGGTCAGTCAGTCCCAGGCATTGTGGGCACATGGGGGTGTGAACCAGTGGATGGGAGCTCTGTCTCTCTCATTCTCTTTCTATGTCTCTGCCTCTCAAATAAATAAATAAATTATATTTAAGATGCAAAAACTTTAGTGTTAAATTTTATGTAGCAGCGTCGGCATTATGGCGTTGGCAGGTTAAGCTGCCACCTGCAGTGCCAGTATCCCGTATGGGCTGTGGTTTGAGTCCCAGCTGCTCCACTTCAGATCCAGTTCCCTGCTAATGGCCTGGGAAAAGGAACAGAAGATGGCCCAAGTGCTTGGGAACCTGCAACTCACGTAGGAGACTTGGATGAAGCGCCTGGCTCCTGGCTCCTGACTTCAACCTGGCCCAGCTGTGGACGTTGGGGCCATTTGGGGGGGAGGGGGGGTGAACTAGTACTTAGAAGATCTCTCTGTCTTTCCCTCTCTTTCTGTAACTCTGCCTTTCAAATAAATAAAATAAATTTTATGTAGCACTTCCTTCTGTTAAAAAATATATGATTATGGAGATACCAATTTAAATACATCAGACTATGCTGCCTTTCCCAACATCAAAAAGGACTTAGGACAAATGACCCAAAGCGCGATGCAGAGCTGTTCCTCTGTGTGCCTCATAGGGGCGTCGCTGGTGGCACCTGCTCTGGGTCTGTGCCCTCTTTGTTAGACCTTCTGCCCCCTTTGTCCATCTTTCCTGTGAAGCTCTCTTCCCCAAGTTGCTCTTCTGCTCTGAGCTCACATCATGGAGTTTTTCAGAAGCCACAAAATAGCACAGTAATTCAACCAGACACCCCACCACCAGAACAAGCTTTATGGTTTAAAAAAAATCTTGTAAATAATCACTCCCATCAACAATCTGATTCCAAGAATGCATTATTCTGATAAATTTAACCACAGAAATTTCTCTAAGGCACAAAAAAATGGATTTTTATGAAAATACAACCCTCTGGAAGCCCTGCACTCTGCCAGCTCTATGAACAGCATAATCTGACACTACGAGCATCTCTCCCCAATAGAAACAATAGAACTCAGCTTCTCTGAAATGGCTCCCTTGTTGCTGGGCTGCCACATCCAACCTAATTCTCTGCCAGCCCTGAGCTTGCTTTGACAGGAAGAGTAATAGTACCGACAGCATTAAAAGTTGATCCGACAACAAAGCAGGGGCTGGACTTCAGGATCCCCTGGGATCAGAACCAGGCACCGTGATGTCTGGAGCCTGGGACCACACCCTTGATTATTCCTCAACGTGCTGTGACTTGAGGAAACAAGATGGACATCATTCCTAAATACAGAAAGTTTAAAAAGTTATAAATCCTGAATTAGAGATCAAGCGAGAAAAACGTGACTGTCGGTGGTGACGTTGCAGAAGCTTCGCTAAAAGCATTACTTTCCTAGACGTGAGCTGGATGCCAGATAAACAAGGGAGGTAACCACTCAGAAGCAAGCAAGTGTGGGAACCCGTTACCACCCAGTGAGGGGGCTAAGGAGGAGGAGAGGCCACCTGTCGTGGCTGGACACCTACATAAGGAGCAAATGTCCTGGTATTAGCCAAACTTCGCCAGCAAGCCACCGGTGTGGCGACTGGGAGACCCAGGCTACAGAGTTCAGCAGGACAGAGAAGATGCCAGGCTGGTGGGGAAGGGGAGGGAGTGGGTTAAGGGTCTGCGCATGGAGTGAACTGCGTAAAGCCAGTATTCCTCAAGGCTCACATGGGGCCTAGCATGTTACAGGACACAAGTAGTGTTTGTTGAAAAAACAAATGGACACAGTTAGATGAGAACTGATACTACTTAAAGCTATCCGCAATTAGGGGGCAAGAGGTTCATCAGAAGCACGTTGACTGTTTCTGAACTCAAGGTTTCTCTGTGGGAAATGCAGCTTCTCTCACTTGTACGCTGGATCAGCTGAGGGACTTCTTGGCTGGCTGTGGGTAAGGGAAGTCACCTGTTCTGCCAGTATCCTAGGCCCAGATATGCAGGGATGAAGATGCAGGGCTGAGACTAGATGGGGCGAGACACAAGCTGATAGGAACTAAGGAGGAAGGTGTGGCAAACTGGAGAATTAAAGAAACAAAATTGCGAAACAAAGATGGACCAAGAAGGTCTTCGATGCAGCACTCAGAACTCACAACTAAGTTTTGAAGCAATTCTTCAAGTAAGTGGTTGTTTAAAGGCGGGCACTTGGTATACCAGTTAAAATGCTGCCTGAGACAGCTATATCTGGTAGCACAGTGCCTGGGTTTGAGTCCTGGCTCCACTTTCTCTTTTTTTTTTTTTTTAATGATTTTTTATTTATTTTTATTTGCGATGTAGAGTTACAGACAGTGAGAGGGAGAGACAGAGAGAAAGGTCCTCTGTCCATTGGTTCATGGAGCTGCATTGGCGGCCGGAGCTGCGCCGATCTGAAGCCAGGAGCCAGGAGCTTCTTCCTGGTCTCCCACATGGGTGCAGGGGCCCAAGGACTTGGGCCATCTTCCACTGCTTTCCCAGGCTATAACAGAGAGCTGGATTGGAAGAGGAGCACCCAGGACTAGAACCGGCGCCCATATGGGATGCCGGTGCCTCAGGTGGAAGATTAACATACTGTGCCATGGCACCGGCCCCTGGCTCCACTTTCAATTCCAGCTTCCTGCTAATGTGCACTCTGGGAAGTGGAAGATGATGGCGCAAGTGCTCAGATCACTGCCACCCACATGGGAGTCCCAGGTGGAGTTCCAGGCCCAGCCCCGCTGTTAACAGGCATTTGACGAGTAAACCAGCAGACAAAAGATATCCATCATCTCTGTTTCTCTGCCTTTGAAATAAATTTTTTAAATTTTAAAGAATTTATTTAATTTTTAACTTAGTAAGTAATGAGAAATGTTTACATAGCCAAAGATAAATTGAACAGCAAAAGGCCAGGTCCCTGGATACATGGTGCAATCATTCAAAAGCACTTAGACACCGGATGCCAGAAAGTGTAGGCATGAAGGACAGTGATGAATAAGACAGAAGTGGCCCCTGCTTTTGTAGAACTTAGAATCTAGTAAGAAAAAGAAAATGACAAACAAGAATCTTCACATCACGTGTCACCAGGGAAATGCAAGTTAAATCAATGGGAAATACTGTACCTGCTTGGAATGCCCTATCCCATCCCAGAGTGTCTGGCTGAGTCCCAGTACCCCATGCTTTCCATCCAGCTTTCTGCTAATGCAATGGGAAGCAACAAATGATGACCCGAGTCTTTGGGTTCCTATCACCCACATGGGAACCCAGGTGTAGTTCCTGTCGCTCTGCCTTTTAGATAAATAGTAAATAAATCTTTAATTTTTTTTTTAAAAAGTAAAACAACATGTAAGATATCAGGCCAGTTGGAGCCGGATGAGTGAGTTCACAAGGGTCCCTAGAGTCTTAAAGAACAATGAGTTCTTTTTTTCTCTCTCAGTTCAAAGTACTACTTGGTGCATAAACCAAGAACACTGACATACCACAGTTCCGACGCTGCCATTTCTCAGTTGTATTCCTTACGAGTCATTTCTGAGGCATAGGAAGGAGTTTCTATGGTAGAAGCTAGAAACACACAGAGCCAGAATGATCATGAATGCAGTAAAAGTCACATGAAAATTAAGTTGATTCATGCATTGAGCAGCAGTTCTGTATGAAACGTTACGCTGTGCTTTGTGAAGGGTATAAAGAAGTCAACACCAAAGCTGCTACAATGAAGGGGTTCTCAATCTAGTTAAGGAGGCAGGGCACAACAGTAGCTGTTTAAGTGGAGCAAGATAGCTCTAAAAGACATAAGGGGTCTTCAAAAATTCACAGAAACTGCATATTATCCATACATTTCAAAAATGCACCATAGCAAACTTATCTTTTAATTATATTTTCCCATGAAAATTTTGAAGTACCCTCATATTTGTTCTAGTGTATGTATCAAATTTAATGATAAAGGTCAATGGCTTTTGAAAATAGTAGTTGCTCTATAGATATAAGATATTGCTATCATTATCGTTGTCTTCATCTCAAATATATTGGATAGGATAGTAGTTAAAATTTCAGAGGAGAGAGAGGTTGCTCTAGGATCAGTTGAGAAAGGTTTTTGAGAAGAAAGGGGGGCCAACGCTGTGGTATAGCAGGTAAAGTCTCCACCTGCAGTGCCAGCATCTCATATGGGCTCTGCTTTGAGTACTGGCTATTCCACCTCCGATCCAGCTCTCTGCTATGGCCTGGGAAAGCAGTGGAAGATGGCCCAAGTCCTTGGGCCCCTGAATCCACATGGGAGACCCAGAAGAAGCACCTGGCTCCTGGCTTCAGATCAGCACAGCTCCAGCTACTGTGGCCATCTGAGGAGTGAACCAGCAGATGGAAGACCTCTCTCTCTCTCTCTCTCTCTCTCTCTCTCTCCCCCCCCACCCTGTGTAACTCTGACTTTCAAGTGAATAAATAAATCTTTAAAAAAAGAGAGAGAGAAGAAAGGCAAGAAGAATTGGCAGGATTTGGATGAGTGGAGTGGAAAGAAGGTATCTGAGACAAAGGGCATCGCGTGAAGCAGTGAGTAAGGTCCTTAGCATCACCCACACTCCGGGGTTAGTGACCTGACCCTGTCCTCACTGCGTATTCCCCCTGGACCCCTGGACCATGCTCCCAGGACTGTTGTCTCAGAACGAGCGACACCATGTGGAAGCTCTAGCGCTTTCCTCGTATTGCTCCCTGTCGCACAGGCCTTCCCCTCTTCTTCTTCATGTTGCTTACTCTTATTTGGTCTTTAAACCTGGCTTATGTTTACACAGAAAGGCTGAGTCTCTCGAAGTGTGTTGCCTTTCCTAGAGAAGAAAAGCTATAATCATGTAACTCCCTCAGCACGCCTCTCACACTGCCTCCCCTGCTTGGCTGTCAGCATCTTGAGGGCAAAGACCTTGCCTTTTGTATCTGGACCCTCATCATCAGCCCTCATGTCCCTGGCAATAGTAGTTGTTCAGTAAATGCTTATAGAATGAAGTGTGCATTGACAGAAATAAGAGCTGTGGGAAGATGACGGCTTTGGAAGGGGTAAATGAGCTAATTTTTATATTTTTAACTTGAGCTGATAAAAGTTCATTCATGTGGAAATGTCTACTAAAAATCAGAAATACAAGACTCAAATTTGGTGCTTTCTTTCCACTTTTTTTTTTTTTTTTTCAAAAAAAAAAAAAATGGAGAGAACCTTGCCCATAGTCTTGTAGCCAGAAACTGGTGATGGAAATAACTTATTCCAAGCCCTGAATCATGTCTGTGTTGTCTGATAAGGCAGAAGCTTGAGAAATGCCCTTGTTTAGAGGATAAAGAAAATTAGATAAATCATCAAACAAAAGAGTGATAGGAAATATAGAAAAGAATTTATATAATAATGAATTGATCTTCCCTTCTTATTTCTATCTTCCTTCCCTTCCCTCTTCTTCTTGAGCTAATAAGTCTAAAGCATCAAACAACCAGAGCAGAGTGAATGTCTGTGCCAGGTCAGGGAACTGTGCTGGCCCAGAGTGGGGTTAAGTTGTGGCATGGAAGCGTCTGAATAGGAGGACAGCACAGCGTGGAGAATCAGGGCCCAGTCCGTGGAGAGGGTTGTGTGCAAGGTTGAGCGCGGGGAGAACAGGACTAAGGGTTGAAGCAGGATGCTGAGGCATCCCTACAGGGTCAACCCCACCGGGAAGTCAGAGTGGCAGCAGTGGGAGCAGGTACACACAGAGGGATTCAACAAATACAGAAATAGAGGATGATGGGAGCCATTTCTCACTGCCAGAAAGGGGAGTTACAAATGCAGAAGAGGGGAAAACTGAAAAAACTCAAGAGTGCCATTAAAATTGTAGGTAACGGTGGGTTTTAGTAGAGAGGGAGCCATCAAAATGAGCACAGATGAATGTATATCTGCATATAGATAGATGACAGATAGATAGATGACAGGTGGGTGATAGATAATAGATGATAGATGAGATAGATAGATAGATAATAGATAGATGATGATAGATAGATAGATAGATAGATAGATAGATAGATATGCCCTGCATCCACCCCTCAGGGTCTAGGAACCACTAACTCCTCAGTAGTTCCTCCTGAACACACCTGGTCTCCCAGGTCTTGGGTTCTAAATCCATCCCAAGTTTATTCTCCATTGATCAGAACCAAGGATCCTTGAAAAAGCAATTGAGCCTAGAGCTGAGCAGGGAAACACAGGCTGGGTATGGAAGATCTTGTTGGGCCAAAGAGCTACAAAGTGTTCTAAATAATGAGCAATTACAAGGACACAGAACCAGCTTGCAAGTGCCCTCAGTGCCCAGATCTAAGATATTTTGTGTGTCAAAATTAATAATAGTAATAGATTCTAATGCATTGAATAAATAGAAAACTGAGTCAATATGACATAAATTAATAAATACTAAATGAAAGTTTGATGAGAAACACAGTATTTGCCTAGCTTCGAAGTTCATCCTCTTAAGATAGTCATTGACTGGGAAAGTAAAAGTAGTGACACTACAGTGAAGAAACTGGCGCCGGCGCCATGGTTCAATAGGCTAATCCTCCGCCTTGTGGCGCCAGCACACCGGGTTCTAGTCCCTGTCGGGGCGCCGGATTCTGTCCCGGTTGCCCCTCTTCCAGGCCGGCTCTCTGCTGTGCCAGGGAGTGCAGTGGAGGATGGCCCAAGTGCTTGGGCCCTGCACCTCATGGGAGACCAGGATAAGTACCTGGCTCCTGCCATCAGATCAGCGTGGTGCGCCAGCCGCAGCACGCAGGTCGCGGCGGCCGTTGGAGGGTGAACCAATGGCAAAGGAAGACCTTTCTCTCTGTCTCTCTCTCTCACTGTCCACTCTGCCTGTCAAAAAAGAAAAGAAAAAAGAAAAGAAAAGAAAAGAAAAGAAAAGAAAAACGAAACTGGCAACCCCATCAGGAAGGGGTCAGATGGAATCCTGTGACATTTGAACAGATGTAATAAGAACGCAGAATCTCATCTGTGATATTCCCGCCCTAGATCATAACCTGAATCTAATCACAGCCAACATCAGGCAAACCAAAATTGAGGGACATAATCTGTCCATGCCGAGAAAGTCAGGCAAAGTCTACAGAACTGTTCCGGAGTTGAAAACACTGAACAGACAAGAGGACGAATGCAAAGCGTGTTATACTGAACTGGTCATGTTGCTATGGAGAACACAAACAAGACCACTGGTGGAACTGAGGATTAAATGATAGTAATGAACCGATTTTGACTTGCTGCTTTCGATGGTTGTGTTGTGGTTTTGCTTAAGAAATGTAAGAAATGTAAACCAAGATGTTCTAGATTAGTGAGCATTAGGTAGAAAATTTATACAGGGAAAAAGAAAAGGAAAAATACTTTGTGCTAATCTTACAATGTTCCTATAACTTTGAAATTATTTTTAATCAATATTTTTAAACTCTATTAATATACTAAGTGAGATTATCAGATATTTAAATGTAGCAATGTCTATTTTTTTAAAGATTTATATTATTTATTTGAAAGACAGGGTTAGAGAAAAGTAGAGAGAGAGAGAGAGGTCCTCCATCCACTGGTTCACTCCTCACATGGCCGCAATGGCCAGAGCTGCACCGATCTGAAGACAGGAGCCAGAAGCCTCCTCCAGGTCTCCCACACAGGTGCCGGGGCCCAAGGACTTGGGCTATCGTTTACTGCTTTCCCAGGCCATAGCAGAGAGCTGAATCGGAAGAGAAGCAGCTGGGACTAGAACCGGCATCCATATGGGATGCCAGCACTTCAGGTCAGGGCTTTAACCCACTGCGCCAGCCCCAGCAATGTCTATTTTTAAAAAGAATGTCAAGAGCAATAAAGTAGGCTGGCACTATGATATAGCAGGTAAAGCTACCGCCTGCAGTGTCGGCATCCCATATGAACGCCGATTTGAGTCCCATATGGGCACCGATTTGAGTCCCAGCTGCTCCACTTCCAATCTGATCTGCTATGGCCTGGGAAAGCAGTAGAAAATGGCCCATGTCCTTGAGCCCCTGCACCCACCTGGGAGTTCTGGAAGAAGCTCCTGGCTCCTGGCTTCAGATCGGCCCAGTTACGGCTGTTGCAGCCAAATGGGGAGTGAACCAGTGGATGGAAGACCTCTCTGTCTCTGTCTCTCTCTCTCTCTCTCTGCCTCTCCTTCTCCATGTAACTCTTTCAAATAAATAAATTTTTTTAAAAAAATCAATGAAGTGATGCAATGCCTCAGCCCATCAAAGGGATATTAGGTGAAAGAGAAAAATGTGTTAATTAGAACTTCTTGAAATTTTTATTTTATTTTATTTTAAAGATTGATTTATTTATTTTGAAAATAAGAATTACAGAGAGACAGGGAGAGAGAAAGCTTCCATCTTCTGGTTCACTCCCCAGGCAGTCACAATGGTCAGCACTAGGCCAGGTTGAAGCCAGGAGCCAGTAGCTTTATCTAGTTCTTTCACGTAGGTGGCAGGGGACAAAACACTTGGGCCATCTTCCACTGCTTTCCCAGGCCATAGCAGAGAGCTGGATCAGAAGAGGAGCAGCCGGGACAAGAACTGGTGCCCTTATGTGATGCTGACACTGCAGGTGGGGCAGCATTACCTGCTATGCCGCAATGGGGGCTCCTCTTGAAAATTTTAAAAGATTTGGTAAGTTATGTTAATTTTTGTGAATTTTTGAACTAGAAAGTTTGTACTTTTTAATGTTTCATAAGTGTAAATACTATTATCTTTAGTATCTTAATTGATTCTGGAAAAATAAAATTATCATGATTGCAGTAACAATAGCAGCCGTGTTCATTGAACACTTACCATGTATACTCTGCTCTAAGGTCTGGTTTTATTATTTCTGTTTTACATATCAGGAGACTGAAAGGGGTAAAGAAATTTCCCCCAAAGGAACATCTGAATATGTACTATAGACAGATTTTGAACCTCCACACTCCAAAGCCAATTCTATTAATTCCTGTCCCACAGTGCGTCCTATGGAGTACAGAGAGAAGGGGATTTGGGGTAGGATTCCAGAGGACTAGGTTTTATTCTAGATTCTTCCTTCTCCCCACTCCCTCAATACTTATCCCCAACACATTTTATCATCATCAAGTCTTGCTGGTTCCTTTTAAAAAACGATGGCTTCCTCTCCATGTTTGTTAGAGCCTCACCATTTTTCTCCTGCTTCCTGGTAGCATAAGATAAGGATCTTCCTGATCCTTATCTCAATCCTCCTTAGAGTTTCTGTACTGCTATCAGTATAAAACGCAAAAAAAAAAAAAAAAAAAAAAAGCTTCAAATCCCCGATGAAGGACACTTGTGTGGCTCCAGTCACCTCAGGGTCAAGGTTAAAACATGGCACCTGTGTCTCTCCCCAGCTTCTTCCACTGTAAGGTCCTATGCAAACTGTGCTAGAGGCATACTTGAAATGTTTCCAGTTTTCTGGATACAACAGCACTCTGTATGTAAACTCGGTTAATGGGTGCATTCCAAGCATCAGCAAGTGTGACCATCTCTTACCAGCATTTTCTGTCATGCCCCCATTCCCCAGCCAGGCTGAGCTGGGTACATCTTTGGAATTCTCAGCACATTTCTATAAAGACCTGTTTTGTATAATCTATCATAATGTATGACCTTCCTTCGTGAAACTGTGCTCCTCGAAAGAAGAGATTGAGGTGCCGACCCTGTGGCGTAGAGGGTAACGCCACCTGTGGAGCTGGCATTCCGCATAGATGCTGGCTGGAGTCCTGGCCTCTTCACTGTAGATCCAGTTCCCTGCTAATGCACCTAGGAAAGCAGCGGAAGATGGCTCAAGTCCTTGGGCCCCTGCACCTACATAGCAGACCCAGAAAAAACTCCTGGCTCCTGGCTTCATCCTGGCCCCGCCAGGATGGAGCCCGCAGATGGAAGATTTCTCTCTCTCTATCTCTGCCTCTCTCTGCAACTTTGCCTTTCAAATAAATAAATAAATCTTCTAAAAGGAGAGGGAGAGAAAGAGAGAGAGAGATTGAAGCTTGGTCATCTTTATGTCCCTTCCTTGGAGGTCATTGAAGAAGTGAGTGAATGAATGGATACACACTGATGAATTATCAGTTGTGTAAAATGTTACAAAGAGGCAAAATAAAAGAACGATTTTCAGTAGAAACACTATGGAAAAGTTGTAAGAGAAGCTGGCTTAGGAGTTAAACAGTTTGACTAAGAAAATAAAAAGGAAAGATTTTTGACAATTACATAAGACTACCTGAACAAGTACACAGTGTGTGCACAGGATACTTGGTCTCAGGGGTATGCAATGACTTCTTAAAAACTGTACTTGGGGCAAGTCAGCCTGAGCATGTCCCAAATTATACATCTCTTCCCTCTCCCATTCCCACCACCATGTTCAACAGGGATCACATTTCAGTTAATTTTCAACACTTAAGAATAACTGTGCATCAATTACAGATCTAAACCAGTCATATTAAGTAGAACAGATAAAAAAACTACTAAGAGGGATAATGTATTTAGTTGTTCATTAACAGTCAGGGCTATGCTGATCAAGCCACCATTTCCCATAGTGTCCACCTCACTCCAACAGGTTTCCCTCTTGGTGTTCAGTCAGTCGTCACCGATCAGGGAGAACATATGGTATTTGTCCCTTTGGGACTGGCTTATTTCACTCAGCATGATGTGTTCCAGATTCCTCCATTTTGTTGTGAGATGTATAATTTGGGACATGCTCAGGCTGACTTGCCCCAAGTGGTAGAGTTGGAAGCATACCAGGGGATTCCAATTCAATCCCATCGAGGTGGCATGTACCAATGCCATCTCACTGTTCCAGGTGATCAGTTTCAGTTCACAGTTGGTCATGGTGAAGGGATTGGGAGTCAAAGGGAGCACATAGACAAGTCTAGTACCTGCTAACGCTAACTGATGGAGTAAATAAAGGGGAGAGTGATCCAACATGGGAAGTGAGATACTCAGCAGACTCATAGAATGGCAGATGTCCTAAATAGCACTCTGGCCTCAGAATCAGCCCTAAAGGCATTCGGAGCTGGCTGAAAAGCTCATGAGAGTATTTCAGGCATGGAAAGCCAAGACACTCTGGCAAAAGATCTCTGCGAGTGAGATCCCAGTGGAAAGAACAGGTCATCAAAGAAGGAGGTACCTTTCTCTGAAGGGAGGAGAGAACCTCCACTTTGACTATGACCTTGTCTAAACAAGATAAGAGTCGGAGAACTCAGAGGGCTTCCATAGCCTTGGAAACTCATGACTGGAGCATAGGGAGATTACTGATGCCATAGACAGGAGTGTCAATTGGTAAAGTCAACAACAGGAGTCACTGTGCACTTACTCCTCATGTAGGATCTCTATCCTTAATGTGCTGTACATTGAGATTTAATGCTATAACGAGTACTCAAACAATATATTTCACTTTGTGTTTCTATGGGGGTGCAAACTGTTGAAATCCTTACTTAATGCATACTAAACTGATCCTCTGTAAAAAAAAAAAAAAAAAAAAAAAAAAAAAAAGAAAGAAAAGAAAAGAAATTATCAATTCCCAACTTGACTCTCACTGGGATTAAACATGACAATAGGTCTGAAAAAAAAAAAATTTTCTCCTAGTAATTAAAATATTGTACTTTCAGATATGTCTCTCCATACACCAATGTGACACTCTCATGATTACTGCAATTTTATTATAAGACTTTAAATCAAGTAATATAAAGCCTTCAATTTTACATTTCTCCATTTTAAGTCCTCCCGGATTCCATATAAGTTTTAGAATTTGGTTATCAATTTCTATAAAACACCCTCCAGGTATTTTGATTGGGATTTCATTGAATCTATATTAATTTGGGATGAAGTGCCCTCAATAACACTGGGTCTTTGAATATATGCACATAGATATCTTTTTTTTTTAATTTTTGTACTTTTTTTTTACCATTGTTTTCTTGTTCTCAGTGTGCAGGTCTTATATATCCTTGGCTAACTTCATCTTTAAAAATTTCACAGTTTTTAACACTATGGTAAATTATATTGGTCTTGGTTATCAGTTATTTGTTGCTAATACGTGGACATATAATTGATTTTGTACAATAACTAGATATTCTGCAAACTTGCTAAACTCTTGTAATTCTAGTAGCTATTTTGGTATATTCTGCAAGATTTTCTGCACATAAGATTACCTCTTCTAAAAGTTTGGGTAATTTTATTTCTTCCTTTTTATATTATATTATCTGTTATCTTTACTTGCTGCATTGTCTAGAACTCCCAGTACAATGTTGAATAAAAGTGGAAAGAACAGATATCCTTGCTTTAGTAGTTCTACTCTTTAGAAAAGGGCATTAGATATTTCACCTTTAAATATGGTATGCTACTGACTACAGATTATCTTAGATGTTATGTATGTGCTTGAAATTTTATCATAAAGAGATTCTAAATTTTTTCAAATAGTATTATGCATCTATTGAGATGATCATGTAGTTCTTTTTCTCTTTGTGTCTGTTATTATTGTGAATGACATTAATTTTTTAATATTAAATAATTTTTAATCATTGAAATTAGCCTATGTGATTGTGGTATATTAACCACTTTATATATTGCTGATGGGATTTGTTAAGGTTTTGTTAAGAATTGTTGAATCATGATCTTCTGTATATAAAGAGAATCGAAAAATAATCTTGATGTGAATGGAAGGGGAGAGGGAGTGGGAAAGGGGAAGGTAGTGGGTGGAAGGGGCGTTATGGGGGGGAAGCCATTGTAATCCATAAGCTGTACTTTGGAAATTTATATTCATAAAATAAAAGTTTAAAAAAAAAAAACTGTACTTGGGGCTGGCGCTGTGGCGTAGCGAGTAAAGCTGCCTGCACTGCCAGCATCCCATATGGGTGCCAATTCGAGACCCGGCTGCTCCACTTCTAATCCAGCTGTTATGAGCTGGGAAAGCAGTAGAGATGGCCAAAGTGCTTGGACCCCTGTACCCACGTGGGAGACCTGGAAGAAGCTCCTGGCTTTGGATCAACCCAGTCTGGCCATTGCAGCCATTTGAGGAGCAAACCAGTAGATGGAAGACTCTCTCTCTCTCTTTCTCTCTCTCTCTCTCTGCCTCTGCCTCTCTGTAAAAAAAAAAAAAAAAAAGAAAAAAGAAAAAAGAAAAAAAAAAGCCTACTGTATGCTTAGGGGCGGGTGTTTGATGCAAGTAGGGATGCCCATATTTCCCAGTGGAGTGCAACCTGACTCCTTTCCTGATGCCAGCTTCCTGCTAATGTGCACCCTTGGGAGGCAGCAGGTGATGTTCACAATGATGGGGTCCTCACCACCCATGTAGGAGACTCACATTGAATCTTGGCTCCAGGCCCATTGTTGTAACCATTTGGAAAATGAATCAGTGGATGGACAATCAAACTCACTTGCTCCCTCTCTTTCTCTTTCTTTCTCCTTTATATATCAAGATTTTTTTAAAAAAAAAAAAGTATATATACTTTTGAATAGGTAATGCATACAAAATCCCAAAAGTGGAAAAAGAAACAGAGTACAGAGTCACACTCTCTCCCTTGCCCACACCCAGCCCCAGCACCTCAGTTCTGCTGCAGGAGTCGCAAAGAACCTTTGGAGTGCTTTGTTTTCTCTCCAAGATTCTACCTCCAGAACCTGGCAGTGATTTATAGGAAGCAAATAGAAAGCAGTGATTTATAAAGTAGAGAAAGGACCAAGGTAGAAAAGGCAAATAAATCCTGTGGGTGGCACTTGATTTACAAATGCAAAAATGCCAAACTCATGATTTACCCTGGAGACAAGAAAAACTCTGGACCAGACACTCCAATGTACATTTTAATTGAGATCTATGAGACTGATCAGAGGTAAGTTCAGAAAAAGTAAATGATGGCACATGAATATTAATATAGAGGATCAAATGAAGAGATAATGTCATGTGGGCAAACCTGCATTTGTGAAATTCCTTGTTCTTATGTGTTACTTTTGGTAGTTAAAGCCATAAATCACAGCTGCGGGATGATTCGGCTGCTAATTAGTCATCCATTAGTCATCACTCCCTAGGGCTTATTGGGGAAAAGTAAATTTATGCTACTTTGTTTTATGTAAATCCATCTATTTGATTTTTCTTCGCCATTAACACCAGGAGTTTTAATATTAATATATATGAAACTTGGGCATGCATAATAAACATTAAACACTAGTACTCTGAATACCAACCAGGCTGTTTGTACACATAAAGAAAGTTAATTACGGCCATCTGGATTCAGATTTTAAAGTTAGGTAATTTTTATGAAATGGTAAGAGGTAAAATGCTTATTTTGTACAATTTACAAACCCACAATGTAATTAGTACACACTGAGCATAAAAGTTACCTAAGGTGCTACAAATTAGATCAGCTATTAACAGTAACAGTATCAGTGTGGGCCCCTACTGCTTTGCTACACTTCAAAACAGCCATTAGGACTTCTAAACCAGATAGAATTTTTTTTTCCCATACTGAGGCTTTAGGCAAGGTAATAATTATATATACATACATATATATATATATGTATGTTTGTATATATGCATTCAGGCAAGGTTTTAGAAATCTATCTTTCAGCTTTGGTTACATATGCAAATTAAGAAAACTAATCACTGCAGAAACCAGAAACTAAAATAAGAAGTGATTTAATCAGAATGAGATTGCTTCTACACTTCGCTCTGAGAGTGACTAGTGGGAGGGATGTCATATATTGTAAGCACTGTCCCTGGCTCTCACGTGCCGGAAACGGTGACAGAGACATAACTGCTCCTCTGTAAGCTTAAACAGGCCAAGGGCATCAGAAGTAGGGGTTGGCCTATGTCAAGATATGGCACCTCTGTGGCAGCAGGTCCAGGGAGTCATGTGGCAGCCGCTCTGCCTGACCCCCTGGCGCCTGGAACCCGCCAGCTTGGCTGAGCCCCGCAGCTCGCTCTGGCATGGGTAACAGTAGGCCAGCCACCCAGGTGCTGTCCCTTCACGTTCAGCTTGCTGCGAACATAGTGAAAACTCTCTTAGACGCTCTTGGCACACTTTTCAGAACTCGCCTCATTTTAGAACTTCTGCTCGCCCAAGCTTGTTCTTAACCCTAGGGCACTCAGATTTTATTTTGGGTCCCAAGACTCTCCTTACTTCATCCGTTTATATCTTTTGAACCAACAAATCTCCAAGAAAGGTCTCTAAGTGGCCCCTGGGGACTGCTGCTGCCTGTTCTCGGCTTCCTGCTTGTCAAGGCCACTGTAACTCAGTGTCAGAGGCTTCCGAGGGCATCTGAGCCACGTCCCATTTTAGAGTTCCTGCCAGAAGACAACAAGTTCTTCACCGTTTCGAACTCTGCTTCCTAGTAGCTAAGGATACTGGGCCGCCCATGAGGAATATTTCCTGCCTTGCCTGTGAAGGGCAGCTTGCTAATGGGGTCAGTTTCCCAGCATTTAATGCAATCAAATGAACGCAATGCCTTATTGAACATTTACTTCGCTCTGGGTGCTAATCCGGAAGGAGCTCATTGAGCAGTGTGGGAGGCAGACCATTACACTAATTAGTCTCACCACCAACGGATAAATGACTCAAAACAGGTGTGTGCAAAGGATGGCCGCAACACAAAGGAAAGTGTTTTTTATCTTGCAAAAGGGACACAAGCTGCATTTTGGAAATGAATGCATGTTGGCAGGGCCAATATAAAGACAGAAGGGTCCTGGAGGTATGAAATAACAAGGTACACTGAGACCATCTATCAGTTCTTTTTAAATAATTAAAATTGGGGGGGTGGCAGTGCTGTGGCACAGCAGGTTAAAGTCCCAGCCTGCAGCACCGGCATCTCATATGGACACCAGTTTGAGTCCCGGCTGCTCTACTTCTGATCCAGCTCTCTGCTATGGCCTAGGAAAACAGTAGAAGATGGCCCAAGTCCTTGGGCCCCTGCACCCGCGTGGGAGACCCAGAAGAAGCTCCTGGCTCCTGGCTTCAGATCAGCTCAGCTCCGGCCATTTCGGTCATTTGGGGAGTGCACCAGTGGAATGGAAGACTCACACACTCTCTCTCTCTCTCTCTCTCTCTCTCTGTCTTTCAAATAAATAAAATTTTTAAAAAGTTCGTGGAAAATGGAGTTGAAAGAGAAACTGATTTAAAAAATTAAAATTGGAGCTGGGGCTGCGGTGTAGCAGATTAAGCGGCCACCTGCAGTGCCTGTGTTCAGTCCACGCTGTTCCACTTCCAATCCGGCTCCCTACTAATGCACCTGGGAAAGCAGCAGAGATGGCCCAAGTGCGTGGGCCCCAGCACCCATGTCAGAGACCCAGATGAAGCTCCTGGCTCTTGGCTTTGGCCTGGCCCAGCCCTGGCTATTGTGGCCTTTTGGTGAGTGAACCAGTGGATGGAAGACCTCTTTCTCTCTGTCTTTCCCTCTCTCTTTCTCTAACTCTTTCAAATAAATAAATCTTTAAAAATTAAAATTAGCATAATTGTTATCCTTTAAGAATTTGGGAGGAGGGGTGTGGGTGTTTGGAATAGCAGTTAAGACACTGCTGGGGACTCCTGCATCCCACCCCAGAGTGCCTGAGTTCAAGTTCAGGCTCCTCTTCTGATTCCAGCTTCCTGCTAACGCACACGCTGGGAGGCAGAGGTCACGGCTAAGGTAGTTGGGTCCCTGTCACCCATGTGGAAGACCCAGTTGCCATCTTCAAGCTGACCCAGCCCCAGCTTCCCAGCTATGGAAGATATTTGGGAGAATAAACTAGTGATTCTCCCTCCATGGGTGTGGGTGTGCCTGCTTCTCTGCCATTCCAATAGCTAAATAAAACTTTACTTGTATTTTCTTATTCTGAATCAATACATGGTTTCTTTCAGATGTTAATATTATGCAGATTGACCACTCATAATAATGACATAAGCCAAGATTGACCAAGTCGGAAGGAAAGTAAAAAAATGCCTTGAAGTCTAAAAACAAAAACAAAAGAGGTCAGGAGGAGCTAGAAAGTCAGACTCACCCACAAGCTCAGACTTCAGAAATGTTGAAGTCTGCCTGGTATGAGCCTAGATCTTTTTCTCTTTATAGACACCAGACTAAAATCAGACTTATTATTTTTCAACCTGTTTCTATGTTACTGCACAGAACTAAATGTTTGCTACTCCAGCCTTAGTTTTGGACAGTTAGTACCTATTGTCTGGGCTGAGTGACAGGAGAGCAGGGTAATTAAACACGGATATACTGCAGTCAGATGAGTCCCCGTGAGACCAGTTTCCCTACATGTATTTCAAAATTCAAAATCATACATACCTATCTCAAATGACTGGCATGATGATTAAATAAGTTACTTTTTTAATAATTTTTTTATTTGTTTATTTGACAGAGTTAGTGAGAGAGAGACAGAGAGAAAGGTCTTCCTTCCATTGGTTCACCCCCAAAATGGCTGCTACGGCCAGAGCTATGCTGATCCGAAGCCAGGAACCAGGTGCTTCTCCTGGTCTCCCATGCAGGTGCAGGGCCCAAGCACTTGGGCCATCCTCCACTGCCTTCCCAGGCCACAGCAGAGAGCTGGACTGGAAGAGGAGCAGCCAGGACTAGAAACTGGTGCCCATATGGGATGCCACTGCTACAGGTGGAGGATTAAGCAAGCGAGCCACGGCGCCAGCCCCTTAAGTCACATTTGTAAAACACTTAAAGTACTCCCTGACACATAACAAGTCCTCCAATGGGAGCTGAGACTACCTTAAGGTATTTAACCAGGTCCCTGTTGATGATGTTCACACTGTTTCTGGCTTTCTGCAGGGTTTGTCTTCCAAAGAAGCTTCCAGGGTGGGTGTGTTTGGCACAGTGGTTAATGTGCTGCTTGGGACATTTGCATACCATATTGGAGTACCCAGGTTCAAATTCCAAATCCACTTCCTATTCCAGTTTCTTACGCACTTCAGGAGGCAACAGGTAATGGCTCAAGTACTTGGTTCTCTGCCATTCATGTGTGAGACCTGAACTGAGTTCTGGGCTCATGCCTTTGACCTGGTCCAGCCCCTGCTGTAGCAGGCATTTGGGGAGTGAACCAATGGGTCTCTCTCTCTCTCTCTCTCTCTGCCTTTTTTTTTTTTTTTTTTTTTGACAGGCAGAGCTAGACAGTGAGCAAGAGATAGAGACAGAGAGAAAGGTCTTCCTTTTCTGTTGGTTCACCCCCCAAATGGCCGCCCCAGCCAGCGCGCTGCACTGATCCGAAGCCAGGAGCCAGGTGCTTCTCCTGGTCTCCCATGGGGTGCAGGGACCAAGCACTTGGACCATCCTCCACTGCACTCCCAGGCCACCACAGAGAGCTAGACTGGAAGAGGGGCAACCGGGACAGAATCCAGCACCCCAACCGGGACTAGAACCTGGGGTGCCAGTGCCGCAGGCAGAGGATTAGCCAAGTGAGCCGCGGCACTGGCCTCTCTCTGCCTTTGAGCAAATAAATAAATATTAAAAGAAAAAAAAAGAAATTTCCAAGCCAAGTATTGAATTAGGCTCTTCACATTTGGGCCACTGTTTGTTACCAACTTACCAACACTTGATATGTGTTTACGAGAATTTAATAAATGTGGACCAATGTTGACTCTCCCTAGAGGCAGCACAAAGTGTGATAGATGGAGTCCAGGGCAGTGGCTTCCAGGCCAGGCCCAAAGCGGTTCCATTTCCGGTTTCTCTCTGCAGAGAGGCCATGCCAGGAAGGGGAATGCTGAGCACAGCACGGGAAAGGAAGCCGGAAGCTGATGACCTGGGAGGTCGAAGTGCAAGCCCGAGGAGGAAGGTGCAGCAGGAACACTGCCTGCAGACACATCTGTGGACTAGCACCCAGGGAGGCCTTGGGGTCTAACCTTTGGGTGACCGGAGCGTGGCAGGCCCTCCCTGCTGAGAGGCTTCACTGCATAGACAGTTCTCACCCACCTGCAGCTGCCGCGAAGCGACAGGAACGTGGCTGCACCGCTTTGTGCCTCCTTGATCAGAGGAACTCAGCCCTTTCCTCTCCCTCCCACCAAGGTCTCTGTGTGGAAACCAAGGGCTCAGGGGATTCTCCCATGTGGAAGGACAAGCTCACTCACCTTGACCTGCGCTGACCTCTTTGTCAAGGTGCCTCCCCAGCCTCAGCGGCCGCTGCAGCCAACAGAGAAGCTGGCTCTGCTCCCGCTCTGCCTGTGTTCTTCAGCAGAGCGCGTCTAGGCTGGGTGTGAGAGCCTCTCTCTTCCAAACCCCTCAAGACTTCGGCTCTTTTTCTCTCCCTCTTCCTAATCTCTTTACAACCTGGTCTCCAGGCTGGATTCGAGAAACGGGGAAGCAGACAAACACCAGCCACCCCTCCTGAGTCCTCTCTGATTTATCTCTCCGGTCACTCAAGAACAAATATTGACCCGCCATTGTAGTAGACTGAAGGTGAAACGGATCCGAGTTCTCTGCTCTCTGTCTCTGCCCTTGGCCTTGAGACATTAGCTCCTCCCATTCAGGGGTGGAATCGCCCCCGCCTCCCTGAGTCTGGCCTGGCCCGTGGAGCTGGAATGATGGTGTGTCAGTTCCAAGCCTGCACCTTAGGAGACCTTAAGCTCTTTCACTTATTCTCCTCGCTCCTCTCCCATTTCTGGGGACAGCTGGGGTGGACCACTAGCCAACAGCCAGCCCTCAGCCAGCCGTGTGCCCAGCAGAGCACAAAAAGCTGCTCTGCCAACCCCAGCCAAGATGGGTAAATGGCCTGCTTTTGCATGAGAAAGCTCAGGAGAGACGGGAAAAACCATCCAGGTAATGCACAGTGGTGATGGCCACAGTGGTTGGGTTCTTGCCACTCACACACTCACATGGTAGAGCTGAACTGAGTTCCCAGCTCCTGGTTTTAGCCCACTGGGTGTTGCAAACATTTGAGGAATGAACCAATAGATGTGAGTGCGCTCGCTCTCTCTCTTGTTCTCTCTCTCTCCCTCTTTCTCTTCCTCTCCTTCTCCCTCTTCCTCTTCCTCTCTCCTCTAAAGAATGGAGCAGGCCTTTGGCCTAGTGGTATATGCATTCATGTCTCATATCAGAGTGCCTGGGTTCAACTACCAGATCCAGCTCCTGACTCCATATCCTGTCAATGCAAACCCTGGGAGGCGACGATAATAGCTCAAGTAACTGCGTTTTTGCCGCCCATGTGGAAGATCGGGATGGAGATCCTGGCTCTTGGCTCTGGCCCTAGCTCATCATGCTGTTGCAGGCATTTGGGGAGTGAACAGGCAGATGGACGTTTTCTCTACCGCCTCTCTCTCTCTCTCTCTCTCTGTGTGTGTGTGTGTGTGTGTGTATCTCAATTACATTTTTTAAAAGTTGCTATTCAGGGCTGGCGCTGTGCAATAGCAGGCAAAGCTGCCGCTTGCAGTGCTGGCATCCCATATGGGCACCAATTCGAATCCTGGTTTCTCCTCTTCCAATCCAGCTCTCTGCTATGGCCTGGGAAAGCAGTGAGGATGGCCCAAGTCCTTGGGCCCCTGTACCCACATGGGAGACCTGGAAGAAGCTCCTGGCTCCTGGCTTTGATCGGCGCAGCTCCAGCCATTGCAGCCAACTGAGGAGTGAACCAGCAGACAGAAGACCTCTCTTTCTCTCTCCCTCTCTCTCTCTCTCCCTCCCTCGCTCCCTCTGCTTCTCCTTCTCTCTCTGTGTAACTCTATTTTCAAATAAATAAATAAATAAATCTTTTTTAGAAATAAATAATTAAATAAAGGTTGCTGCTGGCTGATTTCTGGTTCTTTCTATACTTTGGAATGATGAAAAATGAAGTTGAACATAGGCAAATCTGTCTCCAGTTGCTAGCTTAGCCTCTTGGTCCTGTTGGGTACAGAGTGAGGATCAGATTGAGTTAGGCCTAGGGAGGCAGTTAATGCATGCCTTGCTTCCTCATAGCTGTCTCAGGGCATTGTATAGTGAAAGCTCTAGAGGTATAGGTCCCTAGTTCAATACCTGGCCTGGGATTGACAGGGCAGCAGGATATTGATTTGGTGTATGAGTTAAGGGAGGTGGTTGGGGCTTTGGGCTCTGACTGGTTGAGTTGCATATGAGGATACTTCAAAAAACTGCTAGAAAAGTGAAAATAAAGGATAATTTTGGGGGGTGGAGAATGTCGTGGCACAGTGGTCAGCAGAGCCAGTATCCCATATGGGCACCGGTTCAAGACTCAGCAGCTCACTTCTGATCCAGCTCCCTGTTAATGTGCCTGGGAAAGTGGCAGAAGATGGGGTTCAAGTGCTTGGGCCCCTGCACCCACATGGGAAGACCACAGGAGAAGCTCCCCACTCCTGCTTTCTGTCTGGTCTAGCCCCAGTTGTTGTGGCCATCTGGGGAGTGAACCAGTGGATGAAAATCTCTCTCTTTCTTTCTCTCTCTCTCTCTCTCTCTCTCGCTCTCGCTCTCGCTCTCTCTGTCTCTTCTCTCTCTCTCTTTGTAAGTCTGCTTTTCAAATGCATAAATAATTTTTTTTTAAAAAGCATAACTTTATTTTGCGCAAAAATAAATTTTTAAGTTCTTAAGATTTATTTTTATTTATTTGAAAGGCAGAATTACAGAGAGAGGAAAGAGATCTTTCATCTGCTGATTCACTCCCCAAAAGGCTGCAACAGCCAGGGCTGGGCCAGCCCAAAACTAGGAGATCAGAGCTTCCTCTAGGTCTCCCACATGGGTACAGTGGCCCAAGTACTTGGGTCATCTTCTGCTGCTCTCCCAGGCACATTAGCAGGAAGCTGGATCAGAAGTGGAGCAGCCAGGTCTCAATCCAGCATCCAAATGGCTTGCCAACATTGCAGGTGGAGGCTTCACCTGCTACGCTACAATGCCAATTCCGCAAAACTAAATTCTAAGTCCATGCACATGATGGGTCTTTTAAAAAATCCATGGAAATGCATATTATGAAAAAAAATCATGAATTTCAAAATATTTTTTGCCCCAAAATAAGCGTATCCTTTAGGTCCATTTTCTCAGAGGCTTTTGCAGTACCTTCTTATCAAAGGTGGGTCCACAGGCACACTGCTTTCTCTAGGAATTAAGTAACACTGAGAGAGGCAGCCTCTGTCTGGATCCACGGACCCCACGATGTCAGCGAATAGTAAAATACATGCAGAAGACACACAACATGATTAACACAGCGAGTTGAGAGACTGTGAATCCCCCGCCCTGTGATACTGAGGGCCAGACCTACTGGGAACACCTTACCCGCCCTGGGCCTGCTCTCAGGGCCACTGTGTTCAGGACTGAGTGTCCCCACCCCCTCCCAGTATTTACAGAAGTCCTTCTCACCATCTCCCACTGGCTCTTTTGGCCCAGAGAACTTCTTTGCTTTTTTCAGGAAACAAACTGGATGAAAGTCCAGGGCTGGGACTTCCTCCTTGGTATGTTTGACAAGGACTGACGTATGCTGAGCCTTTGAATCCCGGAAGTGTGGGCCCCACCCAACCTTGATTACTGAGTTCAGAATGCTGGATTGGAGGTAGGAAGACAGGAACAAAAACCACTCCAGCATGCGGGACCCACTGGCAGACTGTTCGGTGAGTAACTTGGTGCGATCTGTGTGTTTGTGTGTGAGAGGCAGGCTGGGGGTAGATATGGACATGAATGGATCTGAGACGCTCAGAAACCAAGCACGTTTAGATACTGGCTGTGGCACAACAGTTTGGATTTTGTTCGGTTCAGTATGTAGCAGAGCCTTTTCTAAGAATTGACAAGACAGGTAATTGTCACCTTTCATCCCATGTACTTGGCAAACATTTGAGTGAGTATGGCATTGTATTTGGATCCAGATGGAGGCTGGTTAGAAAACATTGTTAAGGCACACACAAGTGGTGCCAATATCACAAAACCCACGGAATGTCATCAGCCAATGTTTGGCTCTGAGAATGAAGCTAAGGAGGAATGTTTTTGTTTCCCGTGTTGTTTGAGTCAAGGACTGCAGGTCCTAAAGGAAGACAGACTCGCCACCCTACCCAGCCCTCGGTGCCTCTCAGGCTGGCTCACCGGCATGTTTACTCGAGTCCCAGGAGCATTTCCAAAACACAAGGTTGACCAAAAGTCCAAAGACATTGTGAGGTGGTTAGCAGCATGAGCAGAGATGCCGTTCAGGGAACCAGAAGCAAGGGCAGGGAGATACTAGCTTTGGAAATGAAGTGGTTAGGAATCACCAGTTTCTCTCCCCAATAACTAAAATTTCTGACATCAGAGACAAGGGGTTGCAGTTGTCCTTCATGTTTTTTAAAAGAAAATTAAAAAAAAAAAAAAAGAACAAACAGGCGAGGTAGACAAATGAAAGCTGTAATACAGCGCAAAGCAAAAGATCAACAGATGATATTGGTTTCCTTTTATTTATTCAATGGATAAGGAAAGCACATGCTTAGACAAAATGGAATTATAGCTGCTACCCTACAAACTGAGCTCAAGGATCATGTAAGCTGAAAGAGATGAACTCATATATGGGTAATAATACTAATGATAAAACATAGCATCCAGCTTTGCCCAGTACTACTTTTTAAATATAAAATAATATGCGAAAATATTTAGTGGCAACAAATCCCAACAATATGGTTGTCTACAGATCTAGAAGTGAAATTTTTAGATTACCTCGATCTCAGTCTTCTCTCCTTGGTAATCAGGTACAACTTTTCAAAAATGTCTCTTTTAGAGTTTATCTCTCTGTTTGCTTATCTTCTTACTCTCTTTGAGTCTGGTCCTCACTAAACTGTGAAATCTTCTCGGGCCCCAACACCAATACCTGGGTGATGTCATCGCAGTGCGTAGGGACTGGAGGGTGGCACAGGGGTGGGATAAATGGAGGCGAAATTGGCACCAACAGTCACCAGAGATGAAAGTCAGCGACAGGGGCATTAGACTGGGAGGGGACACTGAGACTAGGATTAAGTGAAAGAGTGTGTGTGCAGGTGAGAGACAGAGAGAAGGAAGGAAGGAAGGAACTGGGGAGAGAGGAAGGGAAGAAGAGGAACTGGAAACCCAGTGTCTGTTTGCAGGCAGTAAAGTCAGTCTTCAGATCAGGACCTTTGTACGCCCCAAGGCAGCACATGACCACAGCACTGTGTCAGTGAGGGCTGTGCCCCTGCTGTGCTGACTAGTCCTTTGCCCTAGGCTGAGCCATTGTCCCAGGGACCCTTGTCCTTGTCCACTGCTCTCAAGGTCATCTCTACAGGCCCATTGCCACCAAATGTATCCGGGAGTCAAAAGGAGGCGGATATCCCTTCAGTCTGGGTTTCTAAATCTTCTAAAGTCACAGAATACTTATTTATTTGCAATTGTTTCATCTCCATTGAGTGTTCAAGTTGATTTCCTGGTACAGTCCTGACTTGTACCAAGAGAACAATGCTGTGGGAAGATGAGGCTGAAGTTTGAGTATATAATAAAACAAGGGGTGGGGGGGATTGCAAGTGAAAGCTTCATGAAACACTTAATAGTCTTATAAAAGAACCCAACGCTTCAGCTCCCTGCAAAATGTCCATTCCATGAGTCCACGGGGTTGCACAAAACACAGTTCATAAAGTCTTAGTTGAACTATAATTCTTAACCTGGTCTACATGTATGGGACTCACTGAGTTGCATGAGCTTCAATCAATGGGAAACACATCTCTATTTAAATTCATTTTTTAAAAGATTTATTTATTTATTTGAAAGGCAGAGTTACAGAGAGGCAGAGGTCTTCCATCCACTGGTTCACTCTCCAGATGGCCTCAACAACCAGAGCTGTGCCGATCCGAAGCCTGGAGCTTCTTTCAGGTCTCCCACGCGGGTGCAGGGGCCCAAGGACTTGGGCCATCTTCTGCTGCTTTCCCGGGCCATAGTAGAGAGCTGGATTGGAAGAGAAGCAACCGGTGGGGCTGGCATTGTGGCGTAGTGGGTTAATGCCCTGGCCTGAAGCACTGGCATCCCGCATGGGCGTGTTCAGATCGGCACAGCTCCAGCCATTGTGGCCAACTGGGGAATGAACCATCAGATGCAAGACTTCTCTCTCTCTCTCTGCCTCTCCTCTCTCTGTGTAACTCTCACTTTCTAATAAATAAATAAATCTTTAAAAAAAAAAAAAAAAGGAAGAGAAGCAGCTGGGACTCAAACTGTGCCTATATGAGACGCAGGCGACGGCTTTACCAGCTTTGCCACAGCTCTGGCCCCGTCATTTTTTTTTTTTAATATTTTATTTATTTATTTATTTAACAGGTAGAGTTACAGACAGTGAGAGAGAGAAAGAGAAAGGTCTTCCTTCCATTGGTTCACTCCCCAAATGGCTGCAATGGCCAGAGCTGTGCCTCTTCCTGGTCTCCCATGCGGGTACAGGGGTCCAAGGACCTGGGCCATCTTCTACTGCTATCCCAGGCCACAGCAGAGAGCTGGTCTGGAAGAGGAGCAGTCAGGACTAGAATCCGGCGCCCATATGGGATGCTGGCAGTGCAGGCAGAGGATTAACCTAGTGTGCCAGAGCACTGGCCCCTGGCCCCGTCATTTTTAAAAATGTTTTTGAATGAATTGTTTTAAATAAACAATGAATGGTTTATTTTTATCTACTGAAAAGCAGAGGAGAGAGAGAGAGATCTGTCATCTGCTGGTTCACTCCCCAAAGGTCCACATGAAATTCATAATTTCCTTCAATTGGAAACATAAATAACAAACCCCAATACTAGAAGCGGCATCTGCGACTTTGTAACAAATAGAAACTACACATATTTTTATATAGCATTACAACTGTTGCAGATATCTAAAACTATTGTTTATATTCAGCCCAACATAGACATTTTGGCAATTCTCAACACTTGTTATTTAGTGTGTTAACAAAAAGACACACATAATGTCATAATTTTAAAAATATATTTCTATAAATATATATTAATATAATCCATTTCCTTTGTAATTTTGTGTTATTTTATTTCATGCATTTAAAAATGTTATTCCAAATGAAAGAAGTTTCACGGAAGCAATCCCTAGTACAAAGGAAAACATTTAAATCTCTTTGCTCCACTGGACAAAATATACTGATAGCTGGGCCTTCAACCTCAAAGAGCCAGGGTAATGTCAATTTGCAAATTAATGTCCCAGGTTAGTGCACAGATTGCCCAGATGCTATGCAGGGCTTTAACTAATCCCGAGAGTCTCAGGACTTACTGAGGAAGATTTCTTGAGGTTCTGGTTTTAATAAGGAAAAGAGTTGGCTCTGGATTTGATGCCTAATAGCTGAGCTTCTAAACCTCTAAATATGTGATGGGGCATCATCCTCAAATCCTTGTACAAGGAAATAGAATTGGAGTATCCCAAAAAATCCAATCTTTACAAAAAAAAAAAAAGAAACCTGAGGAAGCAACCTGCCAGAAATCGAGAGCAACAAGCTTGAACCAGGTTTTGCTTTTTCTGTACTGTGCAGTGTGCAGGTAAGGAGACCTGTCACAGCGAGCCTCTAGGGCTGTACAGTCAGCCCCTTCTGGCCTGGCATCAGATGTCGAAGCAGCACCAGGCTTCTCAGGTTAGTGACCTGGCTCAGGTGCCCGGGTGACCAGATGGTGACTGGCACTAACTCAGAAGATGGTGAGTCACGGTTTGTGGTTCCCGAGGGACTCTGGCAGACATAGAAAGGGTCAGGTTATGTCCTGTGTGGCTCCATGGGGCCCACAGTACCCCCAGAGTGCATCAGTGAGCTGTGTCACATGCCATTCCACACTTCCTGGACCTCAGTTTCCAAGTCTGAAAGGTTAGAGGAAGAGAGGGTAGGGTAGACTGTGCTTTTTTTATTTATTTATTAAAGATTTATTTATGTACTTATTTGAAAGTCAGAGTTAGGGAGAGAAAGAGAGAGAGAGGTCTTCCATCTGCTGGCCCACTCCCCAGATGGCCTCAGCAGCCAGGGCTGGGCTAGGTCAAACCTAGGAGCCAGGAGCTTCATCCAGGTCTTCCATGTGGGTGGCAGGGGCCAAAGGACATGGGCCATCTTCCACTGCTTTCCAAGGTGCATTAGTAGGGAGCTGGGCTGGAGGTGAAACAGCTGGGACTTGAACCAGCACTCACACAGGATGCAGACTATGTTTGTAAAGTTCTGTATCACATAATCTATTACCACCTGCCATGGGGATTCCAAATATTACACAGATGACTACTAAATACACATAATCCCTTAATTAGAGAGGTATGTTTTAAAATAGCCCTTCCAATGAATCAGAATGCCCATGAAATCTGTGCCTGGTACAGGAAAGGCATCCAACAAGAGTGCATTCAATTAAATTTAAAAATAAATCATTGCTAATTTAACATTATGAGAATTATTATCAAAAAAATTTATACTACCATCTACAATAATAGATTTGTCTAGAATAATTTAATTTAAGCTTCTTAATCAAACTGTGAAAGCCAGAGCGAACATCCAGGTCAAGTTTGATGTAAACACTTTATATTGTTTACAAGTCATCTATATGGGCATTTCATATGTCGATTGCCTAGATTACTTTTTGTAATGGCAATATTAATACAGCAGAGTTTGCCTTAGTGCTGTATAGAAATATTGTCCAATGACTTGACAACAAATGTCCTTGTAGACCAGTTTTCTTTGTGAGGAAATTTTTTAGAGACTCAGAAAAGTCCCAACTATTCCACCACCAGCCTGAAGGTCCCTTCAAGAGGAGGGAATGCCATAGCATTTCTCCCCCTAGCTATTAATGATCCTAGACAGAAGCAATATATTGACATTAATTCAGCTTGAGATGTACAATCAATATTGGATTCTTTCCTAGCATGAATGTTTGGTGTAGGACGGAGTATTCAAAAGCACAATGGGCAGGAAAAGAACACCAAAAATTCACCTTTCCCATGGCTCCAACCAAAGCAAACCTTTCTGCTAGTGCTTCTTGGTGACGTTAAGCAGACATCCGTACTGCTTGTCACATGTGGAGGTGAGTCTTACCAAGCTTAGTGCAATTACACTGATTAGCCATCTATAAACAGACTGCGTTCTGATGGGCTCTTTAATTGATTTGCTTACCTAATATTTCTAATCACAGCTCTGTCTCTGCCTGATGAGGTTGCCTTTAGCTCTTTGAGCCATAGCTGTAAATCAAACTGTGCTCCAGAACCCCTTCCTTGCCAGAGGGCTGGGAAGGAATTGAGAGATAGAAACAAGGGAGAAAAAGTCGAGGCCAAGATGTTTCACTCCCTCAAAACAGAAATGGTCCGAGAGTTTCTGATTACATGACACACATACCACACACACGTGTGCTGGGCTATATATTCTCTAGGGTCTGCTTTAGCATTTATGAAAGTCTGTTTTGGGGTTTTCAAGTCTGAGTAGATGGTATTTGAAGAAAGGCGCAGAAACACTGATAGCAAATACG
This sequence comes from Oryctolagus cuniculus, assembly GCF_964237555.1. NCBI lineage: Eukaryota > Metazoa > Chordata > Mammalia > Lagomorpha > Leporidae > Oryctolagus > Oryctolagus cuniculus. The sequence goes on along the minus strand of NC_091434.1, from coordinate 72,293,392 downwards.
AAGTTAAGCAAGATCGTGGAAATATTGTTAGCAATGCTTTTATTTATTGATGTCACCCTTATCTTAGTCGGGATCAGGGTTTGCTGGGGTAGTTTCCAGCACATTGAACAGAGGATCAAAGATAAAGATTCTCTCCATTGCTGTGATAAGCCCAACATTCCTCCCTTATCACTAAATTAGCAACAACCTAACGTATTGAGGAGTGGTTGTGAGCATCCTGGAGTTTAAAGAATGGGTTAGCAGGGACCCACTCAGGCCTTGAACTGGCAGAGGTGGCTGGAGGGTGGTAGAGCCATGGGCCAGTTGCCTCAGCCTGGAGCAACTTCATGCATTTACCATAGTGTTCTGGTGCAAATGTTTCCTATGCATATGAAAAAGTCAAGAAGTAATTGTCTATTAAATGGCAGAAGATCATCTTGCAAAATCTAGGCCTGGCAGTGCCAGGGTCAATTGAAGTCATAAACGGTGCATGGAATGAGCCACTCCTTACTTTAGAAAGTTGAACTAGAATGCCTTCGGGAAGACAAGCACACTGCACCACAGCCAACCAGGCAACTGCGGTTTCAGTCCCTGGTTTACACTTTCATGGTGGTCTGCTTTCTAAACCTAGTCCCCTTGAGGCAAAGCCAAGCCCGGATCTTGGGGAGTAATGGCTCCCTAAATTTGGGAACTGCAGCAGCCCAAGCACATAGAAAGGTCTCACTTAGGTTGAGGACAAGGTTTGCCTGCATGCCCCTATCTTCACACCTGTTATCCAAAGCCCCTACTCTCAGGATGTTGTGTGCAAACTAGATATTCTCTGGGGTCTGCTTTGGCATTTATGAATGCATCACCCTCAGGTGACATGGACTGCGGGGTCCCTCCCCTTAGGACATTTCATCTCCCTGTCTCTTTCTTCCACTCCTGGCTCTCCTGATGGAGTTTCTTTTCCTTGCTCCCACTCTGAAGATGGCAAAACTCTCCGATCTACCTCTCCACTTTGTCTTCTCGCAACCCCAGCCCTAGCCTGAGTGTGTGGGAGCAGAAACACTGACTGCACATTTGCATCTGTACTTTTCTCTCTTGCCCATGGCCTTGTGGGTATTTTGTTTGTTTGTTTTGAGTCTTTAGGTTTCTGCTTTGCTGTGGGCTGAGAGAGAAACTGATAGGACAATATACACACAGCATAATATGGCTGGATAGTTCTTTTTTTGAAAGACTTATTTATTTATTTGAAAGGCAGAGTTACACAGCCAGAGGCAGAGAGAGAGAGAGAGAGACAACAGCTAGGGCTAGGCCAGGCTGCAGCCAGGAGCCAAGATTCAATGTGAGTCTCCTACATGGGTGGTGAGGACCCCATCATTGTGAACATCACCTGCTGCCTCCCAAGGGTGCACATTAGCAGGAAGCTGGCATCAGGAAAGGAGTCAAGTTGCACTCCGCTTGGGAATATGGGCATCCCTACTTGCATCAAACACCTGCCCCTAAGCATACAGTAATTTTTAAAAAGAGATTAACTTATTTACTTGAAAGTCAGAGTTACAGAGAGACAGAGACAGAGAAAGAGAGACAGAGAGAAGTCCTCCATCTGCTGGTTCATTCCTCAAATGGCTGCAACGGCCGGAGCTGTGCCAACCTGAAGCCAGGAGCCAAGAGCTTCTTCCAGGTCTCCTCCATGGGTGCAGGGGCCCAACAACTCGGGCTATCTTCTACTGCTTTCCTAGGCATAGCAGAGAGCTGGATCAGAAGTGCAGCAGCCCTGGTTCAAACCAAGGCAACTCTGCAGCATTGGCCCCTACAGTGAATTCTAAAAAGACATTCTTTTAGGAATCTTTCATATGCAGCTGAACAGTCTTTTAATCTTTGTTTTAAATTGTGAAATACTTTTGTTTCATAAAATAGTCATGATACAGAAATTAATGACACACATTATGTGCTTACTACCAAAAACTATAGAGATATTAACACTTCATTCTGTTGTCTTTTTAAACAGTAGTCTTTTTCTTATAATTTCCTTGGCTGTTCTTGGGCATTTATTCTCCTATATGAGCATTCATTTAATTACAATTTTTAAAAATTCCTGTTGGGATCTTAATTGGAATTGTGGTGCATATATATAAATTTGGGGAAATTGACTTTTAATGGTATTTAGACTTCCCATTTAAGCAATGTTGTAAGTCTTCTCATTCGTTTAAATCTTATTCTGTGATTTTCTCTGTGAGTCCTGTGGTTTTCTTATTTTATTTATTTAGAAATATCTAGGGGCCAGCACTGTGGCATAGCAGGTAAAGCCACCACCCCCTGCAGTGCCGGCATCCCCTATGGGCACAAGTTCAAGTCTCAGCTGCTCTTCTTCTGATCCAAATCCCTGCTAAATGTGCCTGGGAAAGCAATAGAAGATGACCCAAGTGCTTGGGACCCTGCACCCACATGGGAGACCCGGAAGAAGCTCCTGGCTCCTGGTTTCAGCCTGGCCCAGCCCCAGCCACTGTGGCCATTTGGGGAGTGAACCAGTGGATGGAAGAACCTCTCTCTCTCTCTCGCTCTCTCACTCTCACTCTCGCTCTCTCTCCTTCCCTCTCTCCCTCTCTCTCTGTCTCTACTTCTCCCCTTCCCTCTCCCTCACTGTAACTCTGCTTTTCAAATAAATAAATCTTCAAAAAATAAAGTTCACTGTCTCTCTCTCTCACACATAAAGTAAATCCAAAACTAGAGGACTGAGGACTTGTCTCTATAGCCACCGGGGACCTAGGCTCTTTTCTCCTCTGTGAGTATAATCTAGGTGCAGGGTGTCCAGCCTCAGTATCGCTTTTTGACATCAGCAGCCATTTCCAAGTGCAGGAGGCAGGGAAGAGGAAGAAAACACCATCACTGAAACCCCATGCATATCTTCAACCTACATCTCTTTGGACAGCATTTGGTCACCAATCTATTTACCTGAGAGCAAGGGAGGCGGAGAAATTACTCCATGCTAGCAGCATGTATCCTGCTAAGTATTTATGGATTTTCCTCTGTGACACCCAGTGTGTTTTGTTTTGTGGGATGCTATTAGGTGCTATGGGAAGGAAATAAAGGCTTATGGAAAATGTAGGTAACACGGGAGTAAACAACGGAGCTAAATAAGTTCTTTACTGCAGGACTTCTACCAATTTAAAACACTAAGAAGGTGTGCAGAAAGGGGAACTCCTTTACACTGTTGATGGGAATGTAAGTTAGCGTAGCCACTGTGGAAAACAGTATGGAGATTCCTTTAAAACCCAGAAATAGACTGGTCAAATGATCTAGCAAAACCACTACTGGGTATATACCCGAAAGACATCAACACATTGTATCCAAAGAGATACCTGCACCACCATGTTTATAGCAGCACTGTTCACAACAGTCAAAATATGGAACTAAGGTGTCCATCATCAGATGAATGGGTAAAGAAATATGTGTGTGTGTGTGTGTATTATGGAATATATTCAGCTATAAAAAAAAAAATGAGATCCTACCAGTTGCCTCAAAATGGCTGGATCTGGAGGACATTGTGTTGAATTAAATAAGCCAGACACAGAAAACAAATTCTGCACGCTCTTCCTCATTTGTGGGAGCTAAAATTAAAAATAAATCCAAAACAAAAGAAGAATGGAATGCCTGTGTATATTAGTTTTACTGCAAATACAGCATTTGCTTGAACTTGGTTTTAAATCTGTACCAAATGGTTAAAAAATTATATACTACTACAGTTTTAATGATTTCATGTTTATTTTAACGTTTACTTTATACGAGTGAAGTTGAACATCTTTGCGTTTGATTGTTGTTTATAGCCCTTGCCTATTTTTCTGTTGAACTACGGTCTCTTTGCTGCTTATTTGTTGAACTCTTTATTTAGTGAAGCATTAAACCTTTGGCTGTAATGTAAACTAAAAATATGCCATCTCAAAATAATAAATAAAATATTAAGTTGGAAAAAAAAGTGAAACATTTCCCCCAGTGTACCTGCAAGGAGAGGAAGGAGGTCTTAATAGCTTTATATCAGTCCTAGAAGGTAAGTTAATTTTATGGGGAATATAAATTAGAAAAGCTTGGTTGCCAAATATCACAGCTTTCTTTATTACATCAGGAGGACAGATAAGTCGCTGTATGAAGATGGAGGAGTTTATTGTTCCAACCCCAAATGTAGGGACCTGGCTCGAGTCACGTCTTTAGATTCATCCTGCTCTGCGGTCCCAGGTTCTCTGTTTACTACTATGCTAGCACCATACACACAGTGCTACAGCAGGCTTCCTGTGGGTGGGGGGGTGTTCCTGTATGTGAATGTGCCTGGCACACAGTGGGGACTCAGTAAGTGTGAGTGCCCTTCCCTTTTCCTTTCTCAGCATGGTCTCCAATGGAATGCCACAGACATTGAAGCACTCGTAGAGGTTGACTCTTTGCACAAAGAGCCAACGCGGCATTCGCTCCATGGATTTGAGTCCTTTTACATAGTAAAATATCATTTTGAAAAATGCAATCTGTGTTGCACCTCCCAATTGGAAATGATGAGAATGTGTGTGGGGGATGCTCCATCATCTAGTTCACCTGCTCCGTGTCAGGAAAAAGCTGCAGAATCAACTGACATTAGCCCTGTCCACGTGGGCACTTGAAAATCTGTGGTCATCAATGTCTAAATTTACAATTATAATCTTCAGAATGATACGGTGGAGGTAGAAATCAAACGACAAACTTTTTACTTTTTAAATCATATATGAATGAATTTATAAAGGTTTGCTTACATACAATACTTGGTTCAATTTATTATTATAAGATTCTGATTATTGGATTTAAATGAGGCACAGGGGGGACCAGGGCAAAATTTTATTGATAAGTTATTCACTTACAATTTTGTAACTAAGCCAAGAAGAGCTCACCTTAGTGGCCCGTGGTTTATCTGGAGCCCCAGAAATATTGTCTTAGGGTGTCTGAGTCAAGGCACAAAGTGGTTAGGTGGTGTCCTTCAGGATGTACTGTTAACCTCTCTGAAGCAACTATCTGGGTGCCAAGAAACCAGACCCCAAATGCACTCCCTGCTGAGCCACTTGCATTTGGCCTATGGAAGAAGCACACAAACCAGCTCTATTTTTGACAATTCCTGGAGGATCTTTTATATCCAGGAAGAAGAGACTGCATCCATAACTGGAGAACTCAAGCAAAAAGGCTGCATCCCTGTAGCTGCGTGGTCATTGATGTAGGCAGTGGTCATTCCTGCAGCATTCTGAATGTAGAGATGCCTATCATAATCTTCCTGCTCATTGCTTCTTTTTTCTTGTTGTTGTTGTTTTTCAGTATAATAAAGTATACAAGAACTTAAAGGAGTGTTCTCAAAATGGAGAGAATTTCTGCAAGCAGGTCACATCGATTCTTCAGCAAAGGTACAGAATAGACATTTGCAATAAGCAGCTCTTGTTTTGCAGTTGCAGCAAGTGATGTGGCTGGAGGAGTGATTACAGGCTGTCCTACTTTCCAGAATATGGTGCTACACTTTGGTACTTGAGAGATTGCTTTTAAGAGTGATTCTCCTCTATCACACATTTATCAATTGAGCACCGTAAAAACAAACGAACAACAGGAATAATTCTGCTTGGGAAGCCTCAGTCAAGTGTATTCTAATTGCATAGCTTGAGTTCATCCCCTGCCCCTGGGGCCCAATGATGCACCTGCTGTATATGCTCAGTATTGTACTTTTCAACCAGGGGCAATTATTAGTTTACAGTTTTGTCTCTCCAACAAGAGAAGAGGCTGTATTTTGCTGATTATTGTGTATTGAGCTCTTAGAGCCTGGCATTTTTCTTTCCTTTTTTTAAAAATTAATTTATTTATTTGAAATGCAGAGTCACACAGAGAGAGAAGGAAAGAGAGAGAAAGGGAGGTCTTCCATCCACTGGTTCACTCCCCAATTGGCCACAATGGCCGGAGCTGCACCAGTTGGAATCCAGGAGCCATGAGCTTCTTCTGGGTCTCTCACGTGGGTGCAGGGACCCAAGGACTTGGGCCATCCTCCACTGCTTTCCCAGGCCATAGCAGAGAGCTGGATCAGAAGTAGAGCAGTCAGGTCTTGAACCGGAGCCCATATGACATGCCAGCATGGCAGGTGGCAGCTTTATCCGCTACACCACAGCACTGGCCCCCTTTTTGATTTCTTTGCTGAATGTCAGATGAATGAAAGAAAGGACGGATGAATGAAAAGCCACCACTTTCAGTGTTCTGTCCCCTTCATACAGGTGTGACTATCAGTAAAATTGCTCGCTGTGCTGAAATGAGCCCGCTTAAGTCATTCAACAATGTTAGAAACATCTCTGCTTAAAATTAGAGGAGCCAGAGGCTGGGGTCATAAAGGAGCTCTCAGACCTTTCCCTACACAGCTCTGCAATAAACACTTCCAAAGAGACCTTGAAAAGAGATTGCTCCTGGGAGCAAAGCCAGCCCATGTTTAAAACACAAAGTGCTGTGGATTGAGTGCATCCTGTGTTCGTGGGTCAAGGCCAGAGAAGATTAGCTTTATCAGAACCAATAAATGAGGCCAAAGAAAGATATGGGAAAGCTCAACCAGGCCTTTCTAAAGAAAAACCCAGGCTTAACAAATGGAGTCAAAAAGAATTTTTTTTTTTAATTTAAAGGTTGTATCTACTTATTATAGGCTAGAGTGACAGAGAGAAAAAGGGGGCAAGATAGAGAGAGAGAGTTTCCATCTGCTGGTTCACTCAGGTAGTCACAATGACCAAGGTTGGGGGAGGCCAATGCCAGGATCCCAGAACTCCATCTGGAACTCCCACACGAATGTCATGGGCCCAAGTACTTAGGGCATCCTCTGCAGCTTTCCTGGGTGCATTAGCTGAAACCTGGATCAGAGGTGGAGCAGCTGGAACTCAACCGTCACTCAGATACAGGATGCCAGTGTTGCAAGCCTACAGCTTTACCTGCTGCTTGACAAAAACACCAGCCCCAAGAAAAAAATTTCAAGTATGACATTCTAATGGCCAAACTGGTTAGATTCCATGAAAGAGAAAAGGAGAGGATCCATTTGGGAAGGATTTTCTTGTCTAAAAAAGTTTTTATCAGTCTCAAAGGAAATTATTTAAATAAGACTAATTATTCTTTAAAAATCCAACTCATGACTGAGATTGGAAAGCATTTGTGGCCTGTGATCGGGAAGAATCTGTACACACGTCAGCCACACACCTGACCTGTCCTGCAGTCACCTGGTCCTTGATGACTTGGTGTCACAGAGTTCAGGTGCTGCCTGCTAGAGAGCCATGAAGATGGAAGGCTGGAGACAAAGAACAGGCTCAACAGTGCACTGAAAAAAACCTGGGGGCATGTGGGAGGGTGTCGCTGCTTGAAAACTGCTTTCTTAGTTTTCCCTTGTCCACATCACTCTCCCATCTCCGCTGTGCCACAGAGCGATCTCCTGTCTGTGCACAGAGCCTTCCCTCCTTGTGTGTGTCTCCCTCAAGGTCACCACCTGCCCAGGCCACCACCTCCCAGGCCCCTCGAATGTGTAAAACCCTCCACCCGCCCACTTACAGGCTGGAACAAGCCGAGGCTCTGAAGATACCTCCCTTCATGCTTTTGCATCCATAAGGAGCCTAATTTCGAACTTGAAAATCTAAAAAGAACGCTATAGGTTAGCAAAGTGACCAAGCCATTCTTGGATTAGAAAACAAAAACTGTACAGCACACATACAAAGACTATGTCTCATGTTCTGCCTAGAGAAAAAAAATGCTAGATATTGGGTCATGTATGTAGTAAATACTTTCCTAAACATTTTGTAAAGCTAACCTTGTGCAATTAAATCACCCACCCTTAACCAAAATGCCATTTGTCGTTACTTTACACTGATTCTGATATACACACATTTGCAACGTCCCCTCCTCCTTGTGCTTTCGATCGCCCTGCCCTGCCCCCTGCTCAGCTCTTGATCATGCAGTTAACCTGGAGGATGTTTGTCCACCCTAAGGAGACAGTCTTTGGGGAGAACTGCTTCCTAACGGACACAAACACTCTGTCAGTCTATGAAAACGCAGTACATTGTGTTCTTGCATTCCGATATGTCAGCTGCCACAGACAGAGGCTGCTTCACTTCCTAGCTTTGGCTCATTTCTCTCCTGTGGGAGTGATATGATTCTGAGGTCACTACTTCTTCCTGTGGTGTTTGAGCTGAGTCCGTGTTATAACCTGTCACAAGGATGCATGGCCATAGCAGAGCTGGCGTTGCTTTCTCCTTGTTCTGTAAATTCAAAATTACTTTCCATGACATACCTAAGAGGCTGATTCCCACCAACTGTCCAGAAATGAGCCCAGGACTTACTTTCCTCATAAATGCATGGGTTTATTACAGATACATCAATGACACCAGACCTTTCCTCTTGTTATTGTTGCTATTTTTTTAAGCACCTGGAAAGCCAGTACTCTTCAAAACAAACTATCCTATTAATTAGGGTTGGAGACAAGTATAATGCCATAAGAAAAATCCCACATGACAAGTAAAATAGTACTCTTGGAATACATATGGCACACATTTCCAGTAAAGTTTATGACACAGAAAATCATGGAGGCGAACCCAGTGGCTGGCATAATGAAAGACACAGTAAAGGAGTACTTTAGGCTTTGAATTAGGGGTGCCTGCCAACTAAAATGCACTCAATAAGTAATTGTAAGTTAAGTGAATAAATAAATAAAAATAGTTAGGAGTTATTCCACCTACATCATTATAACAAGGTCTTCACCGTCTGTCCTTGGTGGTTGACACTTCCAGGCACCTTGCTTAAGAGGGCATTTGCATGTGGTTCTGCTCCACAGAGTTCTGAATTAGCAGGTGGATAGAAGAGGCGGCATCGCAATCAAAGCTGCAAATCCAGACAATGTTTCCTTTCCAGGCTCAGCTGCCTCCTTGCATTCATTCTAATTGGTGGTGATAGAAACTGCGGTTGTTTTTAAAACCCTACTTGCCTGGATATTCTGCAATGCATGGTCATGCTTCACTTTTTGGCCAGTTGGTTACTTCAGTTTCCTTCTGTGCAATTGCAAACTGAGGTTTGACCAGAGACACACAGCAGCTCCTGAGATGCCTAATGGCAAAGTCCTTAAGTTCACTTTCTTATAATCACAGATCAAATTTAAAGAGAAAATGTACATTCCCAGAAACTATTTATAAGTGTCTGGCACCCTGCACTCTGACAGCAAATATTTAAACAGGCTTTGATGGGAAAATCTATCGTTCTTCTGTAAGAAAGCTTAATACCAGGCTGCTAGGAACTGCTGCTAGGAAAGGAAAGGAAAGGGAAGGGAAGGGAAGGGAAGGGAAGGGAAGGGAAGAAGGAGGAACTGTAGTTGGCCATTTGTGCCACCCATGATTTGTTTCAGATAGTGTCAACAAAAGAATAAAAAAAAATGGATTTCAATTTTTGAGAACCTTTGAGAGAATCCCCCAGAAATGCTCACCTTTTCCGCTCTAGCATTATCCTGGGTGGTCTTCACTCCCACGGCCTCAGCTCTGCCGTGTAGCAATGACAACCAAATGTGTATTGGTAGTCGACATGACATGTCTTAACTATACTTCGAACGACATATTTGACAATGCATTAGCTGTTTCCACCCAGATTCCCACGGCACTACAAAGCCAACACATCCAAACCAGAGAGTATTAACTTTTCTGCAAAGTTGATCCTCCTTCTGGATTTTTCCTTGTGAACTGAGACTGCTGCCCACCCAAACAAGTCCAATACCTGCGTGTCACCCATTTCTACAACTACTTCTTTCTCAACTCATAACCAAGACTTCATATTTCTCTTTCCTAACTCCCCTTTAGGGCATAGCTTTATTTTTTTAAAGCCCTGTTATATTGTTCTGGAAAAAGTATCTCAAACTATTCTTCTGTCTAGAGGTGCTGCCTCACCCTGTGGAATTTGCATACTACACAAAAAGGCACCTGGCTGGGTGGGAGACAAATCCAATCCACCTGCATCCTTCAGAGCTTTCGTCCTGGCTCCAAGCTGTGTCCCTTTAGAGGGTCTCCTTTTTTTCAAATTTAAGCAAAATTACCTCAACTTGAGGCCCTGGCCCTGGCCCTGTCTCTAGTGCACCTCTCACTCTGAGGACCTGTCCCTGTTTAAGATCCTTCAAAGACTCCCATGCCATTTAGGATAAAATCCAACCCTCATAGCATCTTAAAAGAGGATCTTCAAGATCTGGGCTCTGCATTCTTATCCATCCACTCTCTAACTCCCCATGTCCTTTCCCTCCTTCTTACCAAGCCACTTGCAAATCTCCCCCACCGTGGGTGAGTTCCTCACCACCACCACCAGCAGCAGCAGCAGCAGTAGGGGTGCCTGCCTCTGTAAGGGCTGTGTTGCCTGCTTGACAGATGCTTCTTCACCCTCATTCTTCAAGCTTCCATCATCCCACTGTGGCAGGCCTTCCTTGGATCAAAATCACGCCTCTTGGGTCTACCTGTAGAATGAGTGCTTCCTCTGCTCTAGCTCTTACTGCTCCACACGGTTACTCTCTGTCTCACCACGGTAGGCAGAAGTCCTTGAGGATCTTTGCATCCCACCTGAGTAGTATGGGCCTGGCACAGAGTACGTATGCAGTAGATGTTCACCAAGTGAATAGCTGCACTAATGTATGACTGGTTCTGGGCCTTCGAGCACTCAGAACTCTGAAGAAGTTCGCCTTAGGCTATTTCTGAGTAGCAATAAATGGACAGACATGTCAATAATATTCACTAATATAATATGTAGCATATTATATGGAACAAAAGCTAGACAGGTATCCTGATCCAGCTCGTTTCGTGGAGTCATAAGGTTCTGTGTGGGAAGGGATACAGCTGTTATCAAGCACATCCAGCTCAGTGGGGGTACCCTGGAGGGGGGGAGGAGGTCAAACGTGCAGGCCTGCTCTCCGCTCACTCCCCTCCCATCCAATCAGAATGACCACACTAGTATCTATATGATATGCAAGGATTTTGTATAACATTCCGTATCCCAGATACAACATTTGGAAAACCACCTTTCTTAACTTTACCTGGCTTTCCCCAGCAATTACCCCTCTCCGCTACACACACACACACACACACACACACACACACTCACACACACACACGTGCACTCAGTTGGGAAATGAGCAGGCAAGGAGGAGCAGGAGTTCTAGAGCCCCCATGGCTGGAGGTGGAGGGTGTAGAGGTGCAGGGCAGCAGCACTGTGGCACAGCGGGTTAAAGCCCAGCCTGCAGCACCGGCATCCCATAAGGACACCAGTTTGAGGCCCAGCTGCTCCACTTCCAATCCAGCTCCCTGCCAATGCACCTGGGAAAGCAGCAGAGGATGGCCCAACTGCTTGGGCCCTTGCACCCAAATGGGAGACCTAGAAGGAGCTCCTGGCTCCTGGCTTTGAATCAGATTGGATCAGCTCAGCCCTGGCCATTGTGGCCATTTGGGAAGGCACCAGAAAATGGCAGACCTCTCTGTCCCTACCTCTCTCTGTAACTCTGTCTTCTGAAAAAATAAAATAAATCTTAAAAATAATAAATAAAGCTACCATGGGGCACGCGTTCCCTGGGCCTGTAGTGACTGGCCAGCCCAGGAGGGCACCGCCCTCTCTCATCCTCCCCTTTCTCCTTTGTTTACACCCCAGGAAGCAGGGTTAAGGCCTTCAGTAAGGATGCAGGGGGCTGGCTAACCAGCAACAGAGCTTTGACTGGAAAATTTTTTCAAATTGCCTAAAACCAATTTTAAATTCAACCTGTTTGTAAGAGGAACTTGCGACTGTCTTTCAAAGAATAAATTAATAAAGCCTGAGTGGAGAACACCCATTTGCCAGACCCTGAACCAAAGCTGTTGCTGGTGAAGAACAGGATGTAAGCCACAGGAGGGGTACCCTGGGTGGGGAACTGGGATGACGAAAATTCCTCCCTAATCCATGACAGAGGGAGGCCTCTGCCACCTGCCGTCTTCAAGCATGAGAAAGCCTTAGCTCAATTTGAGTTAATTCCACATAGACACGGGGGTGGCTACAGGTTGATTAAGCCACTTTTTATAATCTTAATTGTATTAGCGCAGGCTTTGCTAGAATTGATTACATGGTCGTCATATTATTCTTGCAGTTTAATGTGTGCCCTGTCTAAAGCATTCAACCTGAAACCATGTATTTTCCATCTCGGCTTTCTTTCAACAGTCTAGTTTACTTTTAAATCTAAGTCAAATATTGGTCACTGCCTTGTTGGTTAGTCTTCTTTATTGCTAATGAAAATGCATTGACCTGCCTTGACTGCTGAAAGGAAATTAGAATATAAACGGATTAAAAGCCAGAGCAAGTTATTTCCCTGGTCTTGAGTCTTTAAATCTCACTGCAATATTCTGAGACTGAGTTAGCCATGGAAGGATACACGCATAATCCTCTCCACGTGTGCCAAGAAAAGTGCTCGGAGGGGCATCTTCCCTCGGCTATGGTGGCTCTCCGGAGTCAGCCTGTTTGGCTGCAAACTCTGAGAGAGCAGCTTAAAGGGACTTGGAAGAAACCAGTCTAAGTGGGGCTCTGCGCTGCTTGGGAAAACACAAACAGCATTTCTTTCTATTTGGCAGGAATTCTGAAAGGAAATCTAGCGATCTAATGATCTATCTAATGAGAGAGAGAGAGAAAAAAAACACTCCATTAGACCGTAGCACAAAGTGTCACATCACAAAGTTATTTTCCCCGGCAAACATCCCAACTTAGGAAACCGGCAACTCTCTCTACCTGCCACTTGGAATGTGGCCTCCTACAGAAAAAAGGCTTTTTCCTAGGGAGGAATTTCACCACAGGCACCTGTTCAGACAAAAGCTGATGAGGGCCAGACCCTGTAAGCCCCACGTGTGCCCTGCTGCAGCTTTCTAAAGTGAAGGGCTGAGTGGCAGGAGGCGTGGTGACAGTGCACCCTCCGGGCTGCGTGCCATTCCCTTTCCTTCTGACTTGCCGAGTCATCTCCTGAGGTTCCCAAAATAGCCATCAGGGCTTTGCACGCGAGAAGAGATGCGCAGATGATTCTAGCTTGCTTTTCTTGGTTTATCTGAACGCCAATTCTAAAACTCTTTGGAGTCATCAATAAATCACAGGCAGAGAGACACAGAAGATGATGGTGGCGTTCAGGAAGGTGGTGTCCAAGTCACCCCAGCCTTGCAGGGCTAGGCTGGTGACGTGTGCCTTAAGAGGCCCCCACCTTCCCCACTTTTCCTGACAGTTAACACTGTCACCGTGCACCCCAACACACCTTACCGTGGCATAGATGTTTTGGAAAGAGGCTGGGGAGCTGTTCTGTCTGCACAGAGGCTGCTGTGCGTTGCGGCTCCAGAACCTGTGATGATTCCAAATGCATATTAAAGGCAGTGTTACTTTGCCCCCAGAAACCTCCACCTGCAGCCTCCTCCCGCTGGCTTCAGAGATAGGAGATGGAGTACTTAAGCATGTAGATTCTCCAGCCAGACTGCGTTCAAATCCACCACGTCTTTCCTGTGTGCTCTTAGGCGAGTGATTGGCTAAACACTGTGCCTCAATCTTGCCCTCCATGAAATGGGTGGAAGAGTGTGTCTCCCTCATGGGGATGATCATAGATTCAACAACGAAATACCCTGAGATCAGCACTCGGCAGCAAGGCGTCCGGTAAACAGCGCCGCACTCTGCTGCATGTGGGCAGAGAGCGGGTGGACAGTGTCAGGAGAAGGCTGTCGGGAGGCACGCTCTTCACGTACAGGAGACAGGAGAGCAACTCTGAGCAGCAACCTGGGAGCCACCCGTTTACCCCTAAAACCCGTGTGCATAAAAATGAAGGCTTCCGGTGCAAGACATGCTGGGGGCAGTTGAATCTCCGTAGGCTGCTTTCTTGCCAATGCTCAAAAGAAAGTCAGGGAAATATTGGAGTGCGGGACAAAGATGACCAAACTGAAACAGGAAGAGCCCAGAACTCTTCCTGAGAGCAAGCCCGGAACCAGGAGCCTCGCCCTCCCCTGCCACCGAAACCCAGCTTCCTTCGCCCCTGAGTGAATCCAGTTAAGTCAATGACATAGAGGATCACACACTCCTTCCTGGCGGTGGGCCTTCTTGTTTCCACCTCACCCCCGAGACACGGTGCGCAGCTTGTAAGGACAATGGGATTCCGAGGAAGAGGCTGGGCCTGGCAGCCTCGCCCTTGGTTAGAAGCCATGTAGGATTTTGTGTGAACGATGGGTGAGCAAGCTGTGAATTCTTGCTCCTTGGCCTCCCCACCTGTGAGTACCTGGGTGCTCTGACTTTACCGGTCCTTTTGGATAACGATCATATTTAAATAATTCACATGTATTAAGAACTCGTTTTGGTGGGGCCG